>NC_134534.1:670000-1003750 GCF_050624435.1 Tenrec ecaudatus | reverse complement strand
CCCAGGGTCTCTGTTCCAGAGATGGCTCATCCTTTAAGCCTGGGGCTAGGGTGGGGAGGGGGTGGTAATGAAAACGGACTAGTCCCCTCTATTGGTGCTCCTCGCCCTATTTGCATAGTACTAAATCAGTTGGTGGGCATTACAGAGATTTGGGTAGAAGAGCTAAAAGAAATTTAGAGGGAAAAAGTTCACAGAGATTATATGCAGAACTCTAGTGCTACAGGCCACTGAGGTGACCTCCTTGGTATCAAATAGTTCAATAATAGCATATTCCTGAAAGTATGTTTTATGCAATCATATCCAAACACTGAAATTTCTCTGTAAAGTAAGAGACAAAGTGAGAAGAAATGTATTGGTTTGGAGTTGAGTGTTTCAAACAAAAACATAACTGCCGTTGGTCAATTCCAGTTTCTGAGATTAAGTATTCTTCAGTGAACGTGGTGGGTGGTAAGCTTGAACTGCTTGCTTTGCCGTTTGTAGCCCCCTGTTAACCCAGCACACACCAGTATTTGTTTAAGGAGTGTTAACAAGGCTGCTAGATCAGAATGAGCAGTGGTGAGGGGAATTCAGCGAGCCCCCGGTAAGGTGGAGTCATTTCAGTCTGCCAGCTGCTAGTTTAGCCTTCCTTGCCTGCTATGTGAAGATGCAGCAGGGCCTTTATAATCTCCTGTGAAGTCCTGCTTGGTCAGCAGGGGCCTCTGAAGGAGCAGTGCAGGAAGAAGCAACGTCTCACATGGCTCTGCTTTGTTTTCTGCCCTCCTTTAAAAAATTATTTTACAGTACAAAAGAGATACCTTTGCAAATACAATTTAAAGAGACTATTTATTAAGTCTTAAAAGAGAACACAAAGAATATGGTGTCCAAGGATTCACAATGAAGGAGCAAGATAATGGGGAGGGGGGAAGGACAAAAGAAATTGTCACAAAAGCATGATAGGTGGCAGATCAATATATCACAATGACAGGTGGGACTACAGATGCAGGGAGGGTACCAAGATTGGGATATGTACACATGGGTAGCCAGAAGGGTTTACAAGATGGGTAAGGGCAAGACTGATGGGCATGAGTCATGACTATGCCACCCTTGTACCATCCCTGGTATGGTGACCTCCATCAAGGACACCTAGGCCAGCCCCTAAGAGAGAGACACTACCCCTCCTGGGGCTGCCCAAGGGAGTGGAGGTAATCCACTCCCCAAGGCATCCTGCCTGAGGGCAAGGTTATCTACATCCTTGGTTAATGCTCAGAAAGTGTTCAGTGGGGACTCTGCTGATGGATTTGGGGCTGCCACTGCCACCCATAGCCTTTTGCAAACCAGCTGCTCAGAATTTAGCTCTCATATATGTCAGTGAGGCAGGATTAGTTGGCGGGGAGTGGCTCCTTAAATCCACCGTTTTTTGAGATATAAAAGATTAAGCAAGAAATCTAGAGAAGCGGAGGTAGGAGAAGATGGATACCAAGCTACAAGGGAATCTTCAAGGAACTGAGAAACAACCAGAAGAGACAAAGACCTTAGAATGAGGAAGTCAAGCCAGAAACAAAGGAGCTGAACTCTGAAGCTGGGATTCCTAACCTCAAGCAGGATGCTTTCAATGACATCACTCTCTCCCAATTCTTAAGCTCAGGTGTGCTGTAAGCCGCAAAAGAGACCCCCATCTCAAACCAAAAAAAAAACAACAACCAGTTATTAGCACTTCATCCACATGTCATACAATCCAATAATTCAAGAAGAGTAGTACAATTATCACCACAATTCTAGAACACTTCTTCTTTGTACTCATTATTATTCATGTGATTTTTTCTAATTGTGGCAAAAATACACAACGAAACATTCTCCAGTTCTACATATATGATTCAGTGTCATTAATTATACTTTTAATATGTACAACCATTATTGATTCTTTTTCAAATTATTCCATCACCATTAGTGTAAACTCAATAACCTCTAAACAACTCGTTCTCCTTCAACCATGGTAATCATTGGTCAAGTTTGGTTTCTTTAAGTAGTTTTCATATATCATATAATTGCATGGTTAAATAGCTTAAAAATTTTTGTAGTGTCATTTTATTGGGACCTTGTGTTAGTTTGGGTAAACTAGGAAATCAAATCCACAGAAGTGAGCCTTGCCAGCTGAAGTAGGGAATTGGCTAAGGCAGCTGCACCCTAGTCTGACCATTAGAAAGCAAGAGATCTGAGAACCAGAAAGGCGAGGCTCATGGAGCTATTTATCTCTCTGCCCTTCAATTAACCCCACATGTGTTTATAGACCAGGTTGGCACAATAAACTTTAACTATCTCAATCCACCCCTTGCCAAATTGGTACCTGTACACGATTCTTTAGCTAACAATTGCAGTTAAGTACCACCTACACCTTAATCTTATACTCCTATGAAGATATTCCCCCACCTATGAAAGTTTGTAAGCTAAGCAATATTTTAAAAAAGAAAGTTTGTAAGCCAACTACTTCATGCCTCTATCCCCCAAGCATCAGTATTGTCTATGCATCCACTTCACGCTCAGATGCAATCCACACTGCCAGCTGCAGGCTTCAACTGCAGGAAGTGTTTTCAGGTTGTCATTTCAGCAAGCAAGCTGGTGTCATCTGCATGTGGTGATGCGTCCGTCTTCACCTGGTCCCATTTCTCAGATGCCTCAAGCTGGGGGGCGGGGGAGGGGGAGGGAGGAACAGCTGGCGGCACACCTTTTCCAGTTCTGAGCCACACCCAGTTTGGGACAATGTGGCATCTGTTCAGTTCCAAGGCCTGCCTCCAGAGGCCCCACATGTTCCACCGGAGCACAGGTACGTGCTCTGCCTTCCTCCGCCTTTTCACCTTAACCCCTAATTTACTGTGACCCACGCAGTGGACCGCGGAAGGGCGGTCAGGGGCCGCCTTGTGAACAGTGGGAAGTAATTGTGGGCTCGCAGGCAGCGTCAGACACAATGTGGAGACCTCGTGTGCCCTCCACCGGGCACATCAGTGTAAGGTTTATTGGGGCGTGAAACAGAACTAAAGATCCAATTGGCAAAGTTTTAGAAGCAGGCTTTATTGAGAAGCTTGCGAGCGGGTTCAGCAACTCACGGTATTGAGCTATTGAAACCGCACCGGGAAAAAATCCTGGCAGCGTTTTTATGTCCACTGCTGGCAGGCACAGCTGGGAAGGATCAAAGCTGGGGAAGGTCTGCGCACACAGGTGCTTCAGAAGGGAGAAGGTCATTAATTTTATCTATATGTCAAGGACAGGTGGAGTTACCGTATCTTCAAAGAACGCCCTGGCTCGGGGGATGTTTGGTTCTCAGAACTTGCGGTTTTCAGCGAGGGGTGAGTTCTGAGAGCTAAGGTGGAGGCGCCCAAACTCAAAATGGAGTCCCTTGTGCCAAGACCAGGCATACCAGACTCTGCCATATAGTGAAAATGGGCGGAGTTGGTTTCTTCTGTAACTGCTTCCTGCGGGTAGTGGATGAAGACCAAGGGGAGGGGCTTTTCAGGCCGAGTACTGGGCGTTCTGGCTTGGCACAGGGTGGAGAGGTTGGTATTGCTGTAGCATCATCTGGTGAACTGCTATACCGGTGATTTCGCAGAGTCGACTCTGCAGGAGCTGGATGAGACAAGGAGCAATTAAAAGCAAAATTATAACTAAAATTATGGGGGCTAGGAAGAGGTACAAGGAAGAGCTCCAACAGGAAGAGGATCCGTCTGTTCTGAATCTGGGTTTTGCCGCTCAAGGTTTAGCTTGTTGAGGGTCTGGACTCTAGTTTCCACAATCGGGAAATGATAACTACCAACCAGACTCAAGACAAAGCCCGTCCACTCTGCGCGGACCCTGGAAGCCGGCTGGCCCCACCCCGTGAGTGCGGGGAACTGCAGGAGGCCGACTGGTCCGGGGGCGCTGCCTCGGTGGAGCGTCAGGTGGACTCCAAGGGGATGGTCTGCGGCCCCGCCCCGGGCGCCCTGGGGGGTCCTTGTCATCGGAGGCGCCCACCTGTTTAAAGAAGGGCAGGAAGCCGAGGCGAAGGGGTTGAGCAGGGGGAGAAGGGGCGGGGTCCGTTTCAGTGGCCCGCGTGCCCAGCGCCAGGGCCACCGGGCGCCCGGCGGGACCACAGCAGGGGCGGCACAGGGGTCGCCGCGCGGGCTGGGGCTGGGCGGTGGGCCCGAGGCAAAGCCAGTGGGCGTCCGAGCGCCCAGGCCCCCGCCCAGCCGGCCGCGGGCGCACCACCGAGACAAGGCGGCGGCTCCTAGAGCAGCCGGAAGCGCTGCTTCCGGTCCAGCTTCCGACCCGCAGAGCAACTTCCGCTGGGGAAGTTTTAAAAAGTCCCAGGCGCCGGGCGCTCCAACGCCGGGGTTCGGGCTCTTTCGCCGGCGAGCCTCCTGGCCCGGCCGCCTGTCCGCCTGCAGCCCGTCGCGCGCTCGCACGAGCGGTGTCCTGGGCCCGGAGCTCACCGCGGGAGACCCGTCTGCCCCAGCTCGCACCGGCGACCCGGCCGCGGCGGCCCTGCTCTCGCACCGGACGCTTCCCCCGAGAGTGAGTAAGGGCGCGCTTCCAGGAGACTGAGCAGTAGCGCCCGGCCGTGTTCACTGCACACCAAGCCCGGCAGAACCGAGCCCTGTGCTCCGGAACCGGGGGCAGCCCGGGCGAGATACGCTGTGCCGCGCTCTGAGTGCGCCTTGGCTCAATGACCGTGGGCTTGTCCGAGTTGGACCTTTGGGAGGCGAGTAGGATTTCTGTAACACGGGCAGCCTCCCAATCCTCGGCTGTGAAGGGGCCCGGCTGCGCTAGGAGAAGCCTATGCCCGACTCGCAGCCAGAAACGAGGCTGCTGCCAGACGCAGGATCTTCCCTTACCCAGTGGGGCTGTGACCTGCCCCACCCCATAGCCCTCTTCCTTCCACTGGGTGGGAGGTAGGGGTTTAGGAGCCCACTGTGCGTGTGCGTGGCCCGTGTGGCGCTGGTTTTCCCCAAAGGTGCACTGGGTCACACTGCGTAGTGTGTTTTGGTGGCAATTTCGGGTGGCTGGGCCTTCATGCTAGCTTGAATTACCATCCCAATCTTCCCAGGTTGGTGGCTCCCAGAGACAGCCTGCAGACCTCTCTCATGGCTGTGCCCCAGGTGAGCAGGCTGGTGCCTCCAGACCCTGGGAAGGGAGGATCCTAGGTGAGAATGTGGAGAGCAGGGGGAAATGCATGCCCTGGCTTCGCCCTCCACCAGGCTCCTCCCTCCTGCACTTTGTCTGCATCTTGTCTGCACCCACCTGACCCCATGCTGCTGGCACCGTAGGTGACCTTCAAGGACGTGGTTATACACTTCTCCAGGGAGGAATGGGCATGTCTGGACGCAGCCCAGCGGGCCCTCTACCGAGATGTGATGCTGGAGAACTTCAGGACCCTGGAAGCACTGGGTGAGGACCGAGGTGGCCTGGACCTCCGTGTGCCTGGTCCAGACTGTCAGGGGGGGCCCTGGGGGACCTGTCTCGGTGTAGTTCTCCATCCCATTGACCCTGGGGGTCCCACCTCCTAGAACCACGACCTCGCTGTCTGAGCTCTTTCTCCCCACCCTCTTGGCCAGTTTGCTGCGGGCTCCTGACAGCGACTCCTTTCTTCCCTTCTGCCACCTCTGCCTTGGGATCTTCTCCAGGGAACCCCAAGCGGGCCTGGACTCTGGATGTTTACCCTCTGCCACCTGAGGGTGGTCAAGCCCCTTACCAGCCCTCTGCCTGTGGGACTGCCATGGCTTGCTTGTTTGTTCCCCTTGACAAGGGTTCTGTAGGCGGCGGCCACACCTTGTCCTGTGTCTGGAGCTCTGGGCAGAGCCGTGGGCAGAGGCAGAGAAGTGCTCAGGTAAGCAGAGATGCTCAGGTGAGTCAGGGGCCTTGGGGACATAGGGAGCAGCCCACCTGTGGAGGACAGGGGTGTGTGATTTATCCTTCAGAGACCCCATGTGTGTGTGTGGGGGGGGGGTGCTGTGTGATCGAACTGCCTCCTGGCATAGTCACAGCCCAGGGAACCCTGGCTGGGTGTCCCACCGGTACTGTCCCAGTGGCTCTGGGATTCAGTGGGCCTCTACTGCCAGGGTGAGGGGAGATGGTCATTGCTGTCCCCATCATTCTTCAAGTCACCGTGCCTTCACAACCACCCTGCCCTAGGAGGCATCGGGAGCCCCCAGGGGCCTGGTGGTACAGTGGTTAAGCACTGGGCTGGAAGCCCACAGGCTGATGGGTGGAGAGTGGGCGGAGGCAGGCAGCTTGCTCTGGGATCGCAGGTACGCTGAGGTCACAGCAGTGGGATCGGGCTTGGGGTTGTGCAGGTGGGCAGCCCTCGAGAGGCACGGGCTGGCCCCTCCCCCAGTGCGGTGTGGCCATGTCTGGAGGACCACGGGGTGGGCATTTGCAGGAAGTTGCTGAGGGAGGGAGGCAGGAGTATGAGATCCTGTGCCTGGCGGGGCGGGGCGGAGCGGGGCTCACTGTGGGGAGGGAGGACTGTTGGTCCCATCCCAGAGATGGGACGTGAGAGCCCCACTGAGAACAAGACAAGTCAGGGTGACGGGGGCCTGGGTTCCAGCAGAGCCCGCTCCTCGCATACATCTGCCCAGTGCTGGTCCAGGCACCCGAGCCGGGCCTTGCTGGGATCTCCGGTGGCACTGTGATTCCAAGCATGGAACCAACCCATCAACCACCCTCTGAGGAGGCCCTGCTCTGTGGGTGAGAGTCCATTCCAGCAGTAGGTGGAGGCTTCACACTGGGGCTGTTTGCACTCAGAGGCCAGTGTGGTAACCCTCTCAACCTTGAGCCCATGCCCGGCACCCGGGCACGCCCTGACCTTCCTGAGCTGCCTCCTCGGGGCCAGGCTCCTGCTGTGCTCATTCCAGCCCACTTGTGGGCAGTGCTCACTGCCCTGTGCCATGGGGCCTGGAGGGATACTCCCAAAGTGGACCAGAGCAAGGTGGTTGTAGCCTGGAGCTCCTCCTCCCCTTGGCAAGGTTGCCCTGGTGTCGCCACGTCAGCACACCTGCTCTTTCCAGCAGGGACCGGGACCCTTCACCACCAGGCGAGATGCCTCCGCCGGCTGCCATCCACTGCCACGAGGGGCCCTGCGCTGGCAGGAGTCAGCGAGGCGGCCACGGGTGGACCAGGTGAGGTTCTGAGCCTGGGTCCTGGGCAGCCGCAGGTGAGCGGTGCAGGCAGACCTGCGTACATTTGCGACACATGTGGGAAAGTGCTGAGCAGCCTTGGCCAGCTCACCACCCATGAGTCGGTGCACACAGGTGCCAAGTCTCTGGAGTGCCGCTTGTGTGGGCAGGCTTTCCGCTGGATGTCCAACCTGCTGCGGCACCAGCAGAACCACACGGACTACAAGCCCTTCCGCTGCGAGCAGTGTGGCCTGGCCTTCCGCCTGCAGGGCCGCCTGACGCAGCACCGCAAGGTGCACTCGGAGCTGCGGCCCTATCTCTGTGGCGCCTGCGGCCAGGCCTTTAAGCAGCGCTCCAACCTGCTGCGCCACCAGCTGGTGCACAGCGGCAAGCGGCCCTTTGCCTGCGGCGTCTGTGGCCAGGCCTTCCGCACCAAGGAGGGCCTGGTGCAGCATGGCCGGCTGCACAGCGGCGAGAAGCCTTACACGTGTGCAGAGTGCGGCAAGACCTACCGCTTCGCCAAGGGCTTCAGCATCCACCAGCGGCTGCACCGCGCTCCACGCCACTTCCCCTGCACCCTCTGTGGGAAGGCCTTCCGCCACCTCGGCTTCTTCATGCGCCACCAGAGGACCCACGGTTGTGGGGGCAAGTCACACAAGCCCTGAGCCAGCTGGGCCTTCTCACACCAGGGAAAGGGGGGAATGTGGGGGAGGGCCCATGGGCAAGTCTTGTACTCAGAGTGCCCAAGGAAGGCAGGCACCCCAACTGTTGCAGGTACCGCCCCCCCATGGTGCCCACGCAGCCTGGCAGGCATGGCCGCCTACCACCTATGTCCTCTCTGCCCTTTCACACCCGTGTGGGGTGGGCCACCCTGGCTCTGCTCTGGGGCAGCATTTCCATCTGATGGTGGAAGTCCGGCCATCGGTGTGGGTGTCCGGGACGGCAGCACTGGGTGGGAGCGGGTGGAACTTGAACAGCGAGTTGGAGACCACCGAGCCCAGTGCGGCTGCGGGGCAAGTGGCCACCAACATTACTGGTGATGTAATGGGCAAGCTGTGGGCCATGGGGCTGCAAAGGTGCCCCTGCCTGCAGGCGGCTCTGGGAGTGAGCGGCTCCCTTCTGTGATGGTAGGTGACGTGGTGGTTGGGATTTGCGGTGGTAACATTCTAATAAAAAGAAAGCCCAGCGGGAGCAGCGTGGCTCCTGGCTACAGCGAGGTGGGCTGCATTTGGAAGTGGCCATGGTTATTTCTAGCTTATGTGAGACAGTTCGTGTGACAGTGCCGGCTGTGGGGGAAGGTCCCGAGGGGCGGAGGGCAAGGAGGGGCCTCAGCATTGTTGAGAGCAGCACTGAGGCCCCTTAGTACCCAATGCTACGGGAGGCAGCAGGGCACAAGGGAGATGGCCACTCTTGGGCAGCATTTAGCAGCAGTGGCCCCAAGTGTCTGCCAAGCACCCCAGTCGGCTCACGGTGAACTCGGCATGGCCTGTCGCTAGCTCAGCACGAGCCCTAATGGCCATGCCACGCCACGGGGTGGGCTCCGATTCCCCGGGGCCTACAGGACAGAGTCCCTCCCCAGGGGTCCAAAGCAGTCAGACTTCGCGGAGGCAGAGAACCTCATCTTCCCAAGACAGCTGTTGGCTTGAACCACCCACCTTTTGCTTAGGGACCCAGCCTTAGACTTCAGCAGTGGAAGTGGGATCCTTCTCGGGGTGTAGCCATGTGAGTGAGGGACTGGTGGCCATGCTGCCCGTCCTGCACAGTAGCCCCACCCAAAACCCTCCTGCAGAAGACGGTACTTGGAGGAGTCAGGGAGGCTGCAGACAGACCTTGGCCACATGGGAATTTACTGCCATGCGAAGTCCCTCAAGTCACCACAGAAGAGGACAGGGGTGTGCTGCCCATCCAAGTGGGGAAACTTGAATGGGTGTGTGGGTGTTCAGGTGAAAATAATTGAAAGAAAACAAGTAACCCCAACACTGGCAATTGATGCCGCTGAACTCTGGTGCGGAGAGTTGGTCATATTGGGCTTTTCAAATGAACCCATCTCCGATCCTGTAGAGATGCCGCCTCAAGTCAGCAAGACTTCCTGTCCCTTGGGACAGGCTCCTGTGGGGTGGGAGGAGGATGGATCCTGGAACTGGGTTAAATGAGTTCATCCGGATCTGGCTGCAGGGCCCTGGAGGCAGAGGAGGTTAGGCTTTGGGCCACTAGTCTGCCACGGTGGTTGAAGCCCACCAGCCACTGCACAGGAGAAAGGTGAGGTGCCCTGTTCCGGTAAATGCCCAACCATGAGCCAGGAACACCCACAGACTGACTAGCACACCCACGCAAGCTAATTGCCCCTGAGCTGACAGACTACAGAACAGGCCAGAGAGCCGGTGGAGTTGAACTGCTGACTTGGGGGTTGGCAGCCTACTGCACAACCACTGTCAGCCGGGCTCCTCAGGGCAGCAGGCTAGACTCATCCCATCATTGCTGCCCCGCAAATGAGGATCCCCGCACCCACCAGGGACGGTCCACAGGAGGGCAGACGTGTGTTTACCAAATCCGAGAGCGGTGGTTCTCAACCTCCCTGATGCCGCGACCCTTTAATACAGTTTCATGTTGTGGTGAACCCCCATCCATAAAATTACTTTCATTGCTATTGTCAGGAATTGGGCGACCCCTGTGTAGGGGTTGCGACCCACAGGTTGAGAACTGCTCTCCTTGAAGAAGGCGATTGCCTGGCAGCCTCCGCTGGCCAATGGGGGGGGGGCTTGATGACAGGATGGACACTTGTCTGCCCTGAGTTTGACCCACTGCTTTGGTGCAGTCAGTCATGTCCCCGGGCTCCTCGACGCTCCAGTTGTCAGCTTTCTGGCCAGTCCCCGCAGTGCTCCTGGCGGGCCTTCCTTGCCTACCCTGCCCTGGGAGCCACTTTGCTTCCAGCACAGGATGTCCAAGGCACAATAGTGTCTCAGACATCACACACATGACAGTCCATGATGTGTGGACCTGGGTGGGAGGGCACACTTCACAGGGCAAATGCCCTCAACCCTTTTTTCTACAACGTCCTTGACATGGCCGCACCTTCCAGATGTCCACTTACTCTGCCCTTTCCAAAGCCATCCCACCCTTCTGGATGAAACGGGCCCAGGTTCTTTTTGTGTGTGGTTTGGTTGTTATGAAGACCTGGGTCCGAAGTGAATCTTCTGCCTTGAATTGTGTTTGCTTCTCCTGGGCACACAGCATCGCTGAACCAGAACCATCATGGGTTTGATTTTAGCACTGGGGGAGGGGGTGGTGCTCAGGGCTCAGGTATGCACAGTCACCCCTCTTACATAGAACCTGTGTTCTAAGCCTCCAAGCTGACTCCTCCCTTGTGGGGTGACAGTTCTTTGCCCCTGTTCTCTGTTGCTTCCCAATCCCAATGGGCTTTTAGTTTGACATCTGCAAGGTCACCTGGCTGCTCCCCCAAGTGTCCAGCAGGCCCTAGGCCCCTCACCTTACTCTCCCTGGCCTCCTGCCCCATCAGCTGCCAAGGTCCCTCCAGCCCAGGCCCAGGCCACATTGAGAAATCCAACTACCCCAAATGCCAGCATCCTCTGGTTGGTCAACTTGCTCCCTGGCCAAAGTGCCCTATCCACTTCTTCTGGGATGGAGCCCCTAAGTCCTCGGACAGTAGTCGGAGAAGGTGCCGCATCTGCTAGTAGGTGGGGGAGGCTGATCCTGAGTCAGCGCTGTGGAGGTGGGAGCACATACGGGTTGTAGCCATGCAGTTCCCAACAAATGCTAAATGGTCCAGAAGAAACCCCACTCTTGAACAACACACAGGCCTAACAAGAGCTTCTGGAAAGTCTGGATTAAGTGTGCTAGTTTTGTAACTACCCCAAGTTGGAAATTAGAACACAATGCATTTGCAGTCCAGGGGGCATATGAGAGGCTTCAAAAAGCGGGTGCTGAACCATGGTTTTTGAATTCAGTTTTTTTTTCAGGAGGCACCTCCTAGCGGGCTCACCTACATTTCTACCCGCTGGGGTTTCATGGTAAACTGTCATCCCACTCAGTGTATACTGCCTGCCCCACCACCCAGAACACAGGTATCCCACTAATTGTATCCAATTTCCTAGTATCAAATATTTTTTTCATTTCACCCAGAGTGGAAAACACCTGGTATCAATGAAGACATATTTAAGGCAGAAAATAATCTGGCCTTAAAGGCACCTTCCAGAAGGTCCTCAATGGGCGCCCAAACTCAAGAGTTGCCTCATCCTGTGACTGCCTGCCTGAAGGGTCCCTGCTCCTGCCCTTACAACCATTTCTGGAGACCATCAGACCATTAATTCTTGGGGGTGGGGAGGGAGACTAGCGTTGGCTTGTGCCGGGCAGCATGTGGCTTGTGGTCAGTTGCTGAGAATCCGGGTCGACAATCAGGGCCCAGGGACATAGAGAAATCTCGCAGCTTCGAGATGGAAAATCCGAGGGTGTGACCCATGGGGCAGAAATGCAGCAAGGCAGACTGGTGTCTGGACATGAGTCAGGCTTTTATGAACAACAGCCCTTAGGCGACAGGCGTCCTGGGTTCCCCACCCCACCGCACTGGCCTTTCCCTGGCTCAGGTCTTCCCTAAGGTGTCGTCTGAGCCGGGGTGGCTGTTCAAGGGCTCCTTCAATGCCCAAGAGCGCGAAGCCCGAGGTGGGAGGGAATCTGCAGGAGACTGGAGGTGGGACTCGGCCAGGCTGGCCTTCCGAGAGGCCAAGCCAGACATGGCCCAGGGGGAGGTCCTTGCACTCTCCTGGGACGGCACCAAGGGCGCAGTCCAAGAGCCGGTGGACTGGGCCTGTGAGCCTGCGGGTGACGGGATCTGGGAGACAGCATGGGCCTGAGCCAGGCCCTGGGAATCCACCTGCAAAGGGGCCACCGAGGGGGGCTGCGGGCCCAGGCGCCCTATGCCTGTACAGGTTGCCAGGGAGCCGGGCTGGGATTTGGCAGTCGGTGGCTGCCAGAGCGGCGGGCCTCCAGGACCTCGGCGCAGCCACCCATGCACACGCGCCAGATCCCGCGTGTCCACGTGCTCGCGCTGCAGCTGCTGGCGCTGCTCCTGTAGCTGGCGCCGCGTTTCCTGCAGCAGCTGGGCTCGACGGAGCAGCCGCAGTAACTCCTGCCGCAGCCGCCCGTTGTCCGCCTTGATAGCCTGTGTGTGCAAGATGAGCGAACGCGCCGCCTCCCGCTCCGCACGCCGCGCCAGGGACTGCACACACTGGCGCGCCTCGCGCTCGAAGGCCGCCTTGTTGTCCAGGAAGCGCCGCTTTACGCGGTGCAGCAACTGCGTGTGTTCCACGCGCATGTGGAGGAGCTCGCGCTCCAGAGTCCGGATCCGTGCCATCTGCTCCAGCTGCAGCTCCTAGGGCGGGGGGAAGGCAGGGTGCGAGTGGAGGCAAGGGGGCCGGTGGAGGTGTCAGTGGGGGGCGGCGAAAGGCTCCCCACCCCTACTCTGTCCCGGGCGCGCACGCTGACCTTGTAGGGCTGCAGCTCCTGCACCTGGCGCGCCATCTGCGCGGCGCGCGCCTCCATCTCCAACAACTGCGAGCGCACACCCTCCTCGCGGCCCTGGTAGAGTGAGGCCAGCTCGGCCCGCTGCCAGTGGATCTGCGCCAGCTCCATTCGGTTCTGGTCGTCCAGTCGCACCACAGCGTTGGCGCAGCGCTGCGCGCGCGCGTTCACATAGCTGGCGTAGAAGCGGTTTTCCTCGCGCAGGCGCTGCGCCTCGCGGTCCAGGAAGGCGTTCTCCTGCAGCACGTGGTCCAGGCGCTCGCCACAGTCCTCGAGCTCCTGGGTCAGCAGCGTGTACTCGCGCTGGAGGTACAGCGCGCGCTCCGACAGCGGCTCCTCGCTCGTGCCCGGGCGTCGGCCCGCGCTCGGCCCGCGCTTCTTCTTGGGCGC
The DNA here is from genome assembly GCF_050624435.1 of Tenrec ecaudatus. Taxonomy (NCBI): domain Eukaryota; kingdom Metazoa; phylum Chordata; class Mammalia; order Afrosoricida; family Tenrecidae; genus Tenrec; species Tenrec ecaudatus. Next base: position 990,704 of record NC_134534.1, on the reverse strand, counting down.
CATGGCCTGGGGTCTGGGGCAAAGCCTCCCGTGAGGGGCCGCCCCAGGTCAGCCGCCTTCCCTGCCCCCGTCCACACGCAGTAGGCGGCGCTCGCCCAGGGCTGGGAGGGTTGGGAGCGGTCGGGGCGCAAACCCGTAAGCGCTGGCTCCTGTGGACCTTGGCCGTCGTCAAGGCACGGCCAAAGTTAGTAATGTTGATGTGTGGCGCCACCGTCGCTATGGACACGGAGTTTAAGTGCCCTCCCCCACTGTTACCTGGGCAACGGCCTGACTCTTCCTGCCTCTCCACCCCTCCCCCAAGCCAGTGCGTCTCTGCCCTGGTGTCTGCGCCGGCCCATAGAGGAGGAGGGGGAGGGCCTTCTCATGGAGGAAGCAGGGACATATTCCTGCCCTGACAGCCCACTGCTGCAGGCTATGCTGCGGTCCCCCACTCTCGGCGTGCCTGACCGTGTTGGACAGACTGCAGCCCTGTACTATGCCCCCCCCCCCTTCCCTGCCCTAGGAAGTGGCTTCCACTGAGGACCTCAAGGCCTTCTGCCCTGCTGGTCGCCACTGTGCTCATTTCAGTCGGGAAACAGGCTACCAAAGATGCGCAGCCCTGCGCCGCCCACCCCACCTGCCACGAGTGATTCGTGAGAGAGACTGGACCACAGAGGCTTTAACGTGGCTCCGTTCCATCCTCCAGCCCCTCCGCGGCTTCTCCAGGACTTCGAGCTCATCAGCCTGCCAGAGGGTCTCCAGCGGCTCCTCCTCTGCCACCAGCTTCGCTGCTGCCCGAGCCATCTGCAATCCCCGGGAGACAAGGCTTATCTCCCGTATCCTTGACACTGAAACCTCTGGTTCTCCCCCCTCATCTAGTCCCGCCCCACATTCAGACCAGACCCCTCAACCCCTGTCACAGTCAGGGCTGCTTCCAGGCTGCCCTCTTAGCTCCAGGACCTTGACCTCTGAATGGTGATTAAGGGCAGGCGGGGTCAGCCACCTCCACCAACCACCACTGCCTGGCCTTGAGGACGGCTCTCTGTGGAGGGGGAGTAGCTTCCCTGAGGTACAGCACTCACCAGGCAGCTGGCCTTGACCCTGGGGACTTCCTCCTTACTGGTGTCTGGCTCCCTTGGGTTCCCCAGTGACCTGGCCACCCTCAGACACAGACTGAAAGCACAGGGGTGGGGGTGGGGTCACTCACTGCTTGACGGAGCTGCTGGGCTGGAAAAAGACTGCAAGGAAGGGCTGCTGCTGTCTGCTCAGCCAGCCACCCTGGCCCCCAGCTGGCCCCGACCCCCAGCCAGCCCCCAGCTGGCTGTCTTGGGGCCCTTGTAACACAATCCATAGGGTACCCACCACCCACCAGCATCAGATGTGATCTCAGGGACTTGAGCCCTGCCCAGTGCTCAAAGGGGCCCTGGCAGTTGTCCCCAAGCCCAGCCTGCAAGCACTTTGCCCTTGATCAGAAGCACAGTGCTGACAGTGACCACCACGGTGAAGCCCTTAAGTCCCGCCCTGGAGCCCCAGGCCAGACTGTTGCTGGGCCCTGAGCTGCAGGTGTGCTGCCCCCACCTCACCTGGGGAGGGCATTCAAGCAAAGACCCTGCCCCATGTGCCCCCAACCACTCCCCTCCTGTTCTGTGCCACAACCACACCAGGGCAGCCCCAGGTAAAGCCCAGACCCAGACCACAGTGTGGGTGAGATCCTGAAGCTACTGCTTTCCCCAGAGAAAACGCCCCAGACACCCACACGGACGTACCCACATGCATGCGCACGTGTGAGCACGCACACACACAACACAGCGAGCGGAGGGCCACGAGCACCCCACCCCCGCCCAGCAGGTGTCCTAGGCAGTGCTGCAGCACCATGGAGGCAGGTGGGCTCTGGGTGGCAGGGGTCAATGGGTCACAGCTGTGAGGTAACCCGAGGAGCTTGGTGTGTCCTCTGGAGGCCCAGGGCCTGCAGGTTGGAGCTCTATCATCTCCCTCGAAGGGCTGGGGACCCGTTGACGTGTGGGGGACTCACCTACCTTTGTTAGTGAGGGACAGAACACCCAATAGGAAGGTGCCCAGCCCTGAGAACCCCTTGCAGGGTCCCAGGACAAGGCTGTGCCCAGCTCTGCCGGGTGGCTCAATGTCACCTCTGTAGTAGGTCCTGAGAGAGTACCAAGAGCATCCTCGGCGCACCTGTAGGGGCCTCTGGGCACATGGCCTTGGAGATAAAACCTTGCCGCCATCCCCCCACCTCCACACACACACACACACACACACACACACACACACACACACAAATGTGGCCCCTGGGAGAGCCGGGTGAGTGGAGTGGCCAGGTGACCAGGGTCTGGAGTACCTGGGTCTATTGCCCACACTGGGTCTAGGAAAAGGGAGAACCTTGGAGCTGCAAGAGCTGAGGAGCCCACCATCTCAGCCCAGGGGGCTGTGACAGCTGCTCATTCGGTGACAGTGCACATGAGCTGTGATATGGGTGGGTGCGGGCTGAGAGCAGGCCCATGTCACTTAGGAAGAACCAGGTCCACACACCAGCACCAGGACAGGCTGAGAGGGGCCATGTGACTGGTCTCCTGGTGTAGTTGAAACAGGAGGCTGTGACCTGCCGACCCTGGAACACAGAACGCAGTGGTCATTTCATGTGTTAACTTGGCTAGATGGTGTTTCCCAGTCTTCTGGCCAAACACTCTCGGTGTCTAGTTCTAGGTGTCTAGTTGCTGTTCTAGAGCTTAGACAAGGTAACCACTTTCCATAGTTGCTCTATGGGTTTGCTTATTCTGAATATATGCTATAAATGGGGCCATGCACCATGTGGCCTTTGGTGTCTGGCGTATTTAACTTAACAAAATGTGCCTGAAAAACAAAAGGATCCCTGGTGGCATAGTGGTTACCCATTTGGTTGCAATCTGAAAGGTTAGCAGTTCAAAACCACCAGTCTCCACAGGAGAAAGACAGAGCTTTCTACTCCCATAGAGAGTTACAGTCTCAGAAACTCGCAGGGGCAGTTCTACCCTGTTCTACGACTGATGGCTGGAGAAACAGAGAGGATACATGCTTATTGGAGACCCCACGCATGGTCTTCCTGTTACAGACGCACTGTAAGAACTTGTGATCGATGTTCCCCAAGACCACTGCATCCTTGTCCATTATTGATTAGTGGGAATTTTCCAGAGCACGAGGCACAGACTCCCACAGCACACTCTTCCATGGGGAGCCCTACTTTTTCTGAGAGTCCTCTGGGAGACATCATGTATATCGCTACTTTGTATACTTCGTATACCTTTCTCCTGTTGAGGGCTCTGGGGATCCACACCTGGTTTGTACCGCTCCCCCTGCTTTGGTGCCATTGCGATGGGGATGGGCTGAGTCTCACCAAACAGCCAGAATATTTTGCAAATCGGTGGCAGCATCTCACAGTAAGTGAGCATTCCTGGTCCCTCCGTACCCTCCCCAACACTTGGTGTGGCTGATCTCAGTTTTCACCAGCCACGGGGGGGAGGGGGGGGAGAGGGGACATCAGTCAGGTTCAATTGCATCCTCTTTATCTTTTAAATCGTCACTGCACGTGGCTCCTGGATATGACACATAGTCCTGGCTGTGCCGCAGGCCCGTCCAGTGCCAGTCCATGGACTGCTGTGAGGAACACTGACTCAAGGCAGCTCCAGGTGTGTCAGATCCCCTGGGATGCATGGGGTGAGCAGGGGCTGGCTTTCTGGGAAGGGGGCCCATTTAAGGGCCTCGTGTGGCCTGAGGTGAAGTGGCTGAGACTGAGAGGATGCAGTCAGAGGGCCTGTGGCTGTGGACAGGCAGGCACGGGCTGCAGAACAGAAAAACATCTTGTTACAACTCTAATAACTTTTATTGTCTTCTGCCAAAATGACGCATCTTCAACGGAGTGGGAGTGGGAAAGTCAGAAACAAAATCATGTCCCAGACAGTGTGTGTGTGTGGGGGGGGTTGTCTGTGCACCCCTGGAATGCATTCACTCTCAGTGGCGACTTCAAAAACCTGCAGCCCCAACACTGCACAGAGCTTTAGTGACGTGGCTAATTCACCTTGTAAACTCACTGCCCAGACCCCTGGTTCTGGGTTTTAGGTCCACGCTGTGCTGTCTGCGGCTGCAGCCCCGCCTTTTCAAGCCTTCCTCCCAGTCAGCGCTCACAGCAGCCAACCCACCGGAGCGCCTCTGCCTGGCCCCCTCCCATGCTTCTCAGGCTGCTCTTTCTCCCAGCTCCCACCCAGCCCCCTGCTAGAGTACTCTAGCCCACCAGCACCCCAACCCGTGTCATCACGGCGGTGAGATGCCCGCCCCCCAGTTACAGTAACAGCCTGTCCCCCAACCACTGTGGGGGGCAGGGGGTGTCTCACGGCCAGCCGCGCAAGCCCAGCGTAGGCCCAGCGCATCTCTGGGCTTTCTTTGCGCCCCCACGTCCACCCCCGCTGTCCCCTCTGAAGCCTTCGGTCCCTGAAGGTCTGCGCTCCTACTGCCTTCCCTGCAGTCCACAGCGCACGGCTCAGGGCACCGGCTGTGTGTGTGTGGGGGGGGCACCGTAGTGCCCCGCTAAGGCCGCCTTGCGCGCTCCCTCGCGCGGCCCCATTCCAGAAAGTGCCGGCCCTCCCTCACGCTCTGCAGTTGGAGCGACCCTGGAAATCGGGCGCACGCCAGGCTCACGGACGCCAGGCCTGCGGTGGGGACGGGCGCTGCGAGGGCGCCGAAGCATGCAGACTGTGCACGCGCGGAGAACTAGGGCCTCGGCTCCAAGGGCGCGCGCAGAGCCCGGGGTCCGGCGGGGTCACAGGGGGCTGCGCACGGCTCCCGGGACCGCCGGTGGGAGCTGCGGGCACCTGCTCCGTGGGTCTGGCTGGCTGGGGAGAAGTTGGGGGTGTGTGGACAACGCTGGCTCCGGGCCTCGCCCGCCGCGGCCCCGCGGGATTCCAAGGCTGCCTCCGCGACACGACTGGACCCTGGCCCGTCTGGGCGGAGCTTGGCCCGGCCCGCCCCGGCCCCGGAGCGCAAGCGCGGCATCGGTTCCCAAGGCAACTGGAAAACAGCTGCCACGGAGCAGGGTCTGAGTGGGCAGCGGCATGTGCGCGGCGGAGGTGGACGCGCACGTCGCGCAGAGATACCAGCTCAAGCGTCGGCTTGGAAAGGGGGTGAGCGCCGGAGCTCGGGCGTCCAGATTGGGGCGTCCGCCCAGCATCCTCCCGCATCTCTGACTCCGGGAAGCAGATGGCAATCGGGGAGCTCAGAGGGATAGATCGATCCTGCCCCCGCCCGCCGCCACCGTGTTCTTTTCCGTGCCCACTGGACACCTGGGGAGGCGGGCTATGGCCATGGGGCATGGGAGGGGCAGGGCAAATGTGCCCAGGCAAGGTGGCAGAGCCCAGCCACCCCCAGAGCATGAAGGGCCCCATGCCTTAGCCCCTGAGTGACAGTGGATGCCGTCACTTGAGAGCCTTCCAGCTTCTGTGTATAGGAGCAGTTGGTAGGGGGTGGGGTGGGGTAATGGCAAGCAGGGGCCGCCTTCTAGGCACACTGCAGAGAGCCTTCAGGATCTGCTGCAGCTTAAACCTCCCTCCCAGGCCTTCCCTTCTGTGACCTCATCTCTCTGGGCCCCTGCCCCACCCCAGGGTCTCCCCCAGAGCCCCCATGTTCTCCCATCCAAGGTCCTGTAGCCCCCAAGAGTCTCTCCCCTTGTGCTCTCTGAAGCTCCCCAGGGTCTCCCTCTGAGTCCCTTGAAGTTCATGTAGAGTTTTCTTCCAGGGGCTCTGCAGAACCCCCTCTTGCATTCCCCCACATCTTTCTCAAATTCCCCCTCGACCTCATCACTCACCTGATGAAGCTGCCAAGCCCTTGGCAGCAGGCAGGGCACCCTGCATTGTAGAGTGGGGTCCTCACCTCTCACTACAGCCCTGCACAGCTCTGCTACCAGGCCCAGAGTCAGGAAGGGCATCGTCGCATTGGGAGGCAGGGGCCTGGAGGCAGGCAAGAGGCCGGCTTCTGCCCACTAGGCCGACTCTGTCCCCAGGCCTACGGCATGGTGTGGAAGGCAGTGGACAGGACAAGCGGGGAGGTGGTGGCCATCAAGAAGATCTTTGATGCCTTTAGAGATGACACTGATGCCCAGGTGGGGATAGTGGGCAAGGCATGGCCCTTTCTCGCTGGAAGCCCAGGTGTGAGGCCCATCACAGCTCCTCCCATGACTTTCCCCTGCCTTCCCTGCTCCACTCCCCCTGTGCACCCCAGGGGTTCTCCTCCCTTGCCCGCCCAGTGTCTGGGGGCCTTGGGTGGGTGCCTTTTGGACCCTGCTTCCACCAGTTCCGTTGCAGCTTGTTTCTGTCCTATTCCAGAGGACCTTCCGGGAGATCCTGCTCCTCAAGGTATGTCCCTCCCCAAAGGCAGGCTCTCTGGATTGGGGCGGGGGGGTTGCTCTGTGCCTGGTGTGTACTCCCCTCCAGGTATGTATGTCTCTTTCCAGGGGCAGCTTCTTCCAATAAGGGAGGGGCCCAGGGTAAACTCCCGATGGGTCGAGGGTCCCCTTGGTACTCAGGGTGTACCCCCTCCAGCAGCTCCCTCCATGCTTCTCCTCCCAGGAATTTGGGGACCATCCCAACATCATCCGTCTCCTGGATGTGATCCAGGCAGAGAACAATAGGGATATCTACCTGGTCCTCGAGGCTATGGGTGAGAAACTGGGCTGTGTGAGGCTCAACCCCCGGTGTACCTCTGTCCTGCCCAGGACTCCTCCCCAGGTGCCTATAATGGGACTCATGGGCAGCACGCTCCTCCTGTGACCCTTCACCACCAGGGTTCCCTGGCCTGGGTGTGTGTTGGGGAGCAGTGTCCTTGTACCCAGTGTCTCAGTTTGGGAACCAGGGGTTGCCAGACAGTCTACTCTGGACTGGGCTTCTCCGACTGCCCTGGGGCACTTCACCTCCCACTGGCTTCTAGGAGCCACGGGCAGCATGCGACCAGGGTGGGGTCAGTCCCTGCTCCTTTTCTGTTTCTACAGAGTCGTGAGCAGGGCTGCAGGGTGGAGTGGGCTAGCCAGGGACCACACTCATACTCATAGTGCCTCCCCCTGCCCCAGACTCATCTGCACCCCCACAGCCCCTCTCCTCAACACCTCCCCAGACTCACCTGCCCTCCCTGCAGACACGGACCTGAATGCGGTTATACGCAAGGGCAAACTGCTACAGGACACCCACCAGCGCTACATCTTCTACCAGCTCCTCAGGGCCACCAGGTTCATCCACTCGGGCAATGTAGTCCACCGGGACCAAAAGGTGCAGCCCCCAGCATGGCCATCCCTGCCCCTCATCTTCTCCAGCACGGCCATCCCTGCCCCTCATCTCCCCCAGCACAGCCATCCCTGCCCCTTGTCTCCCCCAGCACAGCCATCCCTGTCCCTTGCCTCCCCCAGCACAGCCATCCCTGCCCCTTGTCTCCCCCAGCACAGCCATCCCTGCCCCTTGTCTCCCCCAGCACAGCCATCCCTGCCCCTTGTCTCCACCAGCATGGCCAGCCCTGTCCCGCATCTCCCTCAGCACAGCCACCACGTGCTGGCCGGCGGTCCCAACCCCAGCTCTCATCCCGCCTCTCCCCCAGCCATCCAATGTTCTCTTGAACGCCAACTGCCTGGTGAAGCTCTGTGACTTTGGCCTGGCCCGCTCGCTCAGCCAACTCCTGGAGGGGCCCGAGGCCCAGGCCTTGACAACATATGTGGCCACACGCTGGTACCGGGCCCCGGAGGTGCTACTGTCTTCCTCCAGGTAATAGTGAGAAACACTCCCTCCCCTTGCAGCGCCCCCAGGGTGTGGCCTCCTCTGCCTGGGAGTCCCCCAGGCCATGTCCCCTTGCCACTCCCCCTCTCCCAGGTACAGCCCTGGCCTGGACATGTGGAGTCTGGGCTGCATCCTGGCGGAGATGCTGAGGGGGCGGCCGCTGTTCCCTGGCTCGTCCACCCTCCATCAGCTGGAGCTCATCCTGCAAAGTGTACCTGTGCCCTCGGAGCGTGGTGAGCCAGGCTCCTGGTGCCACTGGCTGCCTGAGCTGTGGGGACACCGATCTGGCTGGGGCTGCACAGAGAGGCAGGGTGGGGTCCAGGAGTCTAGGGGGCTTGGGCCTGGAGGGAAGCTACTGGGTAGGAGCCAAGGGGAGCTGGGGTCATCCTTCTTAGGGGGGACACTCCGTGGAGGACAGGGCTGTCCCTCTGCTGTCCTGAGTGGTGGCTACAGGGGCATCTCCTGCAGTGAGAGGGCTCTGGACAAGGGCACGTGTGTCCTCTGGGAGGTGGACACTCCCTTCCTCTGCCCACTTCACATCACCGGGGCGCCTGCACCCCCAGACTTAGCGGCTCTTGGCTCCAGCTACAGCGCTGTGGTTCTGCACCGTCTGGGGGCACGGTGAGTGGGCAGGGAGGGGAGGGCGAGAGGACTTCCAGCCTCATCAGCGACCAGGCTGAGCCCAGGAGGCTGGCAGTCTGCGGAGGAGGTACAGTCTTGGCTGCCCACAGGCCACGGCAGACGCTGGACGCTCTTCTGCCACCGGACACTCCACCAGAGGCGCTGGACCTGCTCAAGCGACTCTTGGTGTTTGCTCCCGACCAGCGGTTGAGCGCGGCTCAGGCCCTGCAGCACCCCTACGTGCAGAGGTTCGGCATGGGGGCCGGGCCAGGGTTTCCCAAGAGCGGGAAAAGGCAGGCCTGCCGCTGTTCTCCCACGCCCACCTTGTTCACGCCACAGGTTCCACTACCCGGCCCTCGAGTGGACCCTGGGAGCGGACGTGCAGCTTCCGGTGCGTGAAGGGGAGCGGCTCTCAGCTGCAGAGTACCGCAGCCGCCTCTATCAGGTGCGCCCAGTCCCCATGCCCCGCCCCTCACCTCCGAGCGCCCCTCCTCCACCCAGCACCTCTGAGCACCCTTCCATCCCGCAGCTGATCCAGGAGTGGAGAGAACACCCGCAGGACCAGAAACAGGAGAGGCTGGGGGGCGCGACGCCAGGGGCAGGGTCTCGGGTTTCTGCGCTCCACCTGGGAGCTGCCCCACAGCTCTCCTGCCAGCCGAGAGGCAGGCCACTGGACAGCCCGGTCCAGGACCCCACACTCGGTGCGTGAATTTGGATACCTCCCCTTAGAGTGAGACCTTTGTCCCTCTGTGTGTCCCCCAACATGGGCTCATCTGCCGACTCCACAGAGGCCCCCATTGGAGCAAAGACCCTCCTCCAGCTTCCACCCCCAGGAGGCTTCCAGGTTGGGCTCCGGCCCCTGGGGGCATCAGAGCCCTGTGATGCAGCCTTGTGGGTGAGTCGGGTGGGGGTTGGGGGGGCCTCTCCCACCCCTTCCTCTGTCCTTCCTGAGGGCCCACCACATTCCAGTCCACCACTGACAAAGTCCGCCCTGCCCCAGGTGAAGCCCCAGGCCAGGGGGTCCGAATCCTCTCTGACTTTGCAGGCCGCAGCTCAGGCGGCCCACCAGGCCCTTATCCGGAGAGACCGACCCCCTGGCCGTGGGACGAGGTCAGCTGGAGCCCCACAGGTGAGCCCCCACGTGCCCTGTACCCTTCCATCCTGGGGGGCCCTCCCTTCTTGGGCCCCAACTCATGTCTAGGTCTGTGGCCTGATTCCGCAGGAGGCCCTGTATGAGTCCAGACCTGGCCGGAGAATGCTTTCTGTCTCCGCCTTGCTGGGGGCCCAGGGGGCTGCAAGGGCCATGCTTGGGGGCTACTCCCAGGCCTATGGAACTGTCTGCCACTCTGCGCTGGGTCTTCTGCCCCTGCCTCCAGGGTCCCACACGTGAGCTGCCCCTCTTCCCTCCCCATGCCCCTGCCCAATTCCAGTTTGGCCCTTCCTTTCCCGGAGACCCCCAGCATTCCTCTATCTGTCCCGTAATTCCACACTCCTTGGCCCTCCTCCTCTCTCCCTCCTCTTCCCATCCCTCCACTCTTTGTCCCTGGAGCTCTTGCCCCTCCCTTAAGACCTGCCCCTTGGTGGACCCGAGTCTCCTAGACCCTGTCCCTTCCCAGTGACCTTTGGTAATAAAGTCTCCCTGTCCTCCCTGCCTGTCTCCCTGACCTTCTGTGGGCCCCGCCCCTCTGGGTAGTCTCCACACAGCTCCCCCCCCCCCCCCCCCAGGACACAGCTTCCTTCTGCTAACACCCTTCCCTGCCCATCTGGCTCCAATCACTGGGGGGCCTGCAAAGCAAGGTTGGGGCAGCTTCCTGTGCATCATGGGATAGCCCTGCTAGCCCCCTTCACAGAGCACAAGACCCCATGGGTCCTCAGGGGGCAGGGTCAGGTGTGTGTGTGACCTGACCCTGAACCAGAGGGAAGGAAGAGTAAGGGAGGGGGAGCCCCCTTCTAGTGTGTGGCCAGGAGCACAGACCCTGCCAGAACCCCAGCTTCTGCCCACCACACCCACCCCAACAGCAGGGTCTCAGGCCAGGGCCTAGGGGAGCACTAAGGTGGCCTGCTGTGGCTGGTCATGGGAGGATGCCTTGTAGGAATACAGGGTCCCTCCTCTAAGGGCCTTGTGTGGCTGGGGGAAAGGGACAAGGAGATTGCTGGGGTTGGGGGCTCACACCCCACCCACACTTGGCCGGAGCTTGATTTCTGCACTTCATGTCCCGGGTACCCTGCCTGAGGGAGTGCCCCGCGCACCAAGTGCGTTCTGTGCTGCAGGGGGCTGACTGCTGCCGGGGTGGGGGGCGGGAGGGGCGGGATATAGTGAGAGGAGCTGGTGGTCCCTGGGACAGGACTGTATGGGGGGAAAGGCAGACAGGGAACACCAGAAACCTGGGAGAGGCGGGGCTGCCAGATGGGTGCTGAGCCATCTCCTGAGGGGCTCTGGTGGGCAGGCAGTCTGTGGCGCTTCGGGAACCTGAGGCACAGTGGGGTGGGGACAAGCCAGAGGGCTAGAACACCTGTGCAAGGGCACAGGTGAGGGAAGCTCCATGGGGCTTTGGGACGGGGGACCTGGGCAGGGGCCAGTAGATGGTGAGGAAGGGAAAGATGCCAGCAGAGGGGGGGACCCCGGGGAGCCCGCAGTGAAGTGCACACACAGTGCAGATGCCATTGATATCGACAGTGTGCACTCCATGAATCATCAGAACGGACTGTGCGCTACTGCTCTCCCCAATGTACAAAGTCCCCTTTCAGGAGGTAGCCTAGGCATGAGGTGTCCCTGGGAGATGCGGCCGGAAGCCACCTGCCCCTCTGCCCTCCCCTAGTGGCCAGGCTTGGAGGTTCAAGTGCTGACAAGGGCAGCAGGCCAGAACTGCTCCAGCTCCTTGGACCCTGGTGAACCCCTCCACCTGTCCCTGCTTTCACCCCACCCTGGCCAGAAGCTCTGGGAAGCCGACAGCGTGACTGCTGCCTGGTACCCAATGTCCCTTTCACAAAAGCGACCACTTCAAAGAGCAGAAGGGAGCCACCCCCTCACCCACCGGAGTGGATAATGATGTGGACCTCCACTGCAGTCTCACGGCACCCCCCCGGGATACGGGCTGGGCTGGCACGGGACCCACCAGCCGCTCCAAGGGAGACAGTGGGGCTGTGAACTCCCACTGAGGTGGGGCTACTCAGGAATGCTCAGGGGCAGTCCTTCCTGGTCCCTGTGAGTCAGTGTGGGCTCCACGGCGGTGGGTGGGGCCTTACACCCATGCTAGGATCCCCCAGTGGTGCAGAGGGTGGCCATGCATGGGCACGAACCAAAAGCTTGACGAGCTACTGAAAAACAGCCTCTGAAAACCCTTGTACGGGAGGGAGTGGCATGCTGAACTCTGAAACCTTTGAGGTTACCAGGAGTGAGGGTCAATCAGAGGCAGCCAGGGATACCGGGACACCCCCTACCCTGGGAAATATTTTGTGTCTGGTAGCAAGATGTCTCGCTTCAAATGAAGTAAAACAAGAGGAGGGGCCAGCCTGCCTGGATAGTCCCTGCCTGTCAGTGACTGAATCAAAGGAAACCAACAGTATGGGTGGAACTGGGTCTGCCAAGGCTGGGGGTGGGGGAGTATGTTGTCCACAGGCTTCCCTGCTCCAGACCTCGGCCTTTGGGGTCTAGGCTGGCTGGTGGGGGTGTCCCCAGGCAAGTGCTGGTGCATGTGGGTTACAGGACAGTTCACAAGGCTGGGTTGCGTCCTGTGTCCGGACTGGATTTTATTGTGTGGCCAAGTCTGCTGCCCCCCACCGAGGGCCATGTACTCGCTGTGCCTAGTTGGAGCAGACCCCTCCGCGGGGCGGTCCCTCGGGGATCTCTGTGGTGCCCCCTCCTGGCGATGGCCCCCAAGGACATCCTTTGGGTCTGCAGCCAGCCCTCCCTTCCAGAGGCCCCCAGAGGTGGAGTCCCAGCAGGGGAGGAAGAAAGGCAGGTCTGGAAAGAGACAGAGAGGAAGGGAGGGAGAGAGAGAGTGGTCAGGTGACAGTGCAGCCAGGAGCCCATGGGGAGGAGCTGGAGATCACACAAGACCTGAGAGTGAGGATTGGGATAGTGGCCCCAACAGACCTGGGACCAGAAACCCAGAGAGATTGAGGATGCAGGGTTGGGGAGGCCCAGGAGGAGGTGCTTTGAGAAGGGAGCTCGGGGGAGAGCCCCAGGGAAGAGGGAACCACCAGCCCACCTCGACTGCTTGCACTTAGGCCCAGAGACTCAGGTCTCAACCCAGGGGGTAGCCTGAGTGGCGGGTGGTAGCGGTTTGCCTGGCGTGGGCTGGGGCCTCACTTCTTGCTCTTGAACGTGCCCAGGATCTTGGGCATGAACTTGCCCACCTTGCTGTCCCTCGTGTCCTCCTCGGCGGGGCTCTCTCCGGCGCTCGGCCCGCCAGCCTCCTCCTTTTTGCAGAAGACCTCGAAGCGGCTGTACACGCGCTTCTCTTTGCGCATGCTCTCCATGCGCCGCAGCAGCCGGTCGCGCTCCTCTGAGTTAGCAGGCAACGTGCGGCTAAGTCGGCTTTGCGCCCCAAGGCTGTCAGAGCGGAAGATGGCCGAACACTTATCCTTGTCAGACATGTCGGGGGCCAAGCCGCTAGTGGCTGGCGTGCGGCCCAGCTCGGGACTGCTGTGGGCCAGGCTGGGGCCTGGCGCCGGGGTCCCGCGGAGCTTCTGGCCATGTGCACTGATCTGCTCCAAAATAACCTTGGTGTCGTCCCGCAGGTTACTGCTGTACAAGGCGTTGGCCGTGGCTGAGGCCACACGGACCCCCCGGGGGACCCGCTCCTCGGCGGCGGCCTCGGTGCTGTCGCCTCGGCCCAGTGACGGTCGCCGGGGGCTCTCGGGCTGCCCGTTCTCCTGAGGCGCTGCAAAGCTGCCTTCTTCGTCATGCCGCCGCTCACCCTTGGGGCTCAGCAGCTGCCGAAGGCGCAGAGACCCCTTGCGCAAGACCTCCATAGGACCCCCCGCTGACTCCTCCGAGAGCCCTGCTTTCGGAGACTCCCCGGCCAAGGCAAGGGTGAGGCTGCTCCTGCGCTCGGGCACCGGGGGCACGGGGCTGCCCCTGCGCTCGGGCACCGGGGGCACGGGGCTACCCCTGCGCTCGGGCACCGGGGGCACGGGGCTGCCCCTGCGCTCGGGCACCAGGGGCACGGGGCTGCCCCTACACTCGGGCATGGGGGACACGGGGCTGCCCCTGCGCTCTGGGTAGGCGGAAGTGGGGCTCCCTTTTTGCTCCGTGGGTCCTGGTGTGGGACTGCCCTTGAGAGGTGGGAACCCAGGCGTGGGACTCCCCCTGCGCTCTGGGTAAGGTGCAGCTGCGTTCCCTTTCGGCTCTCCATGGGGCACGTGGTGCGCCCTGGGTCTGTCCGGCGGGGGGCTGTCCCGCCCCTGAGGTGAGGCTGCCCGGTCCTGGGCTGAGATGAAGCGGGAGGGCAATCGGTCGGCGCCGCTCCGGCCCAGCGTGTCGAGCAGCTGCGCAGCGGTGAGCGTGGCGGCGCCCGGCTGCCGCTCAGCCTCCTGGTGCAGCCGCTGCGCGAAAGAGTCGCGCAGGTCAAGCAGGCAGCTCTCTAGGCTGCGGCGTTCACCCCCAGTGCCTCCTGGCGCTGCCACCTCCTCCTTCCACGCCTGGGACACCACCGCCTTGCTGTGGCTGGCCATGGTGACGGCGCCACCACCCGGATCCCGAGTGGGGCCCTTGTACTTCTCCAGGAGCTCGGCCACCTTGGCAGAGGCGGTGGAGCGTACAGCCTCGCCGCCGGGGCCCAACGTCTCGCTGACCGTCTGCTGCTTGTGTAGCAGCTGCACCCGTTCCGTGGTGGCGGCGGTGGCTGCGGCCCCCCCGCCCGCACTTTCTGCCTGTGACGCGCTGAAGATCAGAGAGGAGCGCAGCCGCGAGCTGCGCTGGATCAGCGGGTTCAGGCGGGAGCGAAACGAGTCCTGCTTGACCAGGCAGGATTCCTCCGGACTGTCGCGCTCTGAGCTGTCACCACCACCGGTGCTTGGCCCCAGGCCCTGGGCTGGGAAGGCCATGGGCCCACGGAGGGCCGAAGGGAGCAGGTCTCCCGCGGGCCCGCGGCCCATCACGTCATCGTCATAACTCTCAGCCTCCATGGGCGCAGGCAGGCCCTCGTCGCTGGCGTCCTCACCATGGGAGCCACTCAAGTATGAGGCTAGGCGCCAGTTTCGCAGACCGGCCCGGCCCTCGGGACCGCCCCGACGGTCTGGCTCCTCCTCGGGAGCCGCCTCCGGGCCGAACCTGGCAGTAGCCTGGCACGGGAAGCGCTGACCCAGGTTGGGGCGGAGGGGCCCTGAGGGCTCCAGGCCGCGCGGTCCCGCCTCGAAGGCGGGGTCCGAGCCATAGCGCACCTCGCGCGACGCGCTAGATGGCACATAGTCCAGGCGCAGGTGGCCTTCGGGCCCCAGCTCAGGGTAGCGAGGCCCGCCTCCCAGCGCGAAGTCGTCGGGCTCGGTGAAGCCCGGGCGGCCGCCGCGCAGCTTCTCGAAGAGGCCCTGGGGCCGCGGGGGCGCGAGCTGCGGGTCCCACTGATAGTGCTGCTGGTAGAGCTGGTCGCGGTGGAAGTGGCTGGTCTGGAAGCGGAAGTCGTCGCCATGGCTCAGGAAGGTCTGGCGCGACACCTGCCGCGCCGCGGCGAAGTTCTCCACGGCGCCCGCGCCGCCGTCGGCCGCTGCAGCGTAGCTGTGCCGCTTGTAGGCGTTCATCTCCAGGTGCCGCGCCTGCACGAAGCCGCGCGGCCCTGCCAGCTCCCCGCCCAGCCCGGCCTCGCCGTCCAGCCGCCGCGGCAGCGGCCGCATCCCCATGCCTGCGTGCGGCTCCAGGGCGCCCCCAGGGCCCCGCGGCGGCTCCTCGCGGCGGAAGGCCGACAGGAAGTGCCGGTCGGGGTCGAGGAAAGAGGGGAAGCCCAGGCCTTCATCCCGCGGCGGCTGGAACAGCAGGTGCGCACGTTTGGGGAAAGAGAACGGGGTCATCGCCCCGGGCCCCGGGCCCCCCATGAGCGGCCCCGCACCCGTGTACGGAGCCAGAGCGTAGGCGTCCATGCGGGCCAGCGCCCCGGCCGAGGGCACCAGCGGCTCGGACTGGGCAAAGAGGATACGGAACTCCTCGTCGAAGCTGGACACGAGCTCTCCCTGGAACACGTGCGCCAGGCTGCGGTGGATCTTCTCGAAGGACCACATGAAGCTGCGGGAGGCGGGCAGTCAGGGAGGGGCGGGGATTGGGGAGGGGCGGGGCTCGGAGGCGGGTGGATGGGACTGAGGACCCTAGGACAGGGGCTGGGCACGCACCTGTAGTTCCCGCTCATCACCACAGCGCAGTCCACCAGCAGGAACTTCTCCTTCACGTGGCCCTTGAAGGACTTGCCGGTGCGGCAGTAGTAGGTGGGGCCGGCCACAGTGCGCACGCGCAGGAACTGAGGGAGGGAGCAGCATGGGTGAGTCTCTGCCAAGGGGCCTCTTCGCCCACCCCGCGATCACTCACATCCACGTGGTGCAGGTTGACGCGGCACTTGTCTGCCATGTCCAGGAAAAGCTGTGCGTTCATCTCGTCCAGCAGGATGTACACGGGGACGCGGCGTGCTGCCGCCTCCAGCACCTCGCTCAGCAGGTCCACATCGGTGAACATGTCCATGACCACAGCCACCACCTGTGAGGGTGCCCAAGATGAAGGCCAGACTCCCGTGCCCCACCTTCCCGCCTGGGTGCCCTGATCCTCTGGAGCACCAGTAAACACTGCCTGAGGTCTCAGGGGTAAAGGGCTGCTGAAGGATAGGCCCTGCCTCCTAGTGGGTGCCCCCAGGTTGGGACAGGGTCTGGCTAGGGGAATGTATCAGGCTGAGGGGACCCCAGCCCCCAGACTCCCTGCTGCAGCCATGGGCTGTGACTGTAGCTGAGTCCCCTGGGCTTGAACCCAAAGTCCCCACCCCAAGCTGGCCATCCTCTGGTGCTTCACCAGGCTCTCTTGCATCTGGCTCCATCAGGGCTGCCCACCTGCTGAGCAGAGCGGATCATCCTTCGAGCCTCATCCTTGATGCTGGGGCTGTCTGGGGGTGGGGGCTGCACCAGGGTGGTGACCTCAGTGCCCTGGAAGCCAAAGGTCAGGGGCCAGCCCAGGTCCAGCTCAGGCACGGCCTGGTCTGAGTTCATAGGCCAGTAGGTGCCTGAGGAGCCGTCCATGTCCATGTCGGGTGGGCTGCCTTCCGGGGGCTCCCGGGCAGCATGCTGAGGGGGCCTCAGGTGTCGACTGACATGCTCCAGTTCCTCGGGGCACAGGAAGGCAGGAGCCCCCTCTGTCGCCAGGAAACGGCTATAGGCCTCTGTCCCGCCCTCGGCCAGGGCATCCACGGCCAGCCGGTAGTACTCCTTGTAGTGAGGGGGTAGGTACCCAGGGGCCAGCGGGTTGTCCCCCTGAGAGGAGCTCTGGGATCGACGGGCCATGTTTCTGCAGGGGACCTGTGGGAGGGGGCAGAGGTATGTCACCCAGAGCAGAGATCCCTCCCCTGCTCAGAGACACACACTAGGGAAGGGACCTTGGAATACAGCCCAGCCTGGCCTACAGGGCTGACACCCCAAGCCTGTGTGGGTTCAGATGGGGAAGAGACACCTGGGCACAGCACGGAGTCCCCGTTTCAGCCCCAGGGCCTAGGGATGACTTCACCCCCAGCTCAGGTAGGGCCTTGGCTCCTCCCCGTAAAAGGCCTGTTACCAAGGAGCTGCTTCTGACTCATGGCTATCCCAAAACTGGAAACAGAGCAGCGTCCCGGAAGGAGCCTGGAGGCAGAGGTGTGTGAAACAGACTGGCTGATCCTAGGTCCACAGTTGTGTGCTTCTGGGAAGACTGGCAGCTTTGGAGACCCTGTGGGGCAGCTCTGCCCGGTCCTGTGGGATCCCCATGAGTTGGACTCTAGGGAGCAGGCAGCCAGGCCTTCCTTCTGTGGCACTGCCGGGTGGGTCTGAGCAAACTATGGTGTCCCAGGAGCCCATCCATCCCACTCCCCATTCATGATCACATTTGACTTCAGTGGTCCTGTGTGTGAGGGGAAGGAGTTTCTCTGTGAACTGGGACCTCCATTACAGCACTCTCTAAACATGAAATGCGGTGTGACTGTTGGTGGGAGGACGAATATAACCTAGGCAGCTGACACCATAGCCACTTTCCCCTCCAGGTGTTAAAGGACAGGAATGCCTTCTCATGGCCCCACCCCCATGGTGTCACTGGCTACACCCCCTCAGGCCTGACCCGTCCCCTGCGGAACCCAGCTCTCAGAATTGGCCATGCCAAGCACAGGAATGCCCCGGGCACGCAGGCTGAGATGGCTGCTATTCTCGGATGGTGGGGGCAGCCAGCCCACAGATCAGAGCGAATATACTTAAGATGTGTTCAGGTCCTGCCCCTGTGACAGTAACCTTGCTGGAAAGAGGATCTTTGAAGATGTCATCCGTTAACATGAGGTCACATGGGAACACATGTGTGTGACCACCTGAGTGGGGTCTCCTGAGAGACAGAGGGCGACGGTCACGTGAACAGGGAGGCAGTGCTCTTGCTCCTGCGCTGAGGCCATCCCAGACCAGGAACCCCGTGTGGGCCCCTGAACCTGGCCTCCTGCCTCCAGGGCCACACATCCATGTCTGCTCTTAGAAGGCCCCACCTTGGGTACTTTGGGTCTGTAGCTTCTGGGCACACAAGGCCTCCATCTCATGCTCCCTTGGGTCTTTCAAGGTCGCAGCCCATCTTGGGTTGTCACCATCTTCATAGACCTGGGCTGCAGACTGTCCTCATCAGGACCCTCCACATGGCAGTGACGACTCCCCCCATGTCATTGGGCCCTTATCTTTCCCATGCTTCACGCCCTGCCTCTCCATGGGCCCACCTGGATACCTGTCTGCCTTGTGCCCACTACACCCCATCATGGCACTTGAGTATCTTCTCTGCACTGAGGCCTAGAGTTGGTCCTGTCTGGGGGGTGGACTTGCTGGCTGTCCCTGTCCCCAACAGCAGGGCTCTCTGATCAGGCAGGGTGGGCATTGGCCAACTAGGCAGCACTGGGCCAGGATACAGGTGCCTGCTGACCTGGGGCCATGTCTTGCTGAAGGTGGGGGACTGCCTGCTCCCAATGTGCTATCCAACTGCATGTGGGCCCCACTGCCTCCCTAGGGACAATGTGTCATACGGGGTGAGTGGTCACATCACTAGGGCTGGTCTGTAGTATCTGCACTGTAGCCCCAGGGTGGGACTTTGGGGATGGGCTGTTTCCAGGTGCCCTCACTGCACTGGGGTCTGACTGCCCATTCTCAGGCAGAAAATATGACAGAGGGCACTGCCAGCTGACTATGTGAGGGGCACACTTCACCCTTGGGGAGGGGTACTGCCCCATCTGATGCCCCTGGGTAGAGCCAAGCTTCAAGTTGAAGGGTCCTCCAGGACTTGGGTATCATTGTGGATGAGAGGCCTCCCCCACAACACTTGACCTTCAGTGAGGGAAGAATTTCCAAACTTCATCCCCAGACATGGGATTTCATGTTCCTCTCTGTCCTCCACCCTCCTCCCACCCCAACTACCCTGCTCACCCACACATTTGCCTACTGCAGGGCAGGTGGCACGGAGGGAGGGGCCTGATCCCACCTAGTCCAGTGACTCAGCAGCAACCTGCACTTCTGCCATTGACTTCTGATCTGAAGTCTGACAAACCACCAGGACTGTCACTGTCCACCCCGCAGGAAGTGGGCCTTGGAGTGGCTGGAAAGGGGACTGGGAGTTGGGCAAATACTCAAAGGGGCAGCACTGTGCCAAGTAGGGCAGGGCATGGTGAGAGGCTGTGGGGGTGAGGGTGGGGTGTCGGGCTGGGAGGTGGGATCGAAGGGATGGGACTTCCAACCGGAAGTTGGTAGCTGAGGGGTGAACAGGCTAGCAGACCCCAGGAAGTTATCGGCTGGCCGCGGTGTGGGTTATGGGCCATGAGTGGGCCTCCCTTGTGCCTCCATTCCACAGCCCTTCCGTGGCCGGGGCAGGTGTTCCCAGGGAAGGTGAGGCAGCATTCGGCCCCCCCCACCCCAGACTCCAGCTAGGCCATTTTGGCCTGGGCACCCTCCTGATTCTCGTCCCCTTCCCCTAGGTGCTGGGGGGGAGGGGGCAACGTCGCCCGACCACGCCGCACATGTGACTGATACCCCCCCCACTCGGGCTCACGGCTCACCCCACGCACGCACCCCGACTCCCGCCGGCTCCGGGTCGCCGCCCAGACACGGGCGACAGGGGTGCGAGGCAGGAGGGTGCCCCGGGACGACGGGGGCGGGGGTGCAGGGTCGTCGGAAGGGGAGCTCAGGGCCGCCCGCCCACCACCCCGCCCTGTCGGTCAGCCTCAGCCTCCCCATCGGGAGACGTTTCGCCCGGCTGCGGGAGGGGTCCCTACCTGGCCAGGTGCGCGGGGTCTCGGCAGAGGGGCAGCAGGAGCCGACCGCCGCCCAGCGGCCCTCGCGGTCCGGCAGCCACTCCCTGCGCCGCCCGCCCGTCTGCCCGGCCTGATTCACGCGCCGCCCCCGCCCCGCCCGCCGCGGCCTGCCCGGGCAGCACCTGGGGGCGGAGCGCCCCACCCGCCGGCGCGCCCGCATTCCTGCGCCTGTGCCCCCCGCCGCGCCCGCGCGTCCCCCCGGGCCCGGCCCGCGCCCCCAGCCCCGAACCCATGCCCGCCCCCCGCCGCGCCGCCCCCGGCCCCGGCCCGCCAGTGTCCCGAGACCCAGAGCCGCGATCTCGTCCCAGCCCTCCCGGGGACCCCAAGGCCCGCCCCTGCCCGCCCCACCCGGCCCGTGGCGCGCGACCCTGGGCGTGCGAGAGCCTAACCGAGGGTTTCAAGGCCCTACGCTTGACCCTTGACCCTCGCCCCGGAAGGGGAGGTGAGTCGGAAGTTCCGGCCCAGGTCGCTAGGGAACCGGCCAGACGGCGCAGGGGGCGGGGCCTCGGGTAGGCTAGGCCAGGTTGGCAGGCAGGTGAAGGTGAGGTGGCGGCGGGGCCGCGCCCGGGACCGGAGCGCCCACGCGCAGAGGTGACACCCCAAGTATCGACCCCCGAAGGGACGGGATCCCACGCCCAGGGCACCCTCGATGCACCCCATTCTCCCACACAGCTGACCCCACCCGGACCGATGACCCTGACGTAGAGCGGGGCGCGGGTACGGTGGAACCCTGCGGGCACGATCCTCGCGGCACTGGCCCCGCTGCCGCGGCGATTGCAGCTCCTAGCGCCCCGCCGTCAGCCGTGAGGACGAGCGGCTACCCTCCGCTTCGTCCTGCTGAGATGGGCTGACCTTAGAACCGCTGACGGGGGCTCCTTCCCACAAGCCAAAACACACAAGCACGTTCACGGCATCGACCTGCTGACGGCACGGAGCGAGCCTGTAGGGCAGGGTAGAAGCGCTCCTGTGAGTTTCCGAGACTGTCACCTTTTACAGGAGTAGACAGCCCGTCTTTCTCCTGGGAAACGGAGTGGTTTCAGACTTCAGAAGTCAGGGATTGCAACCATCAGGCGAGGCGCACCCAGAGCACAAGCCCCTTCCTCGCCCAACACTCACCCAAGCTCACTCCAAGCTCCTGCCCCAAATGCCTGTTTCCCCAGACTCTCTGGGGGGATGCCCTTTGCTGCCTGAATGATCTGACCTGTCCCCCGCCAATACCCTGCCCCTCTCCTGCCTGTCCCGCACCTCAGCACCCCGTTCCTCCCTTGTCCACCTCACCTGTGCCCCAGCATCCTGCTCCTCTCCTGCCCACCCTCCCTGTGCCCACAGGACCCTGCGCCTCTCCTGCCTACTCTACCTGTGCCCATAGCACCCTGTGCCTCTCCTGCCCACCCTGCCTGTGCCCACAGTACCCTGTGCCTCTCCTGCCCACTCTACCAGTGCCCACAGCACCTTGCTCCTCTCCTACCCACCCTCCCTGTGCCCAAAGCACCCTGCTCTTTTCCTGCCTACTCTACCTGTGCTCCCAGTACACTGTTCCTCTCCTGCCCAGCCTCCCTGTGCCCACAGGCCCCTGCTCCTCTCCTGTCGACTCTACCTGTGCCCCCAGCCCCTGCTCCTCTCCTGTCGACTTTACCTGTGTCCCCAGCCCCTGCACCTCTCCTGCCCACTCTACCTGTGCTCCCAGCACACTGCTCCTCTCCTGCCCACTCCACCTGTGCCCACAGCACCCTGCACCTCTCCTGCCCACTCCACATGTGCCCACAGCACCTCTCCTGCCCACTCCACCTGTGCCCACAGCACCTCTCCTGCCCACTTCACCTGTGCCCACAGCACCCTGCACCTCTCCTGCCCACCCTGCCTGTGCCCACAGCACCCTGCACCTCTCCTGCCCACCCTGCCTGTGCCCACAGCCCCTGCTCCTCTCCTGCCCACTCCACCTGTGCCCACAGCACCCTGCACCTCTCCTGCCCACTCCACCTGTGCCCACAGCACCCTGTACCTCTCCTGCTCACTCCACCTGTGCCCACAGCACCCTGCACCTCTCCTGCCCACCCTGCCTGTGCCCACAGCACCCTGCACCTCTCCTGCCCACCCTGCCTGTGCACACAGCACCCTGCACCTCTCCTGCCCACCCTCTGTGCCCACAGCCCCTGCTCCACTCCTGCCCACTCTACCTGTGCTCCCAGCACCCTGCACCTCTCCTGCCCACTCTACCTGTGCTCCCAGCACCCTGCACCTCTCCTGCCCACTCTACCTGTGCTCCCAGCACCCTGCACCTCTCCTGCCCACTCTACCTGTGCTCCCAGCACCCTGCACCTCTCCTGCCCACTCTACCTGTGCTCCCAGCACCCTGCACCTCTCCTGCCCACTCTACCTGTGCCCACAGCACCCTGCTCCTTTCTGCCCACTCCACCTGTGCTCCAAGCACCCCTCCTCTCCTGCCCACCCTGCCTGTGCACACAGCACCCCATTCCTCTCCTGTCGACTCTAGCTGTGCTCCCAGTACACTGCTCCTCTCCTGCCCACTCCACCTGTGCCCACAGCACTCTGCACCTCTCCTGCCCACTCCACCTGTGCCCACTGCACCCTGCACCTCTCCTGCCCACTCCACCTGTGCCCACTGCACCCTGCGCCTCTCCTGCCCACTTCACCTGTGCCCACAGCACCCTGCACCTCTCCTACCCACCCTCCCTGTGCCCAAAGCACCCTGCTCTTTTCCTGCCCACTCTACCTGTGCTCCCAGTACCCTGTTCCTCTCCTGCCCAGCCTCCCTGTGCCCACAGCCCCTGCTCCTCTCCTGTCGACTCTACCTGTGCCCCCAGCCCCTGCTCCTCTCCTGTCGACTTTACCTGTGTCCCCAGCCCCTGCACCTCTCCTGCCAACTCTACCTGTGCTCCCAGCACCCTGCACCTCTCCTGCCCACTCCACCTGTGCCTACAGCACCTCTCCTGCCCACTCCACCTGTGCCCACAGCACCTCTCCTGCCCACTCCACCTGTGCCCACAGCACCCTGCACCTCTCCTGCCCACCCTGCCTGTGCCCACAGCACCCTGCACCTCTCCTGCCCACCCTGCCTGTGCCCACAGCCCCTGCTCCTCTCCTGCCCACTCCACCTGTGCCCACAGCACCCTGCACCTCTCCTGCCCACTCCACCTGTGCCCACAGCACCCTGTACCTCTCCTGCTCACTCCACCTGTGCCCACAGCACCCTGCACCTCTCCTGCCCACCCTGCCTGTGCCCACAGCACCCTGCACCTCTCCTGCCCACCCTGCCTGTGCACACAGCACCCTGCACCTCTCCTGCCCACCCTCTGTGCCCACAGCCCCTGCTCCACTCCTGCCCACTCTACCTGTGCCCACAGCCCCTGCTCCTCTCCTGCCCACTCTACCTGTGCTCCCAGCACCCTGCACCTCTCCTGCCCACTCTACCTGTGCCCACAGCACCCTGCTCCTTTCTGCCCACTCCACCTGTGCTCCAAGCACCCCTCCTCTCCTGCCCACCCTGCCTGTGCACACAGCACCCCATTCCTCTCCTGTCGACTCTAGCTGTGCTCCCAGTACACTGCTCCTCTCCTGCCCACTCCACCTGTGCCCACAGCACCCTGCACCTCTCCTGCCCACCCTCCCTGTGCCCACAGCCCCTGCTCCTCTCCTGCCCACCCTGCCTGTGCACACAGCACCCCGCTCCTCTCCTGCCCACTCCACCTGTGCCCACAGCACCCTGCACCTCTCCTGCCCACCCTCCCTGTGCCCACAACCCCTGCCCACTCTACCTGTGCCCACAGCACCCTGCTCCACTCCTGCCCACCCTGCCTGTGCTCCCAGCACCCCGCTCCTCTCCTGCCCACCCTCCCTGTGCCCACAGCCCCTGCTCCTCTCCTGCCCACCCTGCCTGTGCCCACAGCACCCCGCTCCTCTCCTGCCCACTCCACCTGTGCCCACAGCACCCTGCACCTCTCCTGCCCACCCTCCCTGTGCCCACAACCCCTGCCCACTCTACCTGTGCCCACAGCACCCTGCACCTCTCCTGCCCACCCTCCCTGTGCCCACAACCCCTGCCCACTCTACCTGTGCCCACAGCACCCTGCTCCACTCCTGCCCACCCTGCCTGTGCTCCCAGCACCCCGCTCCTCTCCTGCCCACTCCACCTGTGCCCACAGCCCCTGTTCCTCTCCTGCCCACTCTACCTGTGCCCACAGCACCCTGCGCCTCTCCTGCCCACTTCACCTGTGCCCACAGCACCCTGCACCTCTCCTGCCCACCCTCCCTGTGCCCACAGCCCCTGCTCCTCTCCTGCCCACCCTGCCTGTGCCCACAGCACCCTGCTCCTCTCCTGCCCACTCCACCTGTTCCCACAGCACCCTGCACCTCTCCTGCCCACCCTCCCTGTGCCCACAACCCCTGCCCACTCTACCTGTGCCCACAGCACCCTGCGCCTCTCCTGCCCACCCTGCCTGTGCCCACAGCACCCTGCTCCACTCCTGCCCACTCTACCTATGCTCCCAGCACCCCGCTCCTCTCCTGCCCACTCCACCTGTGCCCACAGCCCCTGTTCCTCTCCTGCCCACTCTACCTGTGCCCACAGCACCCTGCGCCTCTCCTGCCCACCCTGCTTGTGCTCACAGCACCCTGCACCTCTCCTACCCACCCTCCCTGTCCCCACAGCACCCTGCGCCTCTCCTGCCCACCCTGCCTGTGCCCACAGCACCCTGCACCTCTCCTGCCCACCCCCCTTTGCCCACAGCACCCTGCACCTCTCCTGCCCACCCTCCCTGTGCCCAACAGCCCCTGCTCCTTTCCTGCCCACTCTACCTGTGCCCACAGCACCCTGATCCTCTTCTGCCCACCCTGCTTGTGCCCACAGCACCCTGCTCCTTTTCTGCGAACTCCACCTGTGTCCACTGCACCCTGCTCCTCTCCTGCCCACTCCACCTGTGCCCACAATACCATGCGTATCTTCTGCCCACCCTGCCTGTGCCCACAGCACCCTGCACCTCTCCTGTCCACTCTGTCTGTCCCCTCAGCACCCTGCTCTCTTGCCCACCCTGCCTGTGCCCACAACACCCTGCTCCTCTCCTGCCCACTCTGATTGTGTTCCCAGAACCCTGCTCCTCTCCTGCCCACTCTACTTGTGTCCACAGCACCCTGCTCCTTTCTTGTCTACTCTGCCTGTGCCCACAGCACATTGCTCCTCTCCTGCCCACCCTGTGCTCCCATCTCCACCCTCACACCAGTGCCCTGCTCCTTTTGTCTCAGCAGTCTGAGAAGCCTTCTCTGCCAGCCTTGAGGCTGCTTGCTGCTCTTTCCTACTCTGGCCTCGGAGGTCCCACTTTCTCTGGTTCCAGGTCATTTCAGATCACCAGTTCGTTCTTCCTCCCCTTAGTATCACCTGATGAGCCAGCTTGGTGGGAGGAACACTGTCTGGGTCGGAGCCATGCTCCAGGTCTGGGGCACCTCCTGGGTCAGAGGGTTCCCTACAGGCCCCAAGGACCCCAGAACTAGAGAGTGAGCAGGGCCAGAGCCTAGGAGTCAGAGGTTTCAGCAAGGGCTCTGGGCTCCCATTCTTGCGTGAGCCACAATGACAGTGGGCAGGACCAGACCCGAGGCACATGGGTTGGTGAGTGGGCCTTGGAGACCCCATGCCCTTGAGGGCACCGTCCTGCCACCTGACCCTCTGTCACTCTGAGCACCCATCCCTGGGCCTTTCTTGTGCCCCCAGGATGATGAGCAGTAAGAAAGGGGGCCCCAAAGCTCTGCCAGGGAAGGGGCAGAAGTCGATCTCTGCAGCCAAGACAAGACCCAGGCCTGGTGAGTGCCCCAGTGCCCCTTGGTTTCCACAGGCCCTGCCTCCAAACACTGACCCCGAGAGGCCCTCTGGGGTCCCCTAGGGCACCCCTGTAGGAAGGCATTTGCTCAGAACTCAGCTGCCCCTTCCAGACTTTGGCCCTGAGTCCTGTACCGCTCGCTGGTGGCTGGGAAGGGCCCAGATTAGTGCTCCAGGGAGCAGAACCCAAGGACCAGTGGAGATGCGAGGGTGCAGGGGTGGATGGAAGGGCCGGTATGGCCCAAATCTGTATCCTGAAACAGCATGCTCATGCCAGGTGGTCCACTGTGACCCTCTGCTCCACTGGGTCATCTGGGCTTTCCATGTCTACTGCTTCTCCCTCTCCCTTCACTGACCGGCTCACCCATGACAGCCAGTCCTGCCCCCGTCCCCCTGCCCAATTCTCTGAGCAGCATCCTCCCTATCTATCATGCTGCCAGCCCGTGTCTTCAGCTGTGTGTGGCTCTGGGGGAGTGCAGGGACCACGCCTCCCTCTGTCTCCTGTGGTGCCTCCCCTGCAGGTCAGAGGGCTCCCGGCTCCCCAGGGGCCTTGCAGGGTGTGTGATGTGCTCTTCCTCCTGTGTTAAGTGGGGGTTCTGACCCCAGTTCCCCAAAATAGCTCCAGCCGCGTCTGAGGCTCCAGGAAACAGGCTAATGGGCCTCCGCATGCCATCTCCCTGATCTCAGCCATTGGGCACACACATTCCAATAAACAGGAAGCATTGAGCTCGCCACCTGTGCCTCTGTCCAGCAGCCTAGGGACACCAGGCCTCCATGTCCTGGCCCCTTTTACGCCTTCGCATGTGCTGTGCACCCAGTACAGCTGGCCCTGAGTGGTCTGCTGCACCCTCTACGGCGCTCTGGGCGGTGGGCACCGGTGTGTGTTCCCTGGAGAGATGGCGGGATGCTCAGGCTGTTCTGCACTGGCCCTGGCAGCTGGGTGGGTCCAGTCGTCGCATGCACTCCCCTGCCCGGTCATAGCATGCCTTGGGGCCCCTGGCCCATCTATGTAACCACCACACTGCGCAGTCACCCCATGCCGCCCGCCTGCCCACCAGCCTTACCTGGCCCGGGGTCTGCAGCCCTTGCAGGCCCTCGTTGTGGAGCTGTTCCAGGGCCAGGGCCAGCTCCAGCCCCTCCACGCGCACCCAGGCCTGCTCCTCCTGCAGCTGCTGCAGCCACAGCTGCTCCTCCTGCCACAGCTGCTCCCGCCACAGCTGCTCCTCCTGCCACAGCTGCTTCTGCAGCTCTATCTGGCGCCGCCGGTCCTCCAGCAACAGCTGTTCCTGGACCAGGCACAGCTGGACCTCGTGGAGCCTGAGCAGCTCGGGGCCCAGCCCGGGCACAAGAGCCCCCTCCCCGCAGCACTCCATATCCACAGCAGGGACCAGTGCCAGCTCTGACCCCGGGCCAATGGCCTGCATTGGGCTTGTGGCTGCCCGTGGCCGCTCTGGACTGGTGGCCCTGGGGTGGCCCTGGGGTGCAGGCTGGCCATGGGTCACGTGCCCCAGAGGGTCCACCCCTGCCTCCTCCCCAGGGCCCCCTGCGGCAGGGGGCGGGGGCTGGGCCTTGGGGCCCTGCTGCCGGGCAGCCCGCAGGTCCCTGCCTGCCTTCTTGGCCCGAGCTCGGCGAGACCGCCCTCGCTTCCCAGACATGGCCCTCGTGGCCGCCGCTGCCGCCCAGGGTCTGCTCCCAGCCGGGTTCACAGAGCCACCAGCCCCACTTGTATCCCCACACACAGCACAGACCCTGCCCCTGCCCCTGCCCGGCCTGGCAGTACTGCCGCTCAGCTCTGCCTATGGGCTTGGTGGGGCCCCCGAGAGGCGGGCTGGGCCAAGCAGGAGTTTATTGGACTCCAGGAGCGCTGCTCCCGGCGGCAAGCAGGCTGACTAACATGCTGACTGGGCGGCACTTATGGGCCAGAGGCCCGGCTGGCCAGACAGGGAAGGAGGCTGGGAGAAACTGAAGGCGGCTCTCGGTCCCTCTGGAAGCCGGGCCTACGGCAGGCGCAGGGCTTGTCTGTTCCTGCCCAGGCAGGTGCCCGCCTCCACCCCACCCTGCGCGGGAAACACGAACTCCAGGCCACTCGGCTGCCCAAGCAAGGACCTCATCACCGGACCTTCACTGCACAGGAGGCCCCAGCCCCTCACAGCCATGGGAGTTCCTAGCTCCTCACTACATGGGAGACCCTAGCCCCCTCACTTGATGAGACCCCCATTCCCCTCACAGCCAGAGGACCCCCAACCTCTCACAGCCACAGGAGCCTCCAGCCCCTCACTGCATGGGGCCCCCTATCCCCCCACAGCCACGGGAGCCCCCAACGCTTCACAGTTCACACACAGTCACGGGAGCCCCCAACCCATACTTATCTCTCTCCACCTCCTGTTCAGGCTCCAACTCAGACCAGGGGGAGCCCAGTGGGCCTGGTTATCAGTGGGGTAGGCTGCACGTGGCCTGGGGTGGGCCAGGCAGGACAAGGCCACCAGGCATTGTGCGGCTGCTAAGGGGCAGGGAGGGTGGCACCAGAGGGCCTTCTGGACCCAGCTCCCCTGCCCACTGAAACACACCGGCCAGCCTGGGTCCCTGGGATTTCTGGGTGTGGGGTGGGGTGAGGTGGGGTGGGGGTGGGGCACACAGGGCCAGCGCAGGTGGGGGCATTGGTTGGGTCCTGTGAGAGGTGAGGCTGTGGACCTTCACCTCCCCAGCATTCCCCACCTGGGCCAGCTGACTCAGCCCCACGCCCAGGGCTCGGGCTGGGTGTGGCGCCACCGCTCTGGCTGGACTGGTTTGCTGGGCCCAGCCCTCCATGCCCCATCCCACATCACCCCTGGCCCAGGCCTGGCCTGAGGAGATGGACAGACAGCAGGGGCCACAGAGCTAAGAGCCTGGGAGGGGAGGAGGGCCTTTGGTGAGAAGTTGGGGTGTGGGCGGGGCATGGCGGGCAGGAGGGAATGGACTGGGGGGCTCTGAAGGTGTGTGTGTGTGCGCGCGCGCGCGCGCGCACTTAAGATGTGCAGTCCTCGTTAAAGGCGTCGCGTGGTGCCTCACAGGCCGCTCGTTAATAGTCGGGACGCGCCCCATAAACACTTCCTGAGGTTGGAGGAGGGGCCCCACCCGCCACAATGACTGAGCAAACTCCCCCTCCCCCTCAGGGAAGCCAGGGGAGGACCCCAAGCCACCCAGGAAGGCAGGCGAGCAGACCCGGGATTTTGCGCCCCCACTGGGCCCCGAACCCCCCAGAGGTGAGCGCTGGGTATCACGATTGCGGGGTGGGGGGCGCTGGGGGAGGCGAAGGCTGTCCTAGGCGGGACACACGTGGGGCGTTTCAGTGTGTGCCTGGGTGAGCCGAGCGCGCCCGGGGCGTGTCCACGGTGGGGAGGAGCACGTCCCTCTGCAGGGAGGTGGGTGGGC
Source organism: Tenrec ecaudatus (assembly GCF_050624435.1). NCBI lineage: Eukaryota > Metazoa > Chordata > Mammalia > Afrosoricida > Tenrecidae > Tenrec > Tenrec ecaudatus. The sequence goes on along the minus strand of NC_134534.1, from coordinate 961,584 downwards.
GGCCTCCGTCACTCCGGGCTCCCCGGCGCTTCTTCCAGTGCCTTCCTGAGTTGCCTTTGGGCGGCCCTGCCCGCGGGTCCTGCGCCCCGCCCCGCCCCTCCCCTCCCCTCCCCATGCAGCGCGGTGCCCCCAGCACACACCCTGCCCCTGGCCCGGGGGACGGACGGCGTGCGGGGCGGGCGCCCAGGCTCAGCGTGGTCTCTGCCGTCCGTGGGCGCCCTCGTGTGGCCTGGCTGGGAGGCGATGCCCACGGCTGTGCCACATTTACCGACGCGCGCCGGGACGCGTCGGCCTCCCCGCTGCTTCCTCCAGCCGGTGCCGGCGGCCCGCGCACTGCCCCGGAGCCGCACGCCCCATCTGCTCGGCCTTTCTGTAACGCTCCTGACGGCGCGGAGTCCCGGCCACCTCGGCAGCACATCCAGACGCTCAGCCCCGCGCTTCTGCAGGGCTTCCCCACGAGCGAGCGAGCGCGCGCGGCTGGGGCTTCTTCCTCCGCCCCAAAGACCGCCCAGCGCCTTCTCCCCGCGGCTGCCAAGCCGGGGCTCTAGCCTGGCCTCCCCGCCCCCAGTTTTGCCTCTCCCGCTCCATCCCCTCCTCGCGACCCTCTACGGAAGAAGCTAGGATGGCAGAGCCTTGTTGTTTTACCGCTGGTCAAGCTCAGCTCTGAGGCTTCCCTGGGGACCCCCGTGGCTTTGCCCTCGGACGAACTACCAGTCCTGTATGCCGTCCTGCACACAGAACAACACACACATGCACAACACCCCTGCACCAGGGCAAGAGACGTGCCCTTTGTCCTGATGATAAGGGGGCAGGGCGACTGAGAAGGTTTGAAAATCGCAATGGAATTACTTTTGTGAAAGTTCTGTAGACTCGGTGTATTGCCCGGGTTCTTGGTTGTGGCGGGCCGCTGCAAGGATTCGAAGGACATCATGCTTGATGCAGTAGGGGGGTTGATAAAACCAGGAACCCCCTGCGATGGATGGGTGCGGTGGTTGATAGGAACACCTACCCAGAGTCGTGAAGGCAGCCGGGAAGGGCTTGGTGTCACTCTGTCTCATGTGAAGTTGCCCCCTGGTCGGAGCCAGCTGGGCTGCTCGCAGAGATGGGCTTTCTGGAGAGGCAGCCAGAATGAGGCCTTGCAGGTGGAGCTGGGCAGAGGCAAGAGGAAGTGGAGGACTCAGCCTTAGGAGATGGCGGCCTGGTCACTGGAAGCCACCCCAGGACTGGCCTGCTAACTCAGCCACTGGCCCTCTCCAGCTGTTCCTGTGTCGTGGGTCCCTGTCCCGGTGCCAGACTCCAGGCTGCAGTCTCAGGGAACCTCTCCTTCACCAGCCCTGGCTCCAACTGTCAGGGCAGAGGGTGGGACGCCTGGCCTCCCCCAGGCCGCAGCTCACTTTCCCCAGTGGGCAGTGGGCTTCTGCTCCCTCTTCGCAGCAGCAGCAGCCCGACTTTACCAAGTAGGCGTGCCACCCCTAACCTCAGAGGTGCCAGCAGGCCACTCCCCTCTGGAGAAACCAGGCAAGGGCCCCGGGGTCGGGTTCCACTGCTGATGTTTGCTGGAGTTCACGGCCCACAGCAGTGCTTTGTGGGGCACCTGGACAGTAAAGCACTTAGTGGGTCTGCACAGATGGGTGCTGGCTGGAGAGCTCCTACCCAAGCCCAGTAGGAGCATCTCTTCCACACGGGATGAGGGTGTCCCCTTCACAATGACTGTCTCCGGGAGCCTGGCTCAAGGCTTGGAGACATGCACAGGCACCACCCTGTCACCATGACCAAGTGCATGTCCCCGTGGCCATTTGCTGATGCAGACCAGTCTGCAGCAGGGCCACTTAGCATGCCCAGTGACACGCATGCCACCGTGCCTAGGGTCTACTCCAGGAGGCCCAGGCTGGAACATCTTCACCCAACCTCCTGACCACCATTCCTTTTCTTTTTAAATCATCTTATTGGGGGTCTCTGACTGCTCTCATAACACCCCACACATCCATTGAATCAAGCATATTTGTACATAGGTTGCCATCATCATTTTCTAAATATTTACTTCTATTTGAGCCCTTGGTATCAGCTCCTCTTTTTTCCCTTCCTGCCCCCTACCCTCCCGTGACCCTTGATAAATTATAAATTATTATTGTTTTCATATCTTACACCAACTACTGACTCCCTTCCTCCACGCTTTCTGCTGTTTGTCCCCTTAGCGGATGGGGTGGTTATCGGTCAATCATTTCGATAAGTTCCCCCTTCCTCCCTTCCTCTCCCTACCTTCCCCCCTACCCTCCTGGTATTGCTATTCCCATTTCTGTTCCTGAGGGAATTATCTGGCCTGGATTCTGTGTTGTGAGCTCTTATCTGTACCAGTGTACATGCTGCAGTCTAGCCCGCAGTGAAAGACAGGACTGGGGTCATGATAGGGCGTGTGTGTGTGTGTGGGGGGGGTGTGAGGAAGCCTCAAGGAACCAGAGGAATATTGTGTTTCATCAGTGCTAAACTGCACCCAGGTTGACTCATCCCTTCCTTGTGACCCCTCTGTGAGGAGCTGTCCCATTGTCCACAGATGGGATTGGGGTCTCTGCTCTGACCTCCCTTGTTCTCAACAATATGTCTTGCTCTGGGGTCCTGGTGCCTGTTACCGGATTCTGGGGAGCCCTCGTGAGTGCTGGCTGGCATACTTCCCCTCTGTGGGCTTGGTGCTTCTCTGCTTCACGTTGGCGCGGCATTTCGGATGACGTGTCCACCCTTAGCCAGAGCTTAGGGGTTGGTGTAGCCATTAACAATGCGTCCAGTATGTCAGTCTTGGTCAATTGATGATTGCTCATTATAGATTTCCAGCAAAGCGTCGTTTGACAGGTCAGTTCCGGGAGGTTGGTTATGCTCATCGTGTGGTGAACTCTCACCACTCCGTCCAGACAGATCCTCGAATTGCTTTGGAAAACCCCACAGTAGCCCTGCTGTCCAGCTAGTCCTGGCCAGCAGAGGAAAGCACAGCCCGGCCCTCGCCACCCGCACCCCTGCGGAGCTTGAGCTCCCCTCTGCAGCCACTGGGTCCATGGAAGGTCTTTGGTTTTTTTTGCTCCCACCAATCATGCATAAAATCCTCCGGGGAGTGGGCCCTCCTGATAATGCTGAGGCAGAGTCTCGGCCGCCCCGCTGCTGCCTGCACATGCCCAGCTCCGGGGAGCTCTCTGCCTGCAAGTTACTTGCTCTGAGGCCCCGGCCACTGCCCTCCTGCTCTCATCAACTGCTGCAGCGCGGGCGAGGGGCTGCGCCCCTGTGCTTCAGATGTGACCCTTCCAAGCAGCACATGTATTTTCACTACATCCGATGACCTTTGTCTTTACCTGGCAATCTTTGTCTTTTCACATTTACGATAATCAATAACACATTTCGGGGTTTTGTTGTTAGTTCTTTTCTTTTTTATTAGTCATTTTATTGGGGACCTCTTACAAATCTTATGACAGTCTATCATTCAGTCTTATTAAGCACACTTGTACATATGTTGTCATCAACATTTCCGAAACAATTTCTCTCCACGTGAGCCCTTGGTATCAGCTCCGCTTTTCCCTCTCCCTTCTCCACTGTCCCTCCATCGCCCCCTGTGAATCCTTGATCAATTTATATATTATTGCTATTTCGTGTCTCACACTGTCTGTTGTTTCCCTTCGCTCACATTTGTTATTTTTCCCCCTGGGCGGGGGGGCCGTATATATCCAACTTTGTGTTGAGTTCCCCATTTCACCCACTCCAGCCCCCACCATCCTGTACCCTTATGATATCTCTACTCCCACCACTGTTCCTGAGGGTTTTATCTGTCCTTAATTCCACGTGTCGAGAGCTCTCCTGTCCCACGATCATGCTCACGCTCCACTCGGCTCTACATTGGGGTTTTAATATACTTCCTTAGCAGTTGCTTTTTACATTTCTACCCACTCAGTGTTCCTTGTGGTGCCGTAACATTCTGATGCATTAGCATGTGTTTATTTCCTCCTGGTGTTGTTGGTGTTGTTTGCTGTGACCCTGTGTGTAGCAGCCCTGTCTTGCCTCTTCCCAGGGTCGCAGCATGGTGCTGGGTCAGTGCCTTGAGGGCCTTCCCACAATGCTGCCCCTCCACTTTTCCAAGCTGATGTCCTTCCCCAGGGATTGGTCTCTCCTGACAACTCGTTTGTCAGCCGAAGCCTCGCCATCCTTTCCTCTCAGGCACACGCAGGCGGCACTTCTTCCAAGACAGGTCCGCTCGGTCCACTGCCTCCACGGCGCTTTCAGCATCCGCTGCCTCAAAGGCATCCGTGACGCGGTCTTCCTTCATCACTGTCCGTCTTTGGAGTGCGTATGAAGCGATTACAAATCCCATGGCTTGGGTCAAGTGCTCTGTGCTTGTTAGGTTCTGTGTCACCTTGGCCGGGGCAGGGCTCTCTGCGGTTCAGCAGGCAAGGATGTACTGATTCTCACAGTGAAAACACCCCTTCAGTGGACGCAGCAGTGGACCAGTGAGCAGTCTGTGTGTATCGGTGCCGTTAGCCGCTGCAGTCCGCTCTGCCATCAACTACTCTACTCTGCTTCCTCATCCCACTCCCCGTCTCCTGTTCTCCCAGTGCCCCGGCCACCAGGAGGGCGACAGCCCAGAAAAGCAGAAGGGTCAGGTCTAGTGTTGCAGGTGGGGTTCTGAATCTGAATCTAAACCAGCTGCTCCATTCTAAATCTTAGCGGACCCACAATGTAGATCAGGTTGTCATCTTAGAAAAGCTGTCTGCCTCACCATCTGTGGCACAGCTAGTGGGAGCCCCCGGCAGTCTGTTCTTGGGGAGACACTGCAGCGAGCAGCCCAGCCCGACGAGTCAGAATGGGCCCAACAACAGTGGCTTGGGTCTCTAGCTCTTTCTTATGCACCGAGGTCTCAGGGCGCAGACTCCCAGCAACCCAGAGTTCTCACCTTGATCACCTGTCTTCACTGACCCCTAAGCAAGTAAGTGCATTTCCAAAAGCAAGCAGACCCAAGAGCAAGCCCACGTGTGGGGCCGCCTGGGTGTCCCGCGAGGATCCTGTGATTGCCCTTGTCTGTTTCCACCTGAGTTAAATGTTAAAATTGTGTCTTTTAGTAAGACCAGCTAACTCCGCACGATGCAATCTGACACACTGTAACTATCCCCAACACAGGACCCACTGCCATGGCAAGCACCCATCCTTGTAGAGAGCTTGGGCTAGGGTGCCTCACCTTTGCTTAGAGTGAACACCTTTACCCCATACAGTCGCCTCCTAGGGTGTGGCCTGCTTCCAATATCAGTGACAGCATGAAAACGTTTTCTTGTTCTTTTTGCTGGGTCTGGATCCTGCATCTGACTCATCGACCTCAGGTTCTTTGAACCTGACCAGGGGCCCGCCACACTGCTTGCCAGTCCTGGGAGTTGCCGGCAGCTTGCTGTCTGATCTGCTGGTTGACCTTGAATTCATGCTCTTGGATTCCCCCACCTCTGCAACCACTAGCCTGTGTTCCTCCTGCTGAACTTGGGTTCATCAGCCCCCATGCTGTGAAAGTCAGGAGAAGCCTCCACTCCAACATCTGACCCAAGGACCTGGAAGCTGCCTGGGAGTGGGCTAGCCTGTTTCTACAACTGTGTGGCCTCACCCTCGGCAGTTGACGTCACCGTGGGGGTGTATCCCACCAGCTCTGCCCTATTCCACGGCCTGGAAGCCAGACCTACCACTTGTTTGCCGGTTTGGCACAGTGTAGTGGTGTGTGTGTGTGTGTGTGCACGCTGCGGTGCCGTGAGCCATGCCCCTGGCGTCCCAAACACCAGAGTGGTCACCCAAAGTGAACAGGTGCCGTCCACTGGGGGGGACTTGTGGGTTTCAGGGGCAGCAGCACCTTGTGAGATCCGGAGAACCTGGTGAACGGCAGCCACCCAGGGTCACAGGTAGAGCCAGAAGACAAGCCCCTCAGGTCAAAAGGTGCTCAAACTGTGACTGAGCAACCCCTGCCCTCTCTGCGTCCACGCGACCATCCTGAGATGGAGCGCAGCCTTGTGCGGCCTGATGCAAACGGAGCAGAAACAGCTGCAAACACCTATTAGTAAGCGGAACTTGGAATGTGTGAAGTATAAATCTTGGAAGATTGGAAGTCATGGAAAATGAAATCATGAAGATCAATACCAAGGCCCGAGTGAGCTGAGCTGAGCTGGTGTGGGCAATTTTGCACCCACTGGTCAGTTTCACAGAGCCGGGAAGGAGAGGGAGACGAGGAATGGCATCACATTCATGGTCAAAAGAGAACACGTCCAGGTCACCCGGAAGTACAGTGGCGCCTGTGGTAGGATGATAGCTGCCCTCGTACAAGGAAACCCAGTCGATTCAACGGTGACTCGGTTGTATGCCCCAACCCTTAAAGCTGGCGACGGAGAAACCGGAGAATGGTAGCCATCTGTTCCGTCTGGAATCGATCAAACGTGCAATGAAGATGCACGGGTCCCTATGGGTGGTTGAAATGCAAAGACTGGAAACAAAGAGGAAGGAGCTGTTGTTGGAAAATACCTCTTGGTGAAGCTGGAGACCACATGGCAGCATTTTGCAGGACATCACAAATGCCTGTTTCCAACATCCCAGGGAGTGCGCACACGTACAAATCAGAGCTGGGAGAAGGCCAACGCCCAGAGCTAAAGCGAGGCCAGTGGCCGGCGAGGACCAGACCATCAATTGCTCATCTAGAAGCTGAAGGAAAAAAAATTTAGATTCCATGTGAACCAAAAATACAACCTTGAGTCTGTCGCACCTGGATTTTGAGAACATCTCAAGGACAGGTCTGACACATTGCACACGAATGCCGAACACCTGAAGGGCTGTGGGATGACATCACGAGCATCATGGGGACAGTGGGGGGGGGGAGCGCAGAGAAGGAGCTGACGTCAAGGGGTCCAAGAAGGAGGAGAGTGTTTGAAGCCGTGGCAGCGATCGCACAACACTGCTCGATGGGATTGAACTGTGGAACGATAGCAATCTGTATTCACTCCCAATCAAATGTGGTTTTTTGGGGAAAAGAACCTCATGTATGAAGAAGCCAAAGGTCATTAAGAAGAAGGAAAGAAAGAAGGATCAAAGTGGGCATCAAAAGAGGCGGAAACTTGTCCTCAGCCAGAGTAGCCAAGGCAAATGGAAGAAATGGCGGCGTCAAAGAGCTAAGCAGGGGTCTCCACACGGCTGCTCCAGCACCCAGGGCTGCATCGGGGCAGGTCCATGTGGCTGGGACGTCTTGCAGGAAGTGAGCCTTGCCAGCTGAAGCAGGGAACTGGCTAAGGCAGCTGCACCCTGGTCCGACCATCAGAAAGCAAGAGACCTGAGAACTAGAGAGGCGAGGCTCACCAAGCCATTTATCCCTCCGCCCTTCAATTAACCTCACATGTGTTTATAGGCCAGGTTGGCACAATCAACCTTAACTATCTCAATGTCTATGCCCATGTCCATGTCCATGTCTCTGCTGGAGGCCTGGTTGGTGTAGTGGCTATGCGTTGAGCTGTGAGACAGACTGGGCTTTCTCCTCCCTTCAACAGTGACAGTCTGGGAAACCTGACAGTCTGTGACATCCATTGCAAAGGGACACCCCCGGGGATGGCTCTGAGTCAGCACTGACTGGGTGGCAGCGAGAGGTTCTATGTCTCTATCTCTATCTACAGGTCTCTATCTCTACTCCTACTTCACTTTAATGTTCATGCACTGTGTTAGTCCTGCTTTTGCTTCATACAGTCACTCCCTGGGTCACAAATTCCTGGCTTACTGGGCGGACCAACCCCTTTAGAAACAAATGCTCCATCACAGCACCCCCAGCCGCTGTGCTTGCCCGTCTTCCCCACTAAACCTCCCATGTGTGCACCGGTGTTGACTGAGCTGCACACCGAGGGCTGCCTGTGTTTGTTCTCGTGTTTATCACGGGATGGGACTCCAGCCCTCCCCGCACCTGCTCACCCGATTTGGCATTTCCCTTCTGCCCAAAGAACGACTTTTATGTTGTTTTTAGTGTGGGCCCGCTGCTGTTGGGTCCTTTGAAGGCTTTGTTTGCCCGAAGGTGTGTTTATTTTGCCTTCACTACAAATTGTATTACTTCTTTGAAGATCCTGGATCTCATTTCCTCTGGCAAATTAAAATTTTTAAATCTTTCTTTAGTGTTTAGCTATATGACTGTGATATGCTTTTGTCTGTGTGTGTTTACCCTGATTAGAATTTACAGTGAACATCCCAAGCTGTGACTTGCTGTCTCCTATTAGTGTTGAAAAATCCTCCCTAAACATTGCTGCATCCAGTTCTCTCTCTTGGTTTGCTAGCCCCGTTGTCTGCACCCGGGAACTTCTCTGGGAGTGCCAGGCATCTCCCTCCCTCTTCCTCCGGCTTCCAGCCTTTGGTGTCTCTGTGCATTCCTCTAGCACTTCCTTTGTACGATATTCCAATTTACTCGTTCTACTTTCAGCTGCATCTGTTATGTTGTTCAATTCATCCTTGAGCGCTTACTTTCAATGTTTGTATCTACACATTCTAGACTTTCCATTTGATGTTTATTTTCCTCCTTCCCTGCCCAAGCTTTAAAATCACCCTGTCTTTCAATTCCTTGAACATCTTCATCATAAATCAATACTGTCTAAGAAATACATTATTGGATCTCTCTGGGTGTCTCCACTGGCCGTCATTTTCACTGTGTTTCTCATACCTTGTTTCCTCCTTTGCTTGGTTGTGTTTTGGGTGCTGTGCCTTTTGAGGGAAAGGTGAGGCTGTCTGTCCCCACAGAGATGTACGACAGAGGGACCTGACCTAAGTTGTGAGCTGGAATTGACCGGATGACAGGCATCTGTCAGGAGAGACCAGTCCCTGGAGAAGGACAGCAGGCGTGGTAAAGTCAAGGGTCGCCACAAAGAGAAGAACTCAAGGAGGCGGCTGGCCCCAGGGGCCGCAGCGCATAGGAATGGCTGTGAGGACGGCCCCAGGGTCCCTGTGGGTTGGACCCACTTGATGGCACCAGCAAGCCTCTGAAACTCCTGAAGGTCAGTGTTAGAGACGTCACTGGTCATGTTTCTGCAGGACAATGGGGGTTCAGGCGACACCCAATGCTGTGAATTTCAATTTTTGTCTCCTGAGCTCTGCGTTCTGCAAAGTCCTGCTCAGTTTCTCAGCCTTCCACCAGGCACTCGGCTGTAAACACCATGCAGTGTCTCCAGGCAGAACCCACCATACTGGTTCCTGCCGCTGCTGTGACAAAAACACCACAACTGGGTGACGGAGGGACAGCACTGTACAGACACTCTCTCAGGTGTAAGGGCTCCCCTGTGGCCAGCTCAGTCAGCCTGCCTGATCTGCAGAGGGGGTCTCTGTGGTTCATGCTCTTCCCTGAAGCCCCTGCTCAGAATGGACTAGGTTTAGGACCCACCCTGCTTGGACAGGACTCATGGAAACAACAAAGAAAATGCCTTTTCCAAACAGGGTCACCTTGAGGAGGGGCAGTAGTCAGGACTTCAACAGGACTTCTTGGGAGACACAATTCAGCCCATAACGCTCCACCCACCCACCCCGTGCTGGCATCTTGGTTTCACGAGTCCCTCTTCTGAGCGCCCCAGTCCTTCCCTTCTTAGGCTAGTGCTCTCACTGTGGCCGCCAGACCTTGGCTTTAGAAATAGATAGCTTCCATCCGTCTGTCCGTCCGTTTTTTCTGTAAGTCCCACTGGTGGGGCTGGGCTGATGTCCCGGCTCTGCGGGAGCACCTTCAGGAGGGACAGTCTTCTCAGAGTCTCGTGGGTGACCATCCTCTGACTTGGGGTTTTGCTGTGAAATCTTATGAGAACCCCGCTGCCTTGCAGGGGACTTGCTTTTTCTACTTAAGCAGCCTTAGTTTTCTCGTGCCATGCCATTGGAACGGGAATACCACAAGCGGAGGCTCAGACAAACCAACACACTCGTTCCCTGCGGGGGAGCTCGGCAGTGGGACTGTGAAGCCAGCCCCAACGGAAGGCTACCTCTCTCTCTGTCTCTCATCTGTTCTCCTTTCAACATCCGTGGGTCCAGTGTTCCCGGGGGATCTCCAACTGGCTTGGCATCAACCTTCCCCCGGGTCTAGCAGGTTCTGGGCCCAGGGGCGCCAGGGTCCAAAAGGACATTCCATGCTGTGTTCCCAGCCCTTCTTCCTCCAGGGAAGCAGGCCCCTCTCTGGGCTGGCTTCCCTTGCCTTTTATGTCTCCTAAGATAAAACGCCCTGCTGGTCCCACCCAGGGAAACGCCCCCTTACAGTAGCTCAGGGCTGTGCCCTGGTTAAGGCTGTTCATCCCACGCTAAGTCCCTTCCCAGGGATTGGCAGGCCATCTTTCCAAGAGTGATTACATCATCACACACCTGGGAATCCCGGCCCAGTCACCGACATACATTGCAAAGGGTCACAATCCAATCCACGCATAATTACTTTTTTCTTTTGAGGTTCACCAGCACGGTGGGCATCCTTCCCGATGCCAGTTTCTTCCTGTCTTAATTTTCCCAGTGTATTTCTCGACCGTCCTCTCTAGATTTACGTCTTAGGCCTGTGCGGAATGGTGGCGGTGGTAACAGGGTCAGAACCTGCTAACTTTAGGGAGGAAATGCAAATGAAGGTCAGCTTAAGTCCAGCCCTTATGAGGTGGAGGTCAGACCGGCCCCTCACGACTCTCCAAATGGTACCAACTTGAAGCCACCTGTCCCGCCCACAGCACAGGCTCTACTGCTCTGGGGTCTTGGCAATCCACTGCAGGGGCCACACCCACTTGATGTTCAGGGACAAGGGACAAGGTAGCTTCAGGGTCACAGAGCTTGAGGTAGTTAATTTATTGTACCAATCTGGCCGATAAACACATGTGGGATCAATTGAGGAGTGGAGGGATAAATGGCTCAGTGAGCCTCACCTTTGTAGTTCTCGGGTCTTTCTGATGGTCGGACCAGGGTGCAGCTGCCTTAGCCAGTTCCCTCCTTTAGCTGGCAAGGCTCAGTTGCTGCAAGACATCCCTGAGAAGAAGCCACATGGACCTACCCTGATGCAGCCCTGGGTGCTGGAGCACCGGTGTGGAGACCCCTGCCAGCGCTGAGATGCTTACACATTCACTGACTCGGCTTTCCTCCTGCAATCGGCATCACTGGGTGTGTGCTATGAGATGGAGGAGGACTTTGTGGATTGGTGTTGAACATATAGGTTAATGGGCTAATGTTGGACTTGTGGGCTTGGGCAGCACTGGTTTGGGCTGTTGTCTTGATGTGCACTTAACCTTTATATAAAACTCTCTCTTATACATGAGTTTCTGTGGATTTGTTTCTCTAAAGTACCCAGACTCGCACAGAGCTTGTCGGCAAAGCCCCTGTCTTCCAGGCAGGGCAGCACCTTATAACCAAGCAGGCCCTGCACGCCCCCTCAGTCATGCAGCTCTCTGCCCCCACCAATGCTGCCACGAACCTCCTCTGGGCCTGTCACTGCTGGCTTAGCCCCTGGGCCTTTCTGGGCCGTCACTGTCCTCAGTAAAAGCCAGGGCCATGCACAAGCTCTGGGAGGAGAGCCCTTCTTGCTCTCTGGGAAACCTCTGAGGGCCCAGCTGCTGAGAGCCACAAGCTCCAGGTCAGTCTCCAGGCCTGGCATATCACTTCATCTGCGCAGTAGGCTAAGGTGCCTTCATTTGCATGCTCGACTGAGCAGTCCCGCACAAGCGCATGGCAAACCTGGGCAGGCTGCTGTGCAGAGCAGACAGGAGTCGCCAACCAGGTGTTGTTTAGCTTATGAAGGACATGTCAATCGATCTAGGCACATCCGAGGTGTGGGCTTGGGGACCAGGACTATAGGGGCTCGTCAAGGTTTCAGGGGGGTGGGGGAGGAAGCCTCTCAAGTGGGCTTTCCCAAGAATGGGGGCAGGGGGCCCAAGAAAGGGACTCCGCTGACCAGGTCTCTGTCTCAGGAAAGATACTTGCTCTCTAATGGGTTCCTTCGTCAAAGCATTGCACCCCCGCACACCACACCCCACACTACACACAGATTGGCCACACACCCACACACTGCGCTGGCCCTCACTCACTCACAGTGACCCTACACAACAAGGCACGGCTGCCTCAGGGGATTTGCCTATAACTCTTTTTGAAAATCATCTTATTGGGAACTCGTGAATCTCTTCTCACAATCCATCTGTCCATCCACTGTGTCAAGCACATTTGAGCATTGGTTGCCATCATCATTCTCAAAACATTTGCTCTCTACTTGAGTCCTTTGCATCAGCTCCTCATTTTCCCCCTCCCTCCCCAACCTCCCTTCCTCATGAACCCTTGATAATTTATAAATTATTATTTTTCATGTCCTACACTGACCCAGCTACCTTCACCCACTTTTCTGTTGTCTGTCTCTCTGGGAGGGGGTTATATGTACATCATTGTGATTGGTTCCCCCTTTCTCCCCCACCTTCCCCTTCCCCTCCCCCTCCTGATAGCACTACTCATTATTGGTCCTGAGGGGTTTATCCGTCCTGATTTCTTGTGTTTTGAGCTCTTATCTGTACCCATGTACATCCTCTGGTCTAGTCAGATTTGTAAGGTAGAATTGGGGTCATGATAGTGGGGGGGGGGTGCAGAGAGGAAGCATTAAAGAATTAGAGGAAAGTTGTATGTTTCATCGGGCTATACTGCACCCTGACTGGCTCATCTCTTCCTTGTGACCCTTCTGTAAGGGGATGTCCGGTTGCCTACAGCTGGGCTTTGGGTCTCCACTCAGCACTCCCACCTCATTCACATTGATAGGATTTTTTATTCGGGGTCTTTGATGCCTGCCACCTGATCCCGTTGACATCTCCTGATCACACATCACCTGTAACTCTCTACAGGACTAGGAAACCCCATCTGTCTCCAGAGGGGTGCCTGGTGGTTTCAAACTGCTGACCTTGCTGTTAGCAGCCTACCTCGTAAGCACCACCTGGGTCCTGACGGATTGTCTTTGGCTGTGAAAGCCGGGGGTTGGGGGTGGGGTGGGCTCCCCTGCCCCTCTGTGTGCTGTGCCCTCTGTGCTGGCCACCTCGTTTCACTGGACTTAGGGGTTTTCATCAGTTCTCCTTGTAAGCCCCCCTGGCCTGCCCACAGCCCTCTGACTGCCAGGCTCTGTCCACTCCGTGGGCATCTTCCCTCCTTCCCGGGTCACCTCTCAGTGGCCAATTCTGGTCACCACTCCTGTGCCCTGAATGGGAGCTCTGCCATTCCCCGGAGCTGTCTTACGAGGGCTCTGCTACTGGACTCAGACTTGGCCAGCCATCGGGCCTGTGCCTGCCTGGTGCAGAGGAGGGAAGGAGAGGTTACGTGGTGCCTGATGGGGCAGAGTCAGACTGGGTGGGACTGGGTGCACATGGAGCCCAGTCCCCTGAGGGCCTTCTCTTTCCTGGCTGGGTTTGGGGGCTGGGGGTTTGATGGGGACCCTATCCCAGACTTGGCCTCTTGATGACCCTGGCTGGGACACAGGGGTCCATCTGAGGAGGGGCTCCGTGGGTCCAGGGATGCTCAACTCGGGCAGAGCACTTCCCTCCTCTCTCTGCAGGGCCACTACCAACCCCTTGGCCCAACTCGTGGGCCCAGCCTGTCTGGGCGGGGGTGGGAGCTAGGGGCGCCCTATTTGGGCCCCTGGCAACCAGGGGTGATTTTGGCTGGGCTGCCGTGTGTGTTTCCAAGGGCACGGTGGGGTGGGCCCTGCCTCCAGGTGTGGGGAGGGTCCATCTCGGCGCACACACCCGGGATGGCGTTTGGAAGAGAGGGCTCTCATCCGTGTCCCGCAGAGCCAACTGCGGAGGACCGGGCGGCCACGGTCATCCAGTGCGCCTTCCGGAGGCTGCGTGCACGGCGGGAGCTGGCGCGCCGGCAGCGGGAGCAGCAGGAGTACCTGGAGCAGATGGAGAAGCTGCAGAAGGAGGTGAGGTGTGGCTGTGGGACCCCGGGGGGCGGGGCTGGACAGGTCGTGACCGGAGGTGACTTCGTTCGGTGGGGACATGGCCTAGGCACTGGAGGTGTGACCGCCTGGCTGGAGGGCCCAAGGCTGGAGGGGCAGTGGTCTCAGGGCTGGGGCCTGAGACCCCGGGACCCTCGGCGGCCCCGTCCCCGCAGGCCTACCTGGCCATGGTGCGCCGGGAGCAGGCGGCGGCGCGGCGGCAGCGCGAGGAGGAAGAGGAGGCGCAGCGCCGGCGCCGGGAGGAGCAGCTGCGTCGCCGGCGCCTGCTGGAGGCGGCCTTCGAGGGCCACGTGGGCGAGATCCAGGCGGTGCTGCAGGAGGTGGGCGCGCTGGGGCCCCGGCGGGAGGGGCGCCCACAGGGGCGGCGCCGGCTGCCGGCCGCTGACCGGGCTCCGGCATCCGCCGAGGTGGAGGACGCGCTGAGCCGCGACGGCGTGGGCCGCGACGAAGGCGGTCGGGCGCGGCGGCTGCAGCGGCGCTTGGAGCTGGTGGAGTGTCAGGACAGCAGTGGGAACACGCCGCTGTCCGAGGCGGCTGCGGGCGGGCAGCCGCTCACCATCCAGCTGCTGGCCGAGCAGGGTGCCAGCCCCAATAGCAAGGTGGGTGGTGGCGACTGGGGTGGGAGCCCCCCTGCAGGCTTGGGTAAGGGACTTTGCTCAGGGAGGGGTCCCTCCTCTCCCTCTCGCAGGGCGCCTTCGGCCGGACCCCGCTGTATAGGGCGGCCTTTGGAGGCCACTTGGCAGCCGTGGAGGTGCTGCTGAAGTTGGGCGCTGACCCCCGGATCTACGCGGAGGACGGGAGCACGCCGGAGCAGGTGGGCTGGCAGTGGGGGTCTAGGGACAGCAATATAGGCATACCCCCATCCCCCCCGCCCCAAGAGGAAGGGGCCTGGCCTCAGGACTCCAGAACACTTGTCACATGCGAGCCTGCCTCTGCCCTCCTGTCACCCAGCTGATGACACTGGCTCTGAGGGCCTCCCCTGGGGCCCCCGATCCTTTGCAGGCTGCCTCTCAGGTCTGGCCTGGGTGCTGGGGCAGCAGCTACTACAGGCCCCTCTGTTTCTGGGGCCCAGGGGTGGTTCATCACCTGCCCTGCTCACCCAGTGCTGGAGAGGTGGCCCCGGGGTCAAGTGAGTCTCAGTTGGATTGGGGTGTCTCAGGCCACAGGCCGCACTGGGGGTGTGGAAAGGACGGCCTTCATTGACCGGCCTCAGGATCCCCTTACATCCCCAAGGCTGAGGGATTGCCTGGACCTGGAGGGTCCCAGCTGCTGGCAGCCCCTAGCCCCTGTGCCTCAGGCTCTGTGCCCTGGCTGGGCCTGTCCCCTGCCACCCCTCAGCCTGGCAACCCTTTGGGACACCCCCCTCCTTTTCCTGTTCTGCACAATGCCTGATCCTCATGCCCACAGTCGAGGGGCTAGAGGGCTTTGAAAGGACATAAAGGACAGGGAGGCCAGGAGGACAAAGGCAACAGGGTGGGGTGCAGGGATCCCACCTCTCAGTGGGAAGGGGCTGGGGAAAGGGCCTATTTCCTGCTGACTCAGTGGGGATGGGAGCTGCAGGGGGCACAGGGGTGTGCGGGGTGCTCATCCCTGGGCCAGGGAAGTGGGCCAAGACAGGGTGGGAGTGGCCTTCCTGCTGGGGCCCTGAGCTAGTGCACTGAGGGGAGGGGGTGCACAGTGGGGCGCTCACTTTGATGAGTGTCCTTAGAGGCTGACAGGAGGGGCCAGCAAGATGTTAGGGAAGGTGGCCGCCAGGCAGGGGAAGCGGCGTAGAGGAGGCATTTGGAGAGCCTGGGACAGCAAAGCTGGTCCACACAAGTGATTGGAGCCGCCTCTGCCTTTCCTCACAAGCAGAGCTGCTGCAGCCGGGCAGGCGGGGGGCAGGAGGGGTGCCCACAGGAGAAAGACACGTTTTTCTACTCCCCTAAAAAGCATCAGCCTGGGAAATCCACAGGGGCAATCTACTCTGTCCCCCAGGTCACATGAGTGGACATTGGCTAGATGGCTGGGTGTGGGTGTTTGCCCTGGGCTTGCTACCACACCTTTTAGACGGCCTGAACTTCCCCTTTGTAAAACCAGACTGGTGACAGTAGCAACGCTGCCAGAGACCCATGGCAGGACTTCATGACCTGATGTGCGCCCCTCACCACAGGTGACTTTGTGATGGCAGGGGGTGTGGCCAAGAGGATCCCTGTGTGCATAACTAAGGCCCACCCTTTCTTCAAACTCCCAGGAAACCAGAACTGGAGAGGAAGGTGAAAACGAGGCCCCCCTTGGTCAGAAACCTGAGCCGAGCGCAAGTGCAGAGGGTGCAGAGGCCACGAGGCCAGCTGGGCAGGCAGGTTGGGAGTTGTGTCCTTGGTGGTCCCGGCTGACTTCTGGCTCCCTCAGGAATGGGAATAAGAGGGAGACAAAGGCTGAGCCCACAGACCGGAGCTGAGAGACGATGGGAACTGGCTTGGGGGTCCCAGCGCAGATCCACGTCCACTGTGGCCCCTGGATGGGCTCAGAAGGCCGAGAGCCTTGGGGGTGGGTGGGTGCTGTGTGGGTGAAGACCATGGGCTCGAGTGGGAGTCTGCCCACTCTGCCAGTCCAGCAGAAGCCGATTGACAGTCCTCTCTGGAGACGATGACGCAGAAGGATCCTGGTGCAAACTCTCAGGCTGTCCTGAGAGGGAGGGGCCGACGAGAGAGAGACTGCCCTTACTCAGCACCGAGCTTCCCAGACCCCTTGTCCTCTCAGCCCAGACACATGGCCAGTCCAGAAAGAAGACTGTCAGGCTGTCTGTCCAGAGAAACCAAATAGTCACACCCATGTATGTGTAAGAAAGGACTTTATGTTCAGTAATTTCAAATCAAGAGGGCATCCTCACCTAATCCAACTATTAAAAAAAAAACTATTCTAAGAAGAAGAAGAAGGATTTCCCAGGGTTGAAAGATTTGTTTTTCTCTATTGCAATTGCTCACTGAATGCCCAGGACAATTAGTGGAGAGAGAGCCACTGCACCAAGGAGTGGTCACATATAATTTCACAACACAGGCGATGATACAAAGACCGCTGGAGTCATTAAGAAGAACAGCAAAAGAAACAAATCCCAAACCACACACAAAGAACCGGGAAGCACGGTGTCACCTCACTTGCCAGTGGCCACCTTGAACAAGAGTATGGGAGAGCAGGCCCTGCCTTTATGATTCTGAGGAGAGCAGTCTCCAGGTTGGGGTTTTAGACCCAGCTAAGCTATCCATCAAGATAGAACAGAGATCTCTTCCAACATGCAGCCTCAGACAACAGACAGACACAGCGCAACTTTCTTCCCCGCATTTCCCAGGAAGCAACCGAAGACAAAGGAGGAGGAGAGCAAGCCCAAAGAGGGAGACTCAGCAGATAGAGGCCCCCACCCCTGAGAGGTGAGCAGCGGATCCAGCTGTCTCAGGAGCAGCCTGGCCTAACTGGAGCAGGAGGGGCAGGTCCCTTGGAGGGATGTCCCAGGCATGCTGGGTCTGATCATGCCCAGGGCTGCTTCAGTTCTGTTGGAGAACGTGTGTGTGTGTTGGGGGGAGGGGTGTCGAGTGGTATATGAGGGCAGAAAACAAAGAATAAGGAAAGCGAAGCATTTATTGACTCTGGGAACCAGAAAGAGTGATACAAGAGAGGGTGAGCTGAAAATACAACGTGGAACTTCCCTATGAGCGGAACTCAGGGCGCCATGAAGCACTGTCAGCCTGGCCAAGCTGAAGCCCCACCCAGCCCCAGCGGCTGCTTTGAGAAGCCCTCTCTCTACGTGGTTCCCACCCTGTGTCTGCTGGCCATGTGGGACAGACCCTGACAACTGTGTGTGCTCTGGTTGGCTGTATTAGTCAGCAGTGCACCCACCACGGCCGGCACAGTCGTGGGCACCACGAAATAAGGGAGGGAGGATGTGGGGGAGGCAGTGGAGAGCAAGGAGACCCTGCTCAGGAGGACCAGGAGGCACAGCAGGCAGACGAAGACGAGGAGGAGGAGGGTGGGGGCGGTTAAGAAGGGGATGGAGATGACGGACAGAGGCTGAGGATGTTAACAGCAAGAAGCAGCAGACTGACAAGAGGGCCCGGCTGCAGACAAGGAAACAGGCCGCCTCCATCTAGTGGTCTCCACTTCCGTCTCAGAACGGGGTCACCCCTGAGTAGAGTCCCATCCACCCACCCACCCGGCAGCAGCACCTCTAGATCACACACTTCTACCACCATCCAACCCAAACCACACGGGGCCCCAAGAGGGGGGCAAGTAAAGAGCCTGCGTGTGCAGGGCCAGCTTCCTTCCTTCAAGGACCACAGAAAGGGACATCTGTCTGCATTTGTAATTTGCATTTCGTATCTGTGTGCATACTGTAGGGCAGCCAGGTGTCGTGATCTCCGAGGACCAAACCGGCCTTGGGAGCGTTCTCTGTCCAGCGCTGCCTGTATCTGGGTGTGAGCACGTGCGTGAGACCCACACACAGCAAACCTTGTCCAAGCAGAGGTGAGGGCAAGCACCGCCACTCTCTGGAGAAGTCCAGTGACGTTTGATGCACATGCCTTGGCTGTGCGGTCAACCAGCAGGTGGCTCAGAAGGCCATCTCGAGCAGCTATTACGCAGTTGCTGTGTGTGGGGGGGGGGCAGGGCTCGTTTGACATATGTACGCAACAATGTAGTGAAACCCCGAATGTTACGTCGCTTGCTTTTCAACAACTATCGCGGTCAGCTGCTGGACTGAGCCACTGAGGACGCAGCGTGGGCTTTCACTACCACAGCGAAGAGGTGCACAGGGCCTGTCAGCGCAGTTTTCCTCCACGGACCTTCCGAAACCCCCTCGGATTGGACTGTGGGGACATAGTGTCACTTTCCTCTGGATCGTGATGATTTCAAAGCGCACAGCGGCGATTCCTTAGGAAGTGTACCATGCCGTGTAACAATCGCATCTCTACTGTCCCGCCACAGGACATTTCCACCACGGCGAAGAGAGAGCAGCCTCCTGGCCCTCTGTGTGTGCAGGACTGGACACCGCACAGGCAGCCCCAGGCCAGGCCACCTTTGCGCCTCTGCCTCCCTGCTCAGTGCAATGCGTAAGAGGTTCATCCATGCGGATGGTGGCCTGTGCTCTGCACCGTCTTTGTTCTCGCTGGTCTTGCATTTCCCATTCTCTCAGTCAGACTGGAGCTTGAGTTCACGTGTGCAGGCTCTCATCAGCTACACAGTGAGACCCATCGGGTAGACTGGAGCCGTATGCCAGAGGCTGACGTGTGCACGCGTGGAAACTGACCCAGCAAGGTGCGGCTCTAAGGCCCAAACCGTGTGCACGTTACTTCTCGTAGCTCCAACGGACCTTTCGGCGCGAACGGCAGCCCCTGAGCTGCTCTATAAGGTTGACACTGACGTGGGCCTACTGAGAAAGCTCTGTCTGGAGAGACCCCAACCTGTTTGTAGCTTCTTATTGTGGAGTGGTAACCCCTGGTCTGGACCAACCCCGTCTGCTTATCCGTGTTGACAGACCTGTTGCCTATCTTGCGGATGGACGTCTGGCCCACATGTTGCTTCCCCTCGTTGGTGGGCGTCTGGCTTTCCCCACTTGGCTGCTTTGCTGCCTCGAACATTTGGGTAGGAGAGTGTCCGAGGGTGGCTTCACCTCCTCTTGGTCAGAGGCACTCACAGCACCCTTAGAACGGCGGTTCTCAACCTGTGGATCACGGCCCCTTTGGGGGTCGAATGACTAGTCGCAAAATGGCGGTGATGAAGCAGCAACGAAAATAATTTTATGGTTGGGGGTCACCACCACACGAGGAGCTGTATGAAAGGGGCACGGCACGAGGCAGGTTGAGAATCACGGCCTTAGAGCCACCTCCTCAAAGCCAAGTCAACCTCATGCCACAGCTGGAGTCAAGCTCCGGAGACCTTGACGTGCCCATGTGGCACCACTTAAAGTCGAGACGCAGCAGCTGCCAACACCTATTCATAACGAACTTGGGAGCATGTGACATGTGGACCTGGGGAGACCGGGAGTTGTACGAAGTGAGATCGAATGTGTCACCATGGCCATCCGAGGTACCAGTGAGCTGAGGTGGACTGACACTGGCCATTTTGAGTCAGACAGTCATAGGGTCTACTAGGCCAGGATGACAACGTGATAAGAGATGTATTCACCATCAAAAAGGACATTTCAAGGTCTATCCTGAAGTCCAACACTGTTTATAACCCATACAGGCATTGAGAGTATTCTTCAAATTTACACAGCAACCAAATGCCAAAGATGAAGAAATTGAAGATTTTAACCAACTGTGTAGCCTGGAATCAATCATTCATACAGTCAAGAGGCATCAACACTTGATGATGATTGAAATATACAAGTTGAAGCAATGACGAAGGATTAGTGTTGGAAATGACAGCATTTTTTGCAAGACCCACACAAGCACAGTTGTCCTTGCCAGAGGGACTGCACAGGGTCACATCACCTCTCTCCAGGGGAAGAGGCAGCAGAGACCGTGGACGTCCTAAGTCAGAACCAGGCCAGGGCCAGCGGCTGCACGGGCCATCAGTGCTCACATGCAAGCTCAAGTTGAAGCTGGAAAAAATGAACACAAGTCCGTGAGGGCCAAAGGACGACCTTGAGTATGTCTCACCTGAATGTAGAGAACCATCCCAAGAATGGGTCTGATGCGTTTGGATACTCAGGGACCAAGAGCAGAAAAGCTGTGTGTGGCATCGTGAACAAAGAAAGAGCGAGGTCATGAAAAGGAGAGGCATTAGTAAAAGGCCCAATGTAGAGTGGTTACAGTAAGCGGAAGAAAAGAGGACACACACAGGCTGAGCAAGAGATTTCAAAGGAGCCTAAGTATTACCGTAAAGCACGCGAGACGCGCTTGAACCCCGAAAGGGAAGAGCATGCTCACCGCGTCCCCAGCTGAAAGAACTGACGCAGAGGAGCGGCCCTGCAGGTGTTTCCTCAATGACCTCTGTGGGCAAGCGGCACCACAGGAAGATGGCAAGGCTCTTCGGAGCCGTGGGGTCAAACACGGTTGGTTGGGGTCCGCACTGAAGACAGATGCCCACGCTGCACAGAGGCTTGGGCAGGCGCACACTCTTCTACAGCAGGAGAGTTGGGAGCTTGCTGCCCATGTCGCCAACCGGAAGAGATGACGGCTATGCCCATTCCAAAGAAAGGTGACCCAACAGAAGGCGGGGATTATGGAACCACATCATTAACCTCACAGGCAAGTAGAGCGGAACTGGAGGGAACTTTACTATGGCTGCCTCCACAGGGAACTGTGAGCGATGCAAGCTGGCTTCAGAAGGGGAGGTGGGACGAGCGTGGTGGTGTTCACGTCAAGTGGACCTTGATCATCCCAGGAAGCCCTTTCCCGTGTTTGCCAAACGACGCAGAGGCATGACTAGGTGGATCGTAACATAACTACAGATCGTGTTGAGGAGGATGGAACTCCAGAGCACGCCATTGTGCTCACGGGGATCATGCTCACCGATCGAGGACCGGCCATTCACACAGAACCAGGGGCTGCGGCCTGTTTGAAATCAGCGCCTGTGTGCGCCAGGAGTTGTATCGTTCACCGTCCTTTTTCTGCTCCTTCAGGAAGCCGGACAACGTGGAGAAGAAAGCAGCCTCCGACAGCTGCCGTGCAGATGGCAAAGCCTTGCTTCTGAAAGTGAAGTGGAGCTGGACGCCTTACTATGAGTGTTAAAGACTGCACTCTTCAGTGTGAAGTTCACCTCAGCACCAAGGAAACAAAACCCTCACGAGGAATTAATACGTGAGAAAATAGTACAGGCCTGCCCTTGACCCCCTCCAGCTTCACAAGGGGGAGGGTACCCAACTCCTCCCCAGCTCCTGCCCTCCCTCCTCTCCTTTCGCCCCATTCGGTCGGACACCGCCATTCCTCCCACGGCACTGCATTTTCCACTGAGTTCTACAGTTTGTCAGTGTCCACACAGAACCAACAGACCACGAAGCTCACAAGTAAGGGGGCTTCCTAGGGGATTGGCAGGGCGCCACAAGCCAGCAGTAAGCAATACTTACAGTTACAGGTCCACAGCAGCACCTCTCCTCAGCCAGCAGCCAGGTCTCTCTCTCTCTGGTCTTCAGTCTCTCAGCCACATACATGGTCCCTTGGTTGCCTCTTCTGTGGGCCGGGAAACCACAATCTCATGGTCTCCTTGCCTGGGCCTCTAGTCTCGATGCGTCATGGCCTCTGCTGCCTCCACTACTTCAAGCAGGGAGGGATTGCAAACTTGCTCAGCTAGCGGTTCTTCTTCCCTGGTGGTCCTAGGAATTCGCCCTGTTCCTGCTTCTGAGACGGCCCATTCTGAGCCGCTGATGGAGGCGAGGCGTTTGTCTTTTCCAGGGAAGCAAAGGGTGGGGACTGGATTCACCACCCTCTAGTCAGGTGCAGACTCTGAACACATCTCCTTAGTCCTGCCCGGAGAGCCTGCCAGAGGATTCCCTCCCAAGTGGGAGCCTACCCAGAGAGGCTCGAATTTGCACGCCATCACAAAGGGCGCTGCTAGATGATTCGGCCGCTGCCTCAGGAGGCAACATCAGGATCAATGGAAACAAGATTGAGGTTGTCAGGGGCTTCGTTTTACTTGGTCTGCACTCAGTGCTCAAGAGCAACAGTCAAGAAGTCAGACGGTGCCTTAGATTGGGCAAATCTGCTGCAAGAGACCCAGACATGTCCTTGGAGGACTCACGTGCACCCGACTCAAGCCAGGGTATTTTCAGGCACCGCCTCTGCATGTGAAAGCCAGCCGTGAGTCAAGAGGACTGGGGAGGGCCTGACGCACCGTGGGGTACAGCATGGAGTCCTAGAAAAAGCATCATCCCATCTGTCTGGGAGACGCAGAGACATCAAGCTCTTTCCAAGGGCGGCTCGTGAGACTGGGCCATGCTGGTCCCTGGACAAGGCCTTCCTTCTCAGTGAAGTGAACAAGAGGACTCACAGTGGCTGCCACGGTGGTCTCAAGCATCCCTACAGCTGTGGGACGGTCCCGGACCATTTCCCTCCACTCCACACGGGCCAGCTGACTCCATGGCCCTTCACAGTACCACCCGTAAATGAACTTACCATCTGTATTTCTGTTTCTCTGTTCACGTAGTGATCCATTTGTTCATCTGTCCAATTTCTCTTTCGTGTCAGTTTCATCTGTCCATACGGAGAGTGAATTAGCATGTCAATCACTCCTTAGTCCAATCAGGAGCTAACACGCTTGGGGCCTATCTTTGTATGCCTTGTTCAAACTCCTGGACTCGTGGGCTCCCCCTGTGCCACGGGAAACGAATGACCAGTAACATGAGAATGGACAAGGCAGGGCAGGGGGAGGGGCTGAGGCTACTGGGCTGGACAGGGGGCTGGGGTAACTACAGAAGGGAGGCAGGTAAGAGCAAGGAAGGAGATATCAAGACCTATTCTAAATAGAGGGCAGGGAGGGAGGAGGGAGGCCACAGGTAATGCCCACGCCAGTACTCAGGCACTGGGCACCATTTGGCTATGTCGGTTTCTCTGCCCCTCCGTCTCTACTTTCTTCCCTGCCCACCTAGAGTCCTCCCCGCTCTGCCCACACTCAGGCCCCTTGGGGGTCTAGTGCAACCCTGGCCAAGGCATCTCCCTGGAGGCTGTGGCAACCTTGCTAATGTACCCCACCCCCATCACTGGGCTTCCCTGATCTACCCCCACGTCTCCCTCCATCGCCCACTCATGGCATAGCATTTGTTTTTTGTTCGAATAGCAGTCAATGGACGCAGGCCCAAAGTCTCCTCCAGTCGTGGGCGTCCACCTGATACAGCCGCCCTCCTGCCACCCATCCGCTTGGCTTCGCTCTGTTTTCGTCCTCCCATCCGGGCCGCCACCCTCCCACTCCACGTGCTCCCTGGGGCTCAGTGTGTAGGTTCCACACCAGTGGTTCTCAACCTTCCTCACACCACGACCCTTTAATGCAGTTCCTCATGCTGTGGTGACCCCCAACTATCGGAAATGTGTGTTTTGCGATGGTCTCAGGCGACCCCTGTGAAAGGGTCATTTGAACCACTGTTCTAAGCGGAAGGGCTCGGTCCTCTCCTGCTTCTGAAGAAGCGAGTTATGATGGAGCATCCAGTGGGTCTCTGGGACAGCAGGTCCTGAGGACAGGCGTCCATCTAACTGCTGAAAGGCTGCACGTGTCTGGGTTGGCCCAGGGAGGGCAGGGCTAGCCTGTGCTGCAGCCTCGGAAGGTTCCCACTGCCCAGCAGGGAAGGGTCCCCTTCATAGTGCCTTCGGGGCTCACAGGTGCAACCGAGGCAGCAGACTGAAGCAGGGAGCCTCGGAGGCCTACAGGGCAGTGGGTGCTGGCCTGAACTCTCTGCCGTCTGACGCTGAGCGCTGGCCCATTGTCTGCCACAGGTGGCTTCCCTGGACGCAGTGGTCAGTGTGCTGCAGGCATGGGACCTGAGCCTTACGGAAGCCATGCTGCAGAACATGGAGGCCGAGCGGCAGCGCCGTGAGCAGGAGGTGCAGCGGCACCAGGAGGCCGAGGCTCAGCGGTGCGGAGTCTGGGGCGGGGGGCACAGCGGGACAACGGGGAAGGGCAGATCTGATCACCCCTCTTCTCTGGCCCCAGTCTCAACTCCAGGGTGCAGCAGCTGGCCAAGGAGCAGCAGCAGTGCCACAAGGAGGTGGGAGGCAAGGGCAGAGGAACCTCGCTGCAGGAGCGGGGGCAGGCACAGGGGGCGGAGCTACGGAGCAGAAGGGGGCAGGGCCAGGGAGGACCTAGACAGCAGGGGGTGGGGCTTTGGAGGAGCCGGGCAACTTGGGTAGAGCCCAGCCGCAGAAGGTTGGGCAGGCAGGGGGGAGGTCCAGCAAGGTCAGGCTGTGGTGGTCAGGTGGGAATGAGCTTGGTCAGTGGAAGGTAGGAGGAATCGGAATCAGACAGCAGGGTGGGGGAGCTGGGGAGGAGCCTGGAAGTAGCGGGTGGAGCCACGGGGGCGGGTCCACCAGGGGGGTGGCTAGTGAGAGGCGGGACCCGGCTGGGGGCAGGGCCACGAAGAAAGGGCAATGGGAGGCGGGGCTGGGACAGGAGGCGGAGCTAAGAGTGAGCCCCGGGTTTGAGGAAGGAGGAGCCTGGTGTCCGACCAGTCCGCAGAGGGGAGGGTTGGAACTGGGAGGCGGGCTCTTCCCGAGGGCGCAGGGCGCAGTCTAGCCTGTGCCCGGTCCTGGGCCCCAACCCCCAGCTGCATCAAGCCTACTGCGAACTCAACCGAAGGATCACGGAGCACGACAAGTGTGAGCGGAAGCACATGGGCAAAACGGAGCTCACACTGCAGGTGGGCCGCACCTGGGTGTGGTGGCCAGGGGTACACTGCCTGCCTTTCTCTGGGTTTGAACTGACTTGTGCCCCCCAGTCTTCCTGGACACCCCTTGTGGCTCGCCTCGGCTTAGGGGGGCCTTGCTCCCAAGGGGCCCCCGCTCTAGATGTTCGGCCCACGTCCCCTGCAGCGGGAATGATACGTTCTGAAGGGCTGCCTTGCGCGGGAGAGGGGCCCGGGTGGTCAGCAACACCTCTCTCACAAGGCCATCAGGGACGCAGAAGCCCAAGTGGATAGACTGCGGCAGGAAGCCCAGAAGGCTGAGGAGAGGCTGGCCATGGCCAGGCTGGCGCTGCGGGAGCAGACCCAGGAGGGTGGGTTGGGGCTGGGCCTGGGACAGTTGCTGCATGGCCGGAGGGAGGGGTGGGGGTGGGGTATGTCCCTGCGGTGGCCTCACCCTGATGTCCCCACAGATGCAGAGGAGGTTCCTGGGTTGAAATGCCAGGTAACTGAGCTGCATGACGTGCTGATGAAGGATGTAGGTGATCGCATCCGCAGCGACGGCCGGTCAGTGCAGGGGTGATGGGCATGGGGTGAACTGAGCCTAGGGTCCTGGGTAACCTGGCTATTGCCCCTAGGTGGCCCCTTGTCATCGACCCCTCTGGTCAGGCGGCCACTTTCCTGCGCTACCAGGACACTAACTACCTGGACACAATGAACCCTGAGCACCTGCGGCCCGAGAGAATGCGGCTGGCGCTGCTGGGGGCGCTCAGGTGCGGTCTGGCGGGGCGGGGCGGGGCATGCCAGGCCCCGCCCCTCACCACCCTGCCCCGCCCAGGTACGGAAAGCCGCTGGTGTTTGACCTGCGCGAGGTGGACATGTTCCAGGCGGTGCAGCGGCAGCTGGAGGCGGTACAGGCAGGCTTGGCGCAGGAGCTGCTGAGCCGCGCGCTGCTGGAGGAGGAGCGGTACCTGTCGCTGCTGCGACCGGCTGACGGGCCGGAGTACGAGCCCACCCAGTTCCAGGCAGCGCGCCTGGTGCACTTCCGTCTCTTCTTTGTCACCCAGGTCAGGTGGCCGCCCGCGGAGCAGATGCAGCTGCTGCTGCCGGTGCGCGTGCTACTGCCAGGCCAGTCTGGCCTCTAGCTCTGGCCCCAATAAAGGCCTGCCTGTCGTCGAAGGGTGGGATTCGTGAGTGTTTGTGGTGGGGCTGCGCGGGTAAGCACTGGTGTACTCGGGTCTTGGGGTGCATTCGGCACCCCAGGCGGTACACACATGGTAAACGGTTAACTTGGAAACAGCCCCCCTCCCAGCACCTCAACCCACTTCCTGAAAAGCTAACCCCTAGGAAGGCCTCAGAGCACATTCTCTGACCCCTGGGCCGGCCTCAAGTCAAGTGGGTGACAACTGGTGTCTTGGGGTGTTACAAGCCTAACAGCCCCTCTGTGCTGGCCGCAGTGAAGTATAGGGTCAAATTGGGGTTGGGGGTCAAGACAGGCTCAGTGGCCCCCAAACAGCTGCAACCCCAGGTGTGGTCAGTTGAGGCTTGGCTGTGGGGGGCGGACAAACAGGATGTAAAATGTAGTCAACTTTATTCTCCTTAAACCACAAAATAGAGTCTTTGGTTGTACAAACATCACTAGTTACAGTCTCGCCAAAGAGGTCCTGGCTGGGGGTGAGGGGTTAGTCAGAGGCCAGTCCTGAGGGAGGTCTCTTTAAAATGCTACGGCCCAGGTTAAAAGACTCGGAGTGGGGGTGGTGTGGGGAACTGGCAGGACACCCACCCCAAGTCAGGGAGCCCCCATGGCAGGGGAGGTGGGGGCAGTTGGCCCTCTAGGAAGGCACCGGGCCCAGGCCGCGGCGTCCGGGCCGCACAGGCCGACGGCTACTGCAGAGGGTAACCTCCTCGGGCCCAGGGGCACCTGGCGAGGGTCTGCCCAGAAGCACCAGGGCTACTTCCCCGTCCTCTTCCTGTGGACCTGTGGGGGCGGCAGGGGGTGAGCTGGAACCAAATAGACCCTCCCCCTTGCAGAACCCAGCTCAACACCCCCCCACCCCCACCTACTCACAGGGGCTCGGAGACTCTTCCAGGGGTCTCAGCTCCTCAGCAGAATCCAGGGACTGAGGGAGGAGAGGAGAGGGGCTGGGTGAGGCCACGCCTTGCCTCCCCAAGCCACCCGACCATGGGTCCCAGGGTCCCAGCCTGAGGCTCTGGGACGGACCCTCACGGCAGTTCGGAGGTGACAGGGAGGGCCCCCACCCAGCAAGCAAGAAGCCAGCAGGGCATTGGGGGGGCCTGCTGGTACAGGTGTAGGGTGACAGGCCAGGTCAGCGTGCAGTGGGCGCGGCGCTACCTGGATGTCATAGACAGGTCTGGAAGAGGGGAGGGCTGCGAAGACCCTGTAGTCAAACTTCTTTCCAGACAAGGACTTGAAGGCACAGCGTGCGACAGAGACAGTGGAGTGAGAGAGAGAGAGAGGGTGCACACGCGAGCCCCACCCTACCCCACTGCCGGGGGGTGTGGGGAGGTAGACGAAGGGCTTCAGGAAGAGAATGCCTACTGCGAAGGATTCCCCCACCCCCGCCGCTGTGAGGAAGAGGAAGGGGTGTAGGGTCGGTCACCCAGGTCGCGGGAGGGTGGCCAGGGGCCTCACCAGCAGTCCTGGAGAGGTGCTGGTCAGAAGGCCAAGGTCTGGGAGACAAGAAGCAGGATTCAGTGAGGTTTCGGCTGCAGGTTGGGCCCCCACTTCCCCTCCTCCCGCCTCCCCTCCAGACCTTCCAAGGGAGTGGGTGAGGGCGTGGGCGCAGGCGAGGGGGTTTCTGCTAGCCGCTCCAGGGGCCCGCGCTTGCCCCGCCCCTCCTGGGACTTGCTGAGGACCATCTGTGCTCGAAGGGCATCCTGCTCCAGAGACTTCATCCTGGGGGGGGGGAGGGGGTTTGAGCAGGTGGGCGGGGCAACGAGCCAATGGGGGCAGGTCGCTGAGTGAGTGGGCAGCTTCACCTGGCGGCTCTCCAAAGCGCCCTTTTCTCGGCCTCCAGGGCCCGGCGCTCAGCGGGGGACAGGGCTCGCTCGGGCACGGCCGGCAGCTCGGGGCTCTGCACACGCAGTCGCTCCTGATGCCGCCGCTCGGCCTTGGCCGTCCGCACTGGGGCAGTATCTCCCGGTGTCGGTGGTGATGCCGGGCTGAGCCTGAGGGAGGGGCCGGGGCAGGAGTCAGGCAGGTGGGGGCCAGCTTGGCAAGGGCAATGCCAGGCTTAGGGGCGGGGCTGACCCCTCACCCTCCTGCAGGGCTGGCATCTGCCCAGGTTGGATCGTCCTCCTGCTGGTCTGGGCCCTCCCCGTCCAGGTCCAGGTCCAGGTGCAGGGCGGGCCCTGCCTCCGCCTCCGGAGCAGCTGAGGTCCCCTCCCGCAGCAGCTGCGCTCTCTTCTGTTGTAGCTTTCGCGCTGGCAATGGGAAAGGCAGTCAGTTCCGCAGCCTCTGCCCCAGCGCCCTCCCCTGTCCCCAGCTCCCCTACTCACCTTCCTCCTCCTGCATTTTGCGCAGGTCATCGGCGCCCACCAGAGAAACCCGCTTGGGTGGGCCCTCGGCCTGGGGCACCCGCACCTCCAGCTCAAAGTACTTCTGCCTCTCACGGAAGGGCAGCTGCTCTGGAGAGGCTGCTGGCCCTGGCAGGCAGGGCTGTGGGGAGGGGAGTAGGTGCTGAGACTCGCTGGCTTGACCCCAGCCTGGGCCAGCACCTGGGCCCTCGTCAGCCCACATACCTGGACCGAGACATCGTCGGGAGGGTGCTGGGTGGGCACCGCTGCGAAGGTTCGGTAGGCCTGCTTCACATTGGTGGGCAGCTCGTGTGGGGATGGCGGGGATAGTGGCTGTGGGGCAGGGTTGCATGTGCTGTGTCAGGGCCCTGTGCTGCCAGCCCCCACCACCAGCTGCCCGCTTCACAAAGAGCACAGAGCCAACCACCCTCCCACTGTGCCCGCTGTCCTGGGAGGACAAAGCTGCCTCGCCCACCAGGGCAGTGAACTCACAGAATGGGGGCCACCTCTGTCCCTGGGGGCTGGGGAGACCCTGGGCCAGGCCTGGGCCAGTGGCTGGATCACCCCGGGTCTGGTCTGTAGGGGCGGGGGTGGGCACCAGGGATGTGGGGGGGGGGGGAGAAAAAGAGAAAGACAGAGCCGTAGAGGGTGTCTAGATGGGGCCTCACCGCGCTCCCCCACAGGGCAGGTGTGTGTGTGTGCATGTGTGTGGCCCTAATGAAAAGTTGGATGGGGTGTGCAGGCGCAGGGGAGG
Source organism: Tenrec ecaudatus (assembly GCF_050624435.1). NCBI lineage: Eukaryota > Metazoa > Chordata > Mammalia > Afrosoricida > Tenrecidae > Tenrec > Tenrec ecaudatus. Next base: position 932,052 of record NC_134534.1, on the reverse strand, counting down.
CCATCACTCCTAAGTGGGCATAGCTCTACCCGGGGATGGCTGGCCTCCTCCGAGATGGTCTCAGAAACCCCCTCCCCGATCCCACTGTGGGTACTCAGGCAAGGGAGGGCTGTGCCTGGGAGCAGGGAAGACACTGTGGGCCAGAGGATGGCTGGAGAGGTCAGTGTGAGCCAGACTGTGGCCTGGGGCAGGTGGGAGGTAACCCCGGGGTCCTGCACCTAGCCCCCACTACCCTCCCCATCTCTGGCAGCCATTATCTCAGGACATTCACCTGCTGGCCGCTGGGGGAGCAGGGGGCCTCAGCTATCCGAGCTCCAGTGACCCCTGATGGCACCTGTAGGAGGGGTAGTGGGTGGGCCAGGGCCAGCCTGGCTGGTGGCTGAGGAGGGGATTAGGGCTCCCAGCCACCCAAGTGGGTCCTCACCTCCCCAGCCTGCCCCAACCCCAGGGGCCGTCCCCGGGGTGGCCTGGCCAGCCACTCGGCCAGCATGAAGGGGTTCTTGCCAAACGGCCTCGGCTGGGAGTCCACCAGGCTCTCCCCCTCCCCCCTCTGTGCTGGGCAGGCCTGGCCCCCAGGCCTGGGCTGGGCAGCAAGTTCTCTGTCCATGGAAGGTGGTGGGCGGGGCTATCTGGATCTTCACAGGGAGACAGACAAAAGGACAGACCACAGCGAGACAGGGAGAGAGCTCGAGAGCTGGAAGAAGGAGCCAGGGGCAGAGGACTTGGGGAGCCCAGAGCTGGTCCACTCCCCCACCCCCACCGCCACGCCCCAGCCCAGGGTCAGCCCTAGGTTCAAAGATCTTCTCCTGTGGGCCCCCTCGGCCAGCAGTCCTCCACACCCCTCTCCTGGGCCCCCCTCCCCCAGCTTCACAAGTTCCCGAGCTGTCCTGGGCAGCCCCCTTTCTGTCCCTCACCTCTCGCTCCCACGGGCTCTGGTCGTGGGTGGTGGGCACACCCTGGTGAGCTATCTTTGGTTCTGAACGCCCTCCCAATCCACACCCCACCAGCTGTCCCCGGCCCCTGCCCCCCTCCCCACCCCCTATCACAGCTGCTGCAGGCCTGCGGCTTTCCCTGGCTCTGCAGTCTCTACTCAGCCACCCCAGGCCTGTGGGGCCCACCCCTCCCTGCAGCCTCTAGCTAGAACTCAGCACCTACCCAGTCTGCTTTCCCACCCAAGGTTGACTTAAGAGGGACCAGCGGGGCTTCCAAAGACTCCGGTGGGTGACTCTGCTGCAGTGGGCCCTCTCTGGGGACCCCTGGGGGCTGGCAATGCTTCGTGGGCCCCAGCTTGTCCAGCTCACACTCCTGGGGTGAGGTGTGGCCCACAGGCTGATCAGTGGGGGTGGTCCTGGTGCCCGTCTGGCTAAACCCAGACCTCTCTGAGGCAGTCCCTGCATGGCTCTTCTGCAGGCCTCGTAACATGGGAGCCCAGCCACTCCTCCCACTGCAATGCCCTGTCCTGCAGCATCCACAGGGCCCCACACTGACCCTCTGTACGCTGCCACTGCTAGGCACCGCAGCCAGTGCACGGCAGTCCAGCTTCAGCAGCTCTGGGCTTGGACCCTGGTGGGTAGAGCAGAGGACGCTCTCGTGAGGGTGTGGAGGGGGAGACACAGCAGGGGCACCAGTAGAAAGCCAGGATCCGAGGGGTGGGAAACAAGCATAGGCATCCTGGGCCGCAACCTCCTGGTGGCACACTGGCCAAAAGCACATAAAGGCTCCCGGAGTGCCCGGCCCAGCCTGCCCGTAACCCTGAGCCATCCGTGCCGAGCTGGGAGGCAGGGCCCAACTCCTTGTGGGGATGACCAACCACTCACCCTGGCTTCAGGCTCCTGAGGCAGGGTCTGACTGGCCAGCTCCTTGTCCTGGGTGCAGAACAAACTTTGGTCGGTCAGGGGCTGCCTGCCCCCGGGCTCCTAGCCCCTACCTCCAAGCTCCCTAGGAGCTGACCTTGGCCTCGGGGCTCAGCTCTCGGTCCACAGAGGAGACACTCTCCAGGCTGTTACGGCGGCCCAGCCCGGCTGCGAAGGGGTTGGCGATGACACCTGGGGACACCTGAGGGACAGGAGAGGACAGGCTGGGGCAAATCCTGCCGCTTCCTGTCCCCACTGGGGCAGGCCTGCAAGTCACCCCTGGCTGTGTTGGCATGTAATGTTGGGTGGCCACGTGCCCAGTTCTCAGGCCTTGTCTGCTGGGCTCAGGAGACGGCAGACCCCGGGGGGGGGGGGGAGCCTGGCCACCTCACAAGGGGTGCCACGTGTGCAGGGCAGCTTTACTCCTGGCCACCCGGAGTAGGCACCAGGCAGGGCAGTGGCCCAGGCTTGAAAGCAGAGGGATTCTTGCCAGCCAGCAGGGACACAGAGAAGCAGAGGCCACTGGCAATGTGGACCGAGTCTTGCTCCAAGATCTGCATACCTGAGCCTGACATCTGGGACTAGCCTCTGGGGAGCGAGCTGTCTGTGACACTAGCAGACAGGCCTGGCATTGGGGTGTTTCAGCCCATCTTCCCTGAGGGAGGAGAGACTCAAGAACTGAGCAGAGACCATGACCAAGACAAGAGTGCCGGGGAGCTGGAACGCAGCAGCTGAAGACAAGGACCTGCCCCGGAGCCAATGCCCTGAACTGACAGCTAGCCTCTTAAACTACAAGAAAGTAAGTGTCTGTTCTCGAAAGCCTTCCTCTAGTGACACGTTACAGTGGCTCCCGAGAACCCAGACACTGGGAGACTCGGGCCACCACCTGTCTCCTTCAGACGATGATAAAACCAGATGAGCCCAGCACCATCAGCCCAAGACAGGAGGACCCACAGGCCTGGCACACAAGGGGCTGGCAGCCTGCCCAAGTCCCACACTGGTGCAGCCAGGGGTGCCGTGAGCCCAGGACGAGGCATGCTCCTGGGGCCCGGTGATTGAGTCCATGTCCCCAGGTGCAGAGGGCGGCAGGCACGTGGAGCCTGCAGCCCGTGCCCTAGCATCTGAGGGGCCACATCTGGACAGGGAGCTGCTGCCACCACTGCCTCACAGGGCAGCGAGAGGGAGCGGACCAGAGAGCAAATCAAAAGCAACTTACTAGTCCCACAGAGGCTGCACTGGGCACACATCCCACAGCCCCACCCCGCTGGGGAGACTGCTGCCTTCAGTGGGAACCCCTTGTCCAGTTGTGGTGGGGTCAGACTGCCCTTGTGCTCACCATGCCCCACGGCCCAAGGCGGGCCTGCCCGGGGAGGCCAGCCAGCCATCATCTGAGGGCTTGCAGTACTGGCCCCCGCGAGTGGGCGCCTGCCTGGCACTTCTCAGGGGCACCACCTGGACAAGGGGCATAGCCCCAGACCCGGCTGTCTCCCTCCGCCTCACCTCTCTGCCTCTCTGTGGGGCAAGGAGGGTGTGTGCCCACATCTCCCATGCCGGGTAGGCCCCGCTGACCTCCAGGACGGCAGTGTGTGTGAGTGCACGTGTGTGTGTACACATGCTCTTATGTGCCTCATCTGTGCCAGACGGATCCCATAATCTCCAGGGGGGCTGCGTGTGCATGCAAGCGTCCCCCATGGCAGCAGGCCCCACTGACCTCCAGAGCGGCAGCTGCACTTGCGTCGAAGCCGTCACAGACGAGCACGGTCAGGGTATGGCCCACGCCCCGCAGCAGCTGCACGGCCTCGGCGTGTGTCAGGCCCAGCAGGCTCTGCTGGTCCACCTCCAGGAGGCGCTGCCCAACCCGCAGACGCCCGTCTCTGCCGGCTGCACCTGTGGGGCTGACCTGGGTAGAGCAAGGAAGGACAGGCTGGCTGCCCACACCCAGCCCCGCCAGCCCTGCCCCGGACCCACCTGCCCTGGCCCCTGGCAGCCTCACCTTGGAGATGAACACACCCTCGTCCGTGGGGTCACAGGGGTTCCCCGCGTGACCCTTGGCACCCCCTCGGATGCTGATGCCCAGCTTCTCCCCGGGGGCCTTCTGGATGCAGAACTCCTGGGAGGCGTGACAGGGGCCGTAGGACAGGTCAGCCCCGTCTCGCCCCCAGCCCCTCTCTGGCCTGCACACCCGCAGTCAAGCCGTCACCTACACGCATGCCCGGAGGCGGTGGGTCTCGGCGCACCAGCAGGCACAGCTCCAGGCAGGGCCGCAGCAGGGCGCTGACTGCCTCCTGGTGTGTGGCTTCCCGCACGTCCTGCCCATTCACTGCCAGGATACGGTCACCCACTCGCAGGCCACTGCGTGCGGCCAGACCACGAGGCAGCACCTGCGAAGGTGGCGGGCTGGTGGGGGCCGGGCGACAGGTAGCACCCTGCGGCCAGCCCCGCCCCAGGGAGGCGCCGCCCACTACCTTGGAGATGAACACCCCTGGTTCCTGGACGCCAAACGGGTGACTGGAGTGGTCGGAGCCGCCCACGATGCTGAGTCCCAGCGGGCCCCCGGCTCGGGGCAGCCGGACTTCCTGGGGACACCAGGGAGCATGTTGGAGGCGGTGCAGGGAAGGGTGCTTCCTTAGCCACACACAACACAGGAGAGTGCTCCCGGGCACATGGTGCCGGCCGTGTGGAGGGCAGGCTCGTCGGCTGTCTGAGAGCCAGTCAGGTCACTGCCCACAGACCCCCAGCCCCATGGAGACAGGTCATGCTGGCAGGGGGCCCTGAGAGAGGTCTGGTGCCCACCCAGGGTCCTGCCACTGGTTGGCACTGGGCACCCAGGGCCTCACCTCCACTGGATAGGGCCCCTCGAGGGCAGCAGCCAGCAGGCTAGGGGCCAGTCTCAGTGGCCCAGGCTCTGGGGTGCTGGCAGTGGCTGGGGTGGTGGCAGCAGCAGGGGGTGGGGGGGAGTGTGGGGGCGGGCTGGGGGGTGGGGACGCCTCAGTCTCCCGTTCTAGCAGCAGTGCGATGGTAGGCGAGGCGGCGGTGAGCAGAGAAACAGCAAGGTCGTGGCGAGCCTCCGTCACGTCCACCCCGTTGATCTGCTGAACGGAGCCTGGTCAGGTACCTGGCTGATGGGGGCTGGCCCCAGCCACATCCCTGCCCTGCCCTGCCCTGCCCAGCCCACTCACTGAAAGCACTCGGTCGCCGACCTGCAGGGTGCCTGCTCGGTGAGCCGCCCCGCCCTCCGCAATTCGGGAAATGAAGATGCCCTGGGGGTGGTGACAGCATCAGTGAGGCCCACTGCCCATTTGCCCCCAGGGCACCTTCACACATTGCCCTTGGCCTCACCGTGTCGCCAGCCCGGTAGGGTGTGGAGCCTTTCCCACCGGCGATACTGAAACCCAGGCCCTTCTCACTGCGCACCAGGCAGGCAGCGTGGCGCTGGCGAGGGGGCCTGGGCTCAGGCAGGGGCAGACGCAGGCCACCCCCTCGCCTGTCCCTTGGGCAGTAGTCATCCTCAGGCCGCAGTGGTGTGACGGTGACAGCATTCTCCGGCTCTACCATGCGCTCCCGCCACACCCGCATCTGCACGGTGGCACCTGCCCCCCGCAGGGCCTCCACAGCCTCATGGTGCTCCGCACTCTGCAGGGCCACGCCATTCACCTGCGGGTGGGCGGGCAGGCGGCTGCACGCAATGCTCTGGCAGGGCTAGCCAAGGCCTGATGGCTCTGGGTAACCCTGCCCCCCCCCCCGAGTGGTGTTGCTGGAGCCCAGGGCTCACCCTCCTGTGAGTCCCCCTGGGCACCGTGGGTTCTGGGGCCCCAGCTCATGGACTACCCAGACTTGCAACTGGCCAGTTCCCTAAGACAGGATGCCAGAGCACAGCACCCTTCCTGGGGTGCCAGTGCGGGGCTGGCTGAGCACCTTGCAGGAACCTGCCGAGCAGCGGGGAGAGGCACAGGGCACAGCCCCCACAGCCCCTGGACCCACCTCCAGCAGCTTGTCCCCAACTCGCACGCCGGCCCGGGCCGCAGGGCCATCCTCTGACACTCTAGAGATGAATATGCCCTGCAGGAGCAGGCAAGGTCAGCCGGTCAGCTGCTGTCCAGAGCCTGGCAGCCCTCAGCCCCCATGCCCAGGGAGGCCGTGCTCCCCACCCCTCTTTTAAAGAGTGGTCCTGGTGATGGCCTGCTGCCTTAGGTGGCTCCCCCAGGCGGTGAGCCCCATGGAAGAGGGCTGGCCACATCTCTTCCCCCATGTGTTTTAGCACCCCATCACCTAGGGCAGTGGGCTGTGGCGCGGCCCCAGGCATCAAGACCCTCACCTCGTCATCCCCCTTGTAGGGGGTAGAGCCCTTGCCTCCCGCGATGCTGACTCCCAGGCCCCCCGTCTGCCGGACGATGGTCAGAGTTAGCTAGGAATAAGCACATGCACGATGTCCAGGTCCGCCCACATGGGCTCCGAGGAACCGGCCTCATAGCCACTAGGCCCCCAAAAGAGGGGTCCAAGTGCCCTGCCAGACCCGGGGCGCTCGGAAGGAGGGTTCCTTGGCCTGAGCCTCAGGAACGGAGGCCGTGCACCCACACCCAGGAAGCAGTGCAAACAGGGAGAGGAGAGGAGCGCGTGAGCCCACAGCCCAGGAGCCAGCGAGGGTGGGGTACAGACCTCCTCTTCCTCAACGCGGGCCGGCTCTATCAGCAGGTTATTGGCCTGGTCAAAGGACACCCCCTGTCAAGACGGGACCAGCAGGGCACGCAGGTCAGCGCCGCCACCACTACCACTACCACTGCCACCGCCACCGCCACCGCCACCACCGCCCCCAGCCGCCAGCATACAGCCTCGTCACCACCCACCACCAGGCAGACAGAAAGAGCCCCAAGGCCATCATCGGAGCACACGCAGGGTAGCCAGCCAGATGTCCCCATCTGCAGGTGTGAGAGCCAGAGTCTGCCCGGAAGAGTGGGGGCCAAGAGCAGCCGCCCCCATCTGGGGCCTGGGACTAGCAGCCCAAAGAGGCTGTGTGCCCAACTGGGGGCCAGGGTTGGGGGACCTGCTTGCCCCTTAGCCGCTAGGGCAACAGAGACCACACCAGGGTCTCTGGATCATGACTGCCCTAAACCCAGCTCCACCTCTGACTTGCTCAGGGTGGGCACCGACAACCAGAACCAGTGGGCCAGTAACCCTTGGGGGTGGGGGAGTCTGCCCCCAACCATGCAGGCCTGTCCTGGCCTGGATCATGTCTACACCCCTGCCCGGTGTTGGGGGCGGGAGGGCTAAGGGGCCAAGACCCACCTTGACTGAGGGTGCAGCGGCTGTGGCTTCTTCCTCCGGCTCCTCCTCCTCCTCTTCCACCTGGTTTTCTTCCTCCTCTTCTTCCTCCTCCTCCTCCTCAGCCTGAAGAGCCCAGGGGGCGTGGGGGCCATTGTGCCAGCCTCCGGGCGCAGCCTGGCCCTCGCCATCCGGGCGCCCGCCTTGCAGCAGGGCCACGACTGCCTCAGGCCGCGGCAGCTTGGAGACCTTGAAGTGCTTCTTGTAATGTGGCGTATCCTTGCGGGTCAGTCGCTGCCGGCCACCAGACGCGGGCCAGGGGGCCTCAGGCTGCCCTTCGTCCTCCTCACTGTCCTCCCTGGGCAGCAGCGTGTCCTCCGAGAAGTGCACTGTGGGCTGTGAGTGTGCGTGAGAGAGGGGCCCAGCCAGGATGTGCTGTTGCTGCCGCCACTGCCGCCAGGGCAGGAAGTGGGGACTGGCAGCTGGCCCCAGCCTTGCTCCAGGAGACCTGCCAGCACGGAGCCCTGGTCTTGACTGTGCCACACCCCTGCCCCTGCCCCTGCCCCCTGCCTCAGCTCACCTCCTCGTAATCCTCCTCTGGGCTGGCGGCCCCGGGCTCCTGTGGGCCTAGGTCCTCGGCCTGGGCTGGCAGGCCCTCAGACAGGCCCTCCGAGCCGGTGCTGGCAGACGGGTGTGAGGCCTCAGATTCAGTGCTGAGCCTTGGATCCTGCAGTAGGGGCCTGGCTCAGTGCCCATGCCACCTGGAGCAGTCTCCTCCCTGCATGCAGCCAGCTCCCACCCAGGGCCACCACCAGACTACAAGCACCTCCAAGGTGGGTGAGGGGGGCCCGGGGACCATCCTGCAGGAGGGGAGCTCAGCCCGGCGCTCCTCCATGCCCTTCTTCATCACCTTCAGCTCACTGGGGTGCGGCGTGGCACGGCGTTGCAGGCCCTGTGGGGTGGTGGGGGTGAGGGGTGGGGCAGGGGTCAGGTGGGGGGCTGAGGCGGCCCCCGGGGTCCCTGTCCCCCCCATACCCGAGTCTCAGAGGCGGGCTCGTCGTTGTCCTCAGCCCCCTCAGTGTCCTCGAGGAACTGAATGACGCTGATGCGGCTTGGCGGGGCGTCGCTCTCGGAGGGGCTACTCTGCACCACGGACTCCTCTGAGGGGGGTCATACACCTCATCAGCATCAGCCCGCACCCCTAGGAGGCACATCCCGAGTGGCCAGGGCAGCGACACCTACCGAGGCTGGGTGGGGGCTGCTGGGGCAGCAGGTAGCAGGTCAGCACCTTCTCGCCGCTGTGGGCGTCCTCCTCTGTTTGGAAGCGCAGCATGGGCTGGGCCTGGTTCTCTGCCAGCCACAGCGCCTTCAGGTTCAGGTGCGTCAGCGCCAGTGGAAGGCTCTGCAGCCTGAGGAGTGGGCAGGGGGTTCAGTGGGGGCGGGGCCATCCAGGACTCGGGTGTGTGTGGGGGTGGCTAGCAATGAGGCAGGACCTAAGCCAGGGGAGTGGGCAGGGTCATGGGCAGGGCCCAGCGTCATGGCTCACCGGTTCCCGGCCACGTCCAGCACGTGCAGCTCAGCCGTGTGCGCCAGCTCCGGGGGCAGCGCGGCCAGGCGGTTGTCTCGCAGAGAGAGCACACTGAGCGCAGCACAGCTGCCGATTTCAGCTGGGAGCCCCTCCAGGCGGTTCCGGTCCACGTTGAGGTTGGTCAGCTTGATGAGCTTCCCCAGGGAGTGTGGCAGGGACTGTGGGGGCAGGGTAGGTTAGGCACCACGCTGGCTGCCCCATCCGTGACCCATCATACAAATACACCCCAAGTTATTACTCCGCCCCACAAGGGCTCCTGGCCTGGCTTTTTGGACCCCTGTCCCGTTACCTGTCCTGCCCGATCCACTCCTTCCTGTGCTCCCACCACCCCAGCACTGCATACCCTCGGGCTCCCTGACTTCTAACTGAAACTCACATCCATCCCCAGAACACCTGTGCCCTCAAGTGTCTGCATAAACACGCCTCCAACCGCTAAGTACATACGCACACCTGCATACACACCTCCCACTGCATGCTCTCATCCACATACACACTTCCACCTGCACACACATGTCCATGCACAGTTCTACCCCCAACACACACACCTACACCACCTGCAAACTCAAATCTGCACACACGTAACTTTTCTACCTGCTTACTGGTATCCGTGCACACGTACCACCTCACTCACATGCACATCGTATGACACTGCCTGCTGCTCGTCTGAACGCACACATGCTAGCTCCACCTGGCTGCACACACCATTTCCACATGCTCATTCACAGCTGTTAGCCATACACACACCTGTACCCATGTGTCCACATGCATGCCTTGAAGTGCAAGCGCTTCCCTCTTTGTGCTGTGTATTTGTATAAACACAAGCGTGTACCGATGCGGGTGCACATACCCACATGTGCATACACACACTCTCCTTACACGTGGGAAGATTCAAAGTGCTTGTGGAGAGACGGAAAGAAAAGAAGCCCTCCCGCATCCTCGCGCGCACAGTGTGTACCACTGGCACCTGTCTCGTGCCAGGCCTACCGTCAGGAGGTTCTCAGTCAGAACCAGCTCGGACAGGTTCTCACAGCCCCCGATCGCCTCAGTCACCTCGCACAGGCGGTTCTGGTCCACCTTCAGGATAGACAGCTGCTTCAGCTGGCCTGAGGGGGCAGGCATGAGGAATGGGTGTCGGCCACCACGACAGGGTGCTGGACCGACACCTGGCCCTTGGTCCTGGCAGCCGCAAGCCTCACATACCAATGCCGTCGGGCAGACGCTGCAGCAGATTTTGTGACAGCAGCAGGTCCGTGAGCAGGGCCAGTCCCCCCAGCTCTGCAGGCAGCTCTTCCAAGCGGTTCTCAGACACATCCAGGCACACCAGGCGCCGCAGGTTCCCCAGCTCCTGCAGGCCGGGCACCAGGGGTCAGGGTGGCGGGGGGGGGGGGGAGGGGGGGAGGAGGCAGGGGGCCAGGGACTGCCCAGCCCACTCACCGCGGGCAGGATGGAGAGCTGGTTCCGGTCGAGCCACAGCTCACGCAGGTTGGGCAGCGCCCCCAGGGTGTCAGGCTGCAAGGCAGGGGAGGAGGCAGGATGGGTGTAATAGCAAGACCCAGCCAGCCTCTTCCCCACCCCTGCCCCCACCCCGCCCCACCAGCCGTGCCCGCACCAGTACTTCCAGGTCATTGCCACCGAGATCCAGCTGCTCCAGCTTCACCAGGAAGGACAGAGAGCTACAGGGAAGCAAAGTGTAGGGTGTGGAGATGGCCCAAAGGCCCCGACCACCTGCCTGCTGGGTAGTGGGCAGCATGGCATACTCACGCGGGCAGGGACTTCAGCAGGTTCTCGCGTAGTTCCAGGGTCACCAGGTTGGCGAGGCTGAAAGAGATCAGGACGGGTCATGGGAGACACTAGAAAGGGGAGAGGGCAGGCCAACAAGAGTGCTGGGAGGCGCCTGGCCTAAACGGAACTCACTTGCCCACGTCCCCGGGCAGCGACTGCAGGGACACATCGTTCAGGGCCAGGTGGGCCAGGCTTCGCAGCTGAGTGAAGCCGTCCGGGAGTCTGGGCAGGAGAAGAGAGCGTACCTTAGACACCTGGGCCAGGGCTCCGGCCCTCAGCTCTCACCTCCCCACCCCCAGCCCTACCCCTACCCCACCACACCTGGACAAGGGGTTCCCACTGAAGTCAGCAATCTCCAAGGCCTTGCAGAATTTGATGCTCTCTGGGATCTCAGGGATATCTGTTGGGGAGGGACTCCAGTCAAGGGCAGGCCCTCCTAGCTCCAGGCCCCACCCCCACCCCCGGTCTCCAGGCCCCACCCCTCAGTCCACACCATTCCGAGACACGTCCAGCTCCACCAGCTGCATGAAGTTGGCCACCTCCGGTGGCAGGCGCTGGATCTCGTTGTCACTAAGACCCAGCTTGCGCAGGTTCAGCAATCGGAAAAAGGGCTGTGGGTGGGGGTGTGGTCAGCAGGGCAGGCCCCCCACCGCAGGGAACACTCCAGGGCAGAGACAAGCACATGGGCAGGACTCTTTGAGTCACACATGGCTGGGGTTCTGCCACCTCAAGGTGCCAGTCAGGACTCTAAGCACGTAGCAGGGGTAGTGGTGCAGAAAAAAACAGAGGTTACTCGGAGCTCTGAGAACGGTGGACATTCTCCAACCGGCCTTCTGCATCCAGTTGCCAGTGCGCTGTGTCAACTCCCACTCCGGCCCTGCCACCCAGGGGACCAGGCCACCTTCTGCTATTGCCCCCCAGCAGGGCGCTGGACCTGGTGCAGGAGTCAACAGGCAGCTTAGCAATGTCAAACAGCAGAGCTGCTGGCTGCCAGACTGCAGGTGACTGGGCAGCCCAACCCGCCTGCAGCCCCGCCCTCTGAGGAATAGCCCCCAGGCACCGGGCGCTCACTAGCCCATACTGCAAGTTCCAGAGTACTCCTGCACGTGGGGGGCGGGGGCGGCGCCCAGCTCTGCAGAGCCCGATGCCTGGTCGCCGCCCCCGCAGGGTCACCGGGTTTTCTCTCCAGGTCCGGCCCCCTCCCCCACCGGGCAGTCAGTCACCTGAAGGCCGCTTCCACCTGGTGCCAGTCCAGGTGGCCAAGCCAGCCGTGAGGGTGGGGCGGGCAAACGGCTCTGGCCAGTAGGAACCGGCAGGGCCGGCTGGGAGGCTTCGCTGCCCCACCCGGCCGGGCGCGGCATCTCCCCGGCCGCCCAGGACCCGCCACCGTCGCCGCCGCGCAGGTGCCCGCTCACCTTGGGCAGCTCGCGCAGCTGGTTGGCGTCCAGCAGCAGCTCCTCCAGGCTACGGCTGTAGCGGTAGATCTCCTCGGGCACGGCCTGCAGCGAGCAATGCCGCCGGTCCACCGACTCCACGTGCCGGTTACAGCGCCACAGCGGGATGCACTTGAGCATGGTGCAGCCGGACAGGAGCGGGCGCGGGCTCGGGCCGGGGGGCGGGGCGCGGCCCGCATGAGCGGCGGGGGGAGGCCGCAGGGGCGGCCGCCGGGGGCTCGGCCGGCCGCGTTCCGGACGCTCGGGGGCCGGACACCACCGGCCTGGGGGGCGCGGCCCCGGGGCGCTCAGGCGCTGAGGACGAGCAGGAGGACAAGGACGAGGCGGCGGCGACTCCACATCCCGCCGGGCCACTCCGCTTGTCTGCTGTGCCGCAGCCGGAACCACCGCCGCTGCCCGCCGGACTGCCCCACCGACACCCGCCCGGACGCGCGCAGCCCGCCGGGAAGCCGAGTCCCGCCCTCGCCGCCCCTGCACCGCGGAAACTGCAAGTCCCAGAAGGCACTGCGAAGGCGACCGCGCACAGCATGTCGGGAACAGTGGCCCCGCCTCCGGCGAAAGGAACCATGGGAGTTGTAGTCAAACCAGGATTCATCCAAACAGTGGTATGAGTACACCACCTGCAGGCAGCCTGGCCTCAGGACCCTCATGAGGCCTGGGAAGTGGGGGCTCAAGACAGCAGCAGTAGCAACTCTGGGTAAACAGCCTAGCTAGTCCTTTGCCCTGGGGTCTGGCTCATCCCCTACCCCCCTCTGGATGGGGCTGCAAGTCCACTATGCAGCTGGGCCGACTCAGCTGGTTCTGCAGACAGGGAAATCCTTTCAGTTCTCAGGCCCCCAAGAGCCCCTACAGGTTGCAAAAGCAGAAATCGGCACCCAGCCCTATGGGGGTCCTTGCTTAGCAGGCTCCAACACCCCCCCCATCCCCCCCCCCCACACACACGGTCACAAGACTGATGTCAGTAACACACAAGGCAGACCAGCAGCAGCTGCACTTTTATCTGCCCGGGCCCAGGCAGGTGGGGCCCAGGGCACAGAGTATTCTAGAAAACACAGAGGAGACAGACGGGGGCACAAGTCCAGGAGGGGCCAAGGTCACGCCGAGAGGTCACTGTTATCAAAACGCTCTTGGTCGTACACTTCAGCCACCACCTTGCGGCCAGCGAACCAGCGCCCGTTGAGGGCCTGGATGGCCTTGTGGGTTTCGGCGGCCATAGAGAACTCCACGAAGATCTTAACGATGATCTCTGCATCCTCCTCCTCGCCCTGCTTCTCTTGGTAGATGATGACGCGGTTGACAGCCCCGAACTTGCCACACTCTTCCGTGACCTCCCCCTCCAGGTCGTCGTCAATGTCCTTGGGGTCCACCATGTTGCGAAGAACCATCACGGTGGACTGCGGGGGAGGGGAGAGCTGAGTGCGGTGGCCTGAGGGTGAGCGGTCACAGCCCGTGCACCCCGCCCCGATGCCCACCTCCTGCTTGCGGAGCAGCTTCTGCATGACCATATGGCGGGCGCTGCTGCCGGAGATGCTCATGTGCTCCTGCTCGCTCAGCATCTCGGGCCGCTCCGACTCGGGGAAGAGCTCCTCCTCCTCCTTTTCCTTCTTGGGCTCCAGGAGACCCAGCGCAGGGGGACTGGCCAGGATGGGGTTCACCACCCCCACAGAGGGGATGGTGACCGGGATGGGGGGACGGGCTGGGGTCACACCTGCAGCACAACCAACCAAATCCAGCGGTCACCCCTCCCCAGCCGGTCCTAGGAAGAGGGGTGAGGATGATGGGATCCCCAGGTGCCGGCCAGAAGGTGTGGGGCAAGGCCTCTCCTCACTAACCTGTGATGACACCAGGGGCCTGGGCAGCCATGACGGCCTGAGGCAGAGCACCCAGGGGCTGGGCCAACGTCAGAGCAGGTGACACTAATCCTGGTGTGGCCAGTGTGCCCAGCACTGCGGCTCCAGCCACTGCTTCCTGCAACTCCAAAGGTCACCAGGCTGAGGCCCCAAAGGACCAGGACTTGCCCACCCCCCATCAGACCCACTTCACCTCCATCCCCCATCTCCCGGTGGCAAGAAGCCTCACCTGCGCAGTAATCTTGGCTGTGGCCGCTGCGGCTGCCACAGCAGCAGCAGGTGGGAGGCCTCCTGGTGTGGCTGGCGTGAGCAGGGGCATTGGGGGGGTGACAGCCTTGCCCACCCGCAAGTACTGGCCCCCCAAGTCAAAGAGGTTCATAGATGAGACAGCGTCCTGGGAGGACTGGGCCTTCTCGTACTCTGCAGGCAAGGGAACAGTGAGCTGGGTGTCCCGCCTGGCCCCACACCCAGCGCTAACCACTGCAGCCCTCACACTCACCGATGAAGCCGTAGCCCTTGTGCTTGCCGGTGGTGGGGTCACGGGCCAGTGTGCATGATTTGATCTTGCCAAAGGCCTCAAACACACTCTTAATATCGTCGTCCGAGAGGTCCTGGTGCACAGAGGCCACGTAGATCCGGTTGAAGGCCCGTGCCTCCTCAGCCAGCTGGTCGATGATGGGCTGGGCCTGCCCAATGTTGCTGGGCCTGCCCACCTAGGGAGAGGGGGGCTCTGTGTTTGTGAGGGCGGTGGGGCAGAGCCCTCCCAGGGGCTGGGCGCTTACTCACCTTGATGTTCCTGCCACCCAACATGACTGAGTTCATCTGTTCAAGGGCCAGCTGCGCAGCTTCAGGGACCTCGTACTCCACAAATGCAAAGCCCTGGGGAAGCCACAAGGGATGTTCGTAAGAAGAGACCAAGTGCTGGGGGCCGGGGCCAGCAGCAGCAGGTGCCCTGCTCACCTTGTGCTTCATGGTGACGGAGTCCCAGGACATGTCGATGCTCTTGATGGGGCCAAAGGGTGCAAAGGCCTGGCGGATGGTGTCCTCTCCCAGTTCATAGTAGATGGAGCCCACGTAGACACGGCACATGATGGCCAGGGCCCGCTGTCGCTGCGCCGCCATCTGCAGCGGGACATAAGGAGGGACAGCCGCTGGCTCATCAGGGGTAGTGAGGGCCAGGAAGCCGCTCCCCACTGGGCCCGCCCGCCTACGGCCACAGACTCGGCACCTGCAAAGGGCTGGGGTCGGCGGGACCCCACCTGGCAGGCCGGCCAGTGTACCAGTCCACCAGACTGTAAGGCCCACAGCTGGGGGCAGGGCCGGGCCTTCTGCCTGGGTTAGAGGTCCCTCCGGCAGCTGCGGAGGGAGGGAGGAGCCGCCAGGCTGGAGGACAGAGGGCAAGCGGGCAGAAGACTGGCAGATGTGCCCAGATTGGCAGGAGCGGAGGGGCAGGTGCCCTAGAGGGGCAGTAGCTGCTCATGGGGTTGGCAGGGCTCAGCACCTGATGGTCTCCCCATGCCTGAGACCCCTCGCAGTCAGGCAGGTCTGGCCCCCACAAGAAACACAAGGCCCCAGAGACCCCAAAGTGGAGCCCATGGGTGCCAGGGACCAGGGAGGAGGCCGGGCAGACCCAGGGCAGGGTCACTATACATGGCCAGTGCACTGAGGGACGTTGCTCGTGCCACCTCACAGAAGACAGGCCGGGCAGGGCCACGGGTGGCAGGCCACCCAGGAGGACCCTGCCCAGAGTGTGCCCCTGGAGGGAGACCACAAAAGCCTGGGGCTGAGTGCCCTGCCCCCATATAGCCGAGGCTCCCATGCCAAGGCCCACCATGCTCTGCACCACAATAGCCGGCCCAATGTGGGCCAGGCAGTCAGTGCAGGGCCTCAATCAAGGCCCGATTCTCCTCCAAAGCAGGACCCACACTCCCCTCCAGGAGGCTCCCCAAGGAGGCATGGCTATCCTCAGACCAGGAACTTGCAAAGTGGGAGGTTACCCACCCCCCCGCAGTCTAACTATGTGGCCCGAGACCCTCAACCACCACTTTCGCTGCCACACGTCCAAGTGGCCACCTGCGAGGGCTCCCCAGGGAGCAACGGAACCCCTCGAGAGGGGGACTTCTGATGGCAGTGGGCAAGGTGGTTCTCGCAAACCCCCCAGATGCTGCCCACACTAGATGCTGGCCTGCCTCCCCGAGACCAGCATGCCCAGGTACTGGGCGGGTCTGTCTGCCCTCAGCCTCCTCCCCTCATAGGGCCCCTTGGCCAGGTGCGGCCTTGGTCCTCCCCCGCTCCCGCCGGCTGCCTGCTCCTGTTGGCTGGGCTTGGTGGTGGCCCAGGCCCTTCCCTCTTGCTAACTCAGGATCCCAGCCCCACCCCCCCAGCCATCCCACCCACCAGGGTCTGAGGGGCCATGAGTGTGGACCCCTGTCCTCGAGGCCTGACTCCAGCCTGAGCAGCAAGCTGGGGGGGAGCGGCCATGTGCGTGGGCCTGCAGCTGCCCTCCCAGACCGGCTGCCTCGCGCGGCCCTCCACAGTTACCTGGCCGGTCAACCTTAAGGCGGGCCCTCAGAGGAGGGGCAGCCTGCCCGGGGGTCCCGGGGTGCCCGCACTCTGGCCTGCCACACCAGGCGCTCTGCTGCGCTCGTCCAGAGCGGGCGGGCAGCGAGGCCCCGGCTTGTGGGCTGCACGCCCCCCTCTAGCCCTGACTAAGGACATGAGCCCAGAAGAAGTGAGCAAGTCTATTGACCGATTGCAAAGGCGAGAGAGGATCTCCAAAGCCCATTGTCACTGCTGCCATCTGAAAGACAGTAAAGACAGAGTTGAGTCTGTTGGCGCCGAGCAGCCCCCTCTCGTCAGCACTCACGCAGACAGCGGCAGGCCCGGTCCCCGCCCTGCAGCCAGGCCGCCTGCCTGCCCACACTGCTGGCTGTGGGCCGGCGCCTGCCCAGGGGGGCCATAGAGCCCCACTGCCCAGCCCTGCAGCCTGGCCGGCCGGCCAAGACCAAAAAGGAAGGGAGCGGGAGGGAGGGAAGTTGGGCGGAGGGGGGCGACGGACGTGAAGAGGCAGGGCACCTCCTGGCAGCTTGTGCATCTGAGGGTGGGCGGGGCTCGAGGCCCAGGACCTACTGGCCGCGCCCCCCGGGCCTACAGCCCTGCTGGGGGGCCTACAAACTGCCCCCACCTGGGCTGGGCTTTGGGTAGCCGGCCCCACTGTGTGGGGGGGCCCAAGCGCTCTTACACGTGGCCCAGGGCAGCTGCATCGAAGCTGGGGGCCGGGTGGGGGCTCAGGCGACAGTGGCGAGCAGGCAGAGGAGCAGGCGGCGGCGCGTCTCACCTGTAGGTTGGTGAGCTGCTGTTGCTGGTGGGCGATGGTCTGCTTGACCAGAACACTCTTGATGCTCTGCTCCATGGCATACTTCTTGGCCTGTGAGAGATGTAGGTGAGGGGCACTAGGGGCTGGCCTGGGGGGGACATGGCCTTCCCCATACTCTACCCCACCCCTCAGCCTGCAGCCCCTCTGCTCACCTTCTGGAGGGCCTCCTGCTGCTCAGGCGTCAGGGGGGGCAGCCCCAGCTTTGCGGCTGTGCTCTGCCCATTCTCTAGCTTGATGGCATCAGGGCCCTAGAAGATTGGGGGAAGAATGTCTTTAGGTACCCCTCTCCAACCTCCCAGAGAGGATGTGGACTAAGCTTGACCAGGTCTCAGGCCAGCAGCAGGACCAGCTCACAGTGCTGCTCAGCACTACCTGTGACCCTCCTGCTCCCAGAATGCCTGCAGCCCTGGATGCTCAACCGCCCCATCTGAGAGGAAGCTGCAAGTTGCCGACCTGGCTACTAGTTAGGTCTTCCAGGTCACTCAGGTTAGTCTAGGAATGGCCCCTGGGGTGAGAAGCAGGGGCCATGAGAAAGGTTACCCCAGTGAATAAAGGGGGATGGGGTGAGCGACTGGCCTGGGTTTTGGGAGGAATATGAGGCAACTGGCAGGGAACTCAGAGGGGAGGGGAGGGGAGGGCATGGGACCCTGGCCCAAGAAGTTACTAGTCAGCCCATCATGCCAGGACTAGGGCTCAAGGCCAAAGGGCACAGCTCCTAGCAGGCCCTCGGGTCAGGCCCATCTGTCCCTGCCCCCACTGACTGGAGTCTAGAGAGCTGAGTGGGAGGGGCCCCAAGGGGAGAGGCTGGGACCTGGAGCCCACCGTTGCCATGGCGATCAATGCTAACCTTCAGCCCCCTAGAAACTCTCAATGCCCTCTTTGTCTCAAGAAACAAAAAGCCCTTCTCCCACAACAGGCAGTCCAAGCGGCCCCTCCTCTAGGTAGCCACTTCCCAGAGCCAGGCATACCCCCAGCCCCACAGGCCCCCAGCCACTTTGTCAGCATCCGCATCCCCACCCCCAAACAACAGCAGGCCATGGGGGGCTGAACCAAGCTTGTTTCACAGGGCTCTGCCCTGCCCCGCCCCGCCCCACCCTCCTATAGAGGCTGACAAGGTGCAATGTGACAGTGCACACTGGGGGAGCTCCCTGTCCCTGTGCAGGCCTCTGGGCCCCCAGCCGAGCCCCTCTCCTGGCCGGGGGCGGGTTGGTACCTGTGGAGGCTTCCACTTGTCTCCAGCTGCCACCACTGCCGCTGCCGCTGGCTCCGACCCCCCTCCGGGCTGGCCGTTGACCTGCTGCAGGCAGGAGAGACTCAGTCAGGCAGCCAGGCCTGGGCCCAGCGGGGCTGCCCAGAAAGGCAGAGGGAGGCCAAGAGCCTAGCGGTGCCCCCGGCCGAGGACCCCAGAAGGGTGAACCCTGAGGGTCAGTTCCACTCCCTCCGCCAGGACAGGTACAGAACTGGAGGAATGTAGGGGTGACTTCCCAGCACCTCAAGGTGCGCGTGCATGCACGCATGTGTGTGTGGATAGTGCTGTGCCTGGCTAGAGTACCCACGGCTGTAACAGGAGTCAGCAGGCAAAACACTTAACCTGCTCCCAGACCACCAACCCATGGCAGAAACAGACAGGCAGGTCACCCTTATCCTGGTCTCTGAAGCCAGTGGAATAGCTCCTCCTTCAGGCCCAGCTGCTGCCTCAAGCAGTGGCCAGACGAGTCCAGAGCAGAGGACCCCCTGACAGGACTACGACCCAAGTGGGCACCCAAGTTTAGCTTTGCCACCAGCCCTCAGTGCAGCGCCATGAGGGGCTGCTTCACAAATGGGGAGACCAAGCCAACACACTCGTCCCCTTCTGCTCCTTGTGATCAGAGCCCAGGCTAGACTGCATGTCCGATGGGGCCCTGAAGAGACTCCTGGGGAACGGCCTGCCCTGACATGGAGCCTGCACCCCCAGGCCACTGCTCTTTGCCACAGCAGTAGCACTGCCCCGGCAGGCGGCCCGCTGGCCAGCTACCCGGGCCCACTCTGGGGTTATGAGGTATCCCTCAACCCAAGCAGTGGCTGAGTGCACCCTGCACAATGGAACAGCAAGAGGCCTGAAGCAAGTGGGGAGCATCAGCTGCCTACCTGCCAATGGGGGGGGGGGGGGTCCACAGAGGACTGGGTGTGATGCGTGAAGAGAACAGCAGCTGGAGGTGAGGGTGACCCTTCTTGGGCAGAGGTCATTTCTGCTACCCTGCTAAGCTAGAGAAATCCATTCCAGAGGTGGGTTCACTACGAAGATGACAAACAGGGTCCCTGCGCTGAGAACCACTTAAACCCAACAGACAAGAAAGAGAAGGGCATCCTGGTGACGACAGTAGGAGACAACCCAGGGTGAGAGCCAAGCAACTCTGGGTGCAGGCTGTGTGCTAGCGTGAACACACAAACAACTGCCTGAGCCAGACAGAGGGGAGGAGCTAAGCAAGGCCTGCTTGCAGGTGGGGTGTGGAGGGGTGGGCTAGAAGCAACTGTCCTGAAGAAAGAGTTCTATGTGGCCAAACCACACACATGCCCAGACTCTGCAGAGGACCTGGGAGACAGCTGGTAAAGGAGGCATGCCTGATGCCTGCCTCTCAGGAGTCAGCCTTGGGCATCTCTCCCCCTGGAGCTAGAAGAGGTGAAGGAGACCACATTTTCACAGGGGCTAGGAACATGGCAAGGTCTCAAGTATGTTTGCTGGGAGGATAGTCACGTGCTTCAGACCTTCCCTGCACAGGATATGTATGTTATTGGGGCTACTGTCCCAACATGCAACTGCAAGCCCCCAAGGAGGGGAGTGCTGGCCATAGGTGCTGCCCCGCCAGTCCCTGTGCGTCAGGAAGAGAGCAGCTGCGTGGGGAAAGCACATCCTGGGAGGACGGGGCACAGACGATAGTCTGACACTCTTCTACTCAAAGGTGATCCTGATGGCTAACTCCACCCCCCTCCACGCCCCATTCCCAGGCTCTGACAGGCCCCTGTGGAGGCTGGAGTCCAGGCCTCCGAGGCTCCAGGAGTACCAACAGACAACTCTCCAGTGCACCCTTGCCTAGAGCAAGCAGCATAGTCCATCAGGCCTGGTCCCCACTCACACATCCAGGCCGGGGTGTGATGTCCCTGCTGTCCTGTGGGGGCTCCCCTGCTCTTCCCCTTTCAGATGTCCCAGTCCTCACCAGGGGCAGTCACCACCCCTCAGAACCTCCTCTCTCTTCTCCCAGGCACTGGCTCACAAAGCCCCACCCCATTCCCTTGGTGGCCCTAGGGAGCAGGGCATAGGAAGGCTCCAGGCCTGAGTGCCATTCACTGGGTCACGAACTGGGGGTTCTTATTCTGCGGCCTGTCTCAGGCCCCTGTCTGATTCTCAGGCCTGACACTTTGGGTGTGAGCAAGGGCAGGGTGCCTTGAAGGGTTCAGTCCCACAAGTGTGGTGGGGAGGGCGGGGTGACACTGGGGTGAGGAGCCCACACACGCAGTGAGAGAGGGAAGTCCTGTGTACAGCAAAAGCGTGGTCACCCAGGTGGGAGTGGGCATCTGGTGACTCAGGTCCACCCACAAGAGAGTGAGACAGGTGAGAACCCCAACGTTGGCTAGAGCAGGATAACGGGGTGAGCGCGCGCCTGTAACCTGGCAACCAGTTTCCGCCAGAGCGTCGGCTGGCTAGCAGCCATGGCTGCGCGGCCGACCCTTGTCACTTGAGCCACGGGCTCTGTCCTACGAGCTGCGTCCCATCCTGGTTCCCCTACAGGCCGGGGATGGTGGTGGTGTGATGCGGTAACCTGGACGTCCCTTTCGTGAAGACCCATTTCAGACAGACTGGAGGACGACGTCATCATGCCCCCGGAGCCCCCATTTCAATCCCGCCGGCAAAGACAGGATGACGACCCCGCTTCGCTTCGGTCCGCCCGCACCCGCCGGGCCCGGCGGGCCCAACCCCTGGCCCCGAGCGAGCCAGGCCCTACAGGCCAGCGTGGGTCGCTGGGGGCCGGACGCCCCCTGTAGGGGCGACAGGAAGCCGAACGCCGCGACCGGAAGCTGGGTCCGCAGCCGCCCCGGGCCGCGCGCTCCCGCCTCCGTCCCGCCCCGCCCCCGGCTCGCGAGGGGAAAGGCTGCGCGAACTCGCACAGGTCCCGGGCGCGGCCGTCGCGCCTCCGGGGTTCCTCCGCGCCCTAGGTCGGGCTGATGACCCGCTCCCGCCAGCTGGGGCGCAGCTCGCTGTCCCAGGGGCTTCACTTACGAGAGCTATGGTCGCCGTCGCCATCTTGCGTCCGTCGCGGCCGCCGCGCGCGCCACTCGCTCCTACTCCCTTGGCAGTCTCGCGCGATCTGGGTGCCGAGGAAAAGCCTGAGCTCTCGCGATAACGAGCCTGGGAGCTCTCGCGCCTGGGGAGGGAGAAAGGAGCGCGCTTCCGGTGCAGGGAGGGGACGGTTAAGGCCCCCGAGCGGGGCGGGGCGGGGCGGGGCGGGGCGGGCTGGAGTCGGGCCTTGGGGCGGGGCGCGCCGCCGTGCCAGCCCGAATCCCTTCACAGCCCCGCCCACCGGCCCCTGCGGCCCGCCCCCGCCCCCACTGCCTACCCCAGGGGGCCTTGGGCGCGCAGACTCCTCCCTGCGGGGCGGGCTGTGGACCGAAGCCCGCCCCGGCCCCCGCCCCCGCCCGCTGGGCTGAAGTCCTTCGTGGCTGAAGCATCCGTTCAGACTTCAAGTGGGGGGAAGGGGCAAGGGAATCGGCCTGCTTCTCTCCCCCAAACGCAGAGTCGGCCATGCGCGCCCTCCCCAGAGCCTTGTGGGTGGCAGGGTTGTGACTCATGAGGATCTGGAATGTTCTTTTGTATTGTTCCTGGCCAAATTTGCTTATCTTATTGAGAGCATGCGCGGCCGAGCACTTGCAGGTCACCCAATTTCCAGCTGGTCCCACCTAAGTGCCGCCCATGATGGCATTCTGGTTCCATGCACATGGGCTCACTACCCCTCAAGTATGGGGTCATCCCTTTCTGCATTTCCCTCCCCTTTTGTATAGGACTCTTCGGTGGAGTCTGTTCGCAGAATGTTCAGTTGTGGCAGAAGGGCCTAGACTGCTCTGGTCTCAGGACAAAGGAAGCAGTTGTTCCTTTTCCAGTCCCAGGCCCTCTGGGGCCCTCTGTAGGTCCAGGGCCACAAGACCAATGTGGATGCTTGCCCAAAGCCCAGACACCACACAAGGAGCTGGGGGTCAGGTGGGGTCTCACTGTGTGCTTTTCAGAAGTAGACCACCAGGCTTTTCTTTGTAGTCCATCTTAGTCTAGAAACTCTGCTGAAGTCTGAGCCCGAAAGCCACTTAGAGGTGCGTTGGCCCGCAATCAAACCCAGGTCTCCAGAGCAGAAGGCAAACTTCTGACAATATACCCACGCTGACTGCCAACAAGGCCAGTTGCAACTCATCGCGACCCTACACAGCGTTTCCAAAGCGGTGACTCTTCACGGAGGCAGAGAGCCTCCTCTTTCTCCCACGGAACACCACTGGGGCTTCTCAGAAGCAACACAGTGCTGCTTGAAGCCAGTGGCATCACAGACACCGTGAAGGTCGGTCAGCAGAACTCCAACCCAAGGCTGAGCTTCAGAGGGGTCTGTCCACAGCTCTGGGCCGTTTGGGGATGGCCCCACAGCCACACCTGCTATGGAAGAGTTGCTCAGGCAGCTGCCGTATGTCTCCAGCTGGGAAGAGCATGTCATGGCCTGAGACTTCAGACTGTGCTGGCCGCTGGCTTCGGCTAGCTGAGACAACAAAGCATCCCCAGGCCGGCAAGTCTCTTCTCGACCCGAGAGCTCAGCAGTCCATGCAGACACAACTGAGCTAAATGGCAGAATGTCGGCTTCCTCTCCTTCCGGAGCCTCTCCGAGGTGAAAGGGATTTTCAAAGGTGAAAGCCCACAAGGGGGTGGGTGATGAGGGAGCTGGACAGAGAAGGACAACCGAGTAGGAGGGTAGCATCTCAGGGGCCTACTGGAAAGTCACCAGGTCCAGGAGCAGAACCCCAACCTCCGGCCTTCCAACTATGGCTGGCAGGTCCTGCCCTCTCTCAGCAGAAGGGGCCTGCTCTGAAAGTGGGAAATAAGAGGGACTCTGCTGTCTCCCTACCTCCACCTGGAGGCTGGCCTCCGATGTGAGCCACTCCTATGGCAGCTCAGCAGCTCACAGGGAGAAAGTAGCCCTTAGAACTACCCAGCCAATTCTCTGGCCTCAATGCATCCCAGCTGCAAAGAATGCCTCACTGGCCAACGCAGCTGGCCAGCCCACACCACGCCCAGCCCCAGACACCTGGAAGTAACAAACAAACACTCTGCCAACAAGTTGATTTTGCTTCGTTGAGAAAGAGGAGACAAGCCAGGTGGGAAAAGGAGAGAGCAGACAATAAAGGACTAGGGAGAAACAAATACGCCCTCTGGCTCTGAGATGGATGGCACCCGGGGAACATATGAGCAGGAGGCTGGGGAAGAGACATATCTAGGTGATTCCAAGGTGTGCTTGCAAGTGACCAGAGCAAGGTGAGCGGTTCAGCAGAAAGTGCACATCTTCCAAATCGAACAGCCAGCCAGAAGACGGGGGTCCTCCCAGCAACCACGGGGTAGCCTGCTGGCATGGCAGTGAAGCACTGGACTGCTAAGTGGACAGTGTGTTGAATGAATCCCCCTGGTGCCTCCTTGGGGGACAGTCCTGGCATCTTGGTAAAGATGTCGCCTAGAGAACCCAAGGGGGGCAGAAGGGATGGCTGCGAGTCGAAACAACCCCATGATAGTGACACTGGCAGTGATCACAGGCACCCCCTCCTGCTGCAGGAGGGGGGGGGGCTCACTCTTCATCACCACCAGGGGGAGCCACAAGCTTCCCCTGTGCAGGTGGGTCCTTGGTATAGAGTCCCTGGAGCCCTGGTGCTGCCTCTTAGACTCCTAACCCCAAGGTCAGCAGTTGGAATTCGCCCGCCATTCCTCGGGAGAGAGATGGAGTGACCACTCCCGCAAAGACTGCCGGGCTCAGAACCCCAGGGCCACTGTGAGTCAGAGTGGACTTGATCGCAGTGTTAGCTTCGGCATGATGGTCTGTGAGCGCCAATCACCGTTATGACTTTACATGTGTCTACTCACACAGTTCTTACAACAGTCCTACTGCCGGGGCCCCAGTGTGTTGTTCTTGTTAGGTGGCATCATGCCAGACCTGTGGTAGACCCTAATGACAGAAGGAAGCTCCGCCCACCCATGCGCCTCCCTCTCCAGCCCTGCTAGGCTCAGCTCATTGTCGCAGGTGCTGGGTTGATCCATCTGGTGGAAGGTCTTCCTGTTTTTAGCTGACCTCTTACTTTCCCAAACTGTTCCCTCTCCTAGCATGTCTAAAACACATACGATGGAGGAGGTCAAGATGGCGTCCAGGTAGAGTCACCTGCCTGGCGCTCTTGTTGCTGGAGCAGAAAGTTAAGAGATAGGCTTGGGAAACAAACCCGAGGAGAAAGCAATGGGACCTACAGTTCCAGAGGGACTTAGGGGGAGGGGGGAGTGGGGGAAGGGAGCGGTGTGCAAACACCACCATAGACAGGGGAACAACTAGGGAATTAAAATCAATGAGGAGGATGTAAAGAACCCGGTAGTGTTGGAGCAACAGCAATATAGCTGAGAGGAATTACTAGGAGGCAGAAGAAGGGTGAGCGTGTTAGTGGGGCAGGAGGAAGGTACAAGGAAACAGAGGAAAGATCAAGGAAGCAATGCTATGGATAGAGGTAAAAACATAGTTGTGTCCATATGTAAATATATGCATAAAAATAGAGGTATTGGCCTTTGTACATATATTTATATGGCAAAACACTGAGGTAGTGGACTGACTGTGGGCCTCTGCTCAAGCCCTCACTCAATGCAAGAACACGTTGTTTTAACAACCTGGCGTTCTGTGATGCTCACCCTCCCGGCACTATGGCTGAAGACAAAATGGGTGCCCAAGTGAATGTGGTGAAGAAACCTGAGGGCGCCTGGCTATCAAAAGATACAGTGTCTGGATCTTAAAGGCTTGAAGTTAAATAAGCAGCCATCTAGCATAGAAGCAACAAACTCACATGGAATAAGCAATCATGAGGTTCAGTTCACGCCATCAGGTAACAGGCATCAGAAGACCCCAAGCCAACCAACCAACCATATTTTAGAGAACAAGAGGGGCTGGAGCAGAGACCCAAAACTCATCTGTAGACAATGCAACATCCCCTCACAGAATGGTCACAAGGAAGGGATGAGTCAGCCAGGGTGAAGTATAACACCAATGTAACACACAATATCCCTCTGGTTCCTTGAGGCTTCCTCACCCCCCACTACCATGACCCCAATCCTGCCTTTCACTGCAGGCTAGGCCAGAGCATGTACACAGGTACAGATAAGAGCTCAGGATACATGGAATATAGGTCAGATAAACTCCTTAGGAACAGAAATGGAGTAGCAATACCAGGAGGGTAGGGGGAAGGTGGGGAAAGGAAGGGAGGAAGAAACCTCAGGGGGGAAGAGACAGCAGTTGGTGTAAGATATGAAAATAATAATTTATAATTTATCAAGGGGTCATGGGGGGAGGGTAAAAAGAGGAGCTGATACTAAGGGCTCAAATAGAAAGTAAATGTTTAGAAAACAATGATGGCAACATAGGTACAAATATGCTTGATACAATTGATGTATGGATTGTTTTAAGAGCTGTAAGAGCCCTCAATAAAATGATCTTTAAAAATTTTTTTAAAATATATACGATGACGTCTCACCCGCCTGCCAGATAATCAGCAGCCTGGCTGAATTTCTTTTCAAACAGACTTATAAATCTTTTAATGACAACAAACCCCAATCCACTGCCAGTGGGTCGGTTCTGACTCATCCAGGGCTTCTAAGACTGTAAATCTCTACTGGGGCAGACAGTCTCATCCTTCTCCCTTCAAGTGGCCTGGTGGATTCGAACCACTGACCTTGTGATTAGCAGCTATCACCTCGTCCACAGCTCCAGCCACCAGGGCTCCTTGATCTGCTGTCATTCATGGCATTTTCTGTGTTCTTCGCCAAAACCATAGTTCAAAAGAATCAATCCTTCGCCTTCCTGATTGTCCAGCTTCTGAATGCATATGAGGGGCCTGAGAAGACCTTGGGGGGGGGGGGGAGCAGGCTCCCAAGTGACGTTTTCTTTTGTAACCTTTTAAAGAGGTCTTTTAGAACAGATCTATCTGCCTGAGGCCCTGTGCCGCTCACTTCCTTGACTGCGCTTCCATGCGCCTGGATGGCATGCAAATGAAGCACAGTTCTCTGCACTTTCAGTCTTCTGCTTACTGTTCTGGGGTGAGGATCTTTGTATAATTGCTCTGTGACTTTTACCGAGGAAGGCCGTGCCATCCTCTAATGGAAGGCTACTCATGAGCCGTCCTCCGACCCCAATGCTGTGCTTGTCTTCCTAAAGCCGTTTCTTCTCCAATGACAGACGGGATTCATGTGGGACAGGAGACAGCTCTGACAAACACCTTTTGTGATGTGAAACCACACCTTGTAACCTTGCTTCATTCTAAGGACTGCTTCTTGTCCCAGGTACAGGTTCTGCAGGAGCACAATCAAGTGTTCTGGGATTCCCATTCTTCGCAACCGTTATCCACACGTGGCTGTGATCCACACAGATGCCTTTGCAGGACCAATAAAACCCAGGTGAACATCTTTCTGATCTCCTCTGCTTCCAGCTAGGTCCATCTCCCATCAGGAATGGCATCCCTGGCCCCACGTCCTCTTCTGAATCAGCTTGAATTTCCGACAGCTCCCTGCTGACACGCAGTCGCGATGGGTTCTGCACCATCTTCAGCAAAATTTCCCGTGTTCAACTTCCACCTGTTGGTCAGCTCTTTCTGTCTTCTCTCTTTGCAATGGACTCAAGCAGAGCTCTCTTTCAGTTGGGTGATCAGAGAGCTGCCTTCTAAGAGCTCATTTTTGTAAATGAGAAAATGGTGTTTCCCTCCCCCCTGCACCGTATTGCACAGTGGGAAGCAGCCAGTACACAGTCCAAATGGGTCCAGACACGGACGGTGCCCTTCCCAACAGCAACCACTGTATTTGGGCCCCTGAACAAGAGTCAGTCCGACATCTAGATCAATAGGATTTCAGAAAAATGAGGAGGGGCTTAGAAGTCAACCAGGAAACAATGCAAGAGATTCTCCTAGAAACAAGGCCCCATGACCAAGACCAGAGTGCTGATGGCTGCTACCATGACAACTGCCCGGAACGTCCTGGCTGGACTGAGAGGAGGAAGTGGGGCAGAACTCCAAACCGTCCAGAATATGTGCTGGGTAGGGCCGTGAGACTATGCGCCTTCGCCCCCTCCCAGTGACCCAGCAACGATCCGCTCCCACAGCTCCCTTTCAGGCCACAGAGGGCAAGAGCCGCACCCTGTAGAAGAACCCACATTTGAGATCAAAAGGGCAGCACTCACCCAAGGACCATGTGTAGAAAGTGAGGAGGGACTGAGCCATGGAGACAGGACACCCTGGAGGCAGTGGGACGAATGCTGGCACATTGTGGGAATTGTTACCGGCTTCACCAAACAAATGGGTTATGACTTGCTGGATGGAAAACAGACCTGCTCTGTGAAGCTCTGCCCGATTCTCCAGGAAATGGTTCCTGAGAAAGAACAGCCGAGGGGGAATCAGGCCTCCCCCAGAGCATGGTGGCAAAGGGAAGAAGTGGGACATTTCCAGAGAAAGAACCACAGGCAAGAGGGCAGGACTCAGGAAAGCATGAGAGGACACAACAGACGTCTCCACACCGAGGGGGCCATGCTTTTAAGTGTTTGGCCCTTCTTACACAGTCAAGCCAACATGAGGCTTAGCCCGGCACAAGCAGGCGGAGGATGCAGCCCCTCGGTCAAGAAACCCACAGGCATTCCTCCCACGTGGCGAGATCAAAGAGGGCCGGGGGGAGTGGCTTAGGGGCCAGTGCAAGTGTAACCCAGCACGTAGCTGGCGCTGAGCGGTGGGCAGCCTTAGGCAGAGGGCGGGCGTGGTAGACCACAGGAGAGATGCACCCATGATGCAATCAATGACACGGTGTGTTCCCAGACGAGGTTCACAGGAGAGTGGACGGAGGAAGCAGCAACCTGCTGCATAGAAAAGTCAATGAAAAAACCCTAGGCAATGATTAACTCCGGGGAAAACAAAAAGTTGTGCAAGATAGAAAACATAACTCTAGGACCCCTTGTCCTCTGATGAGATCCACGGGTGCTGTGATCAGGTGCCATCCAGTCGATTCCAGTTCATGTTGACCCTGCCCGTGAACAGAATCTGGTGTCTTCCAGTCCTGCGCCAACCTCACAATTGTTTCTGCCCTTGGGCCCACTGCTGCAGCCACTGTGTCAATCCGTCTTGCTGAGGGCCTTCCTCTTTTTCGCTGCCCCTCTATAAGCCCCTGGTAATGCAGCTAAGAACCCAAGCAGCTGAGATGCCCATCACACTGGGACAGTGCTGGGTGTGTTTGTGGGGTGACAGGCAGGTGACAATCCCCCCTCCCCCCAGGATGCCAGGAAGGGACACCCGGCTCTAGGAAAGCGAAGAAACAGCTGCAGAAGCATGCTCATGGGTGTCCGAAACATGGGCTTTCAATGTCCAAGGACACGGCTGAGAGGTGAATTAGGAGAGGGTCAGGAGGCCATGTTTATTGTTGTGATTTATTATCAGCCTTGGAAAAATCATTTCACTTATAAAACAGGACGTCTATATAACTTTGAAAGATAAAGTTTTAAGTGAAAAAGTAAACAGACGCCCCGTTACATGAACCCATGGTTCCACTGACTGTTGACAATCTGGCTTCCTCTCCTTGCGCCCCACCCTGTTGTCTGGTGTCTGCCGTTCAGGATGCCCCAGGCCCAAGCCTTCCATCCAAACCCGCGCAGTCTCTTAGATTTGTGATTGGGAGATGAAAGGTGTGAGTGTTGGATTTTTTTTTGTGTGTGAATAGTATTGAAATGTTTTAGGTGGCAGGAGGTTCACTATTTTACATTTAATGTAGCTTACATACCTTGGTGAGTTTGCTTTGTTTGGTTTTGGTTAGGGTGCTGGGGTAGGCAGAAAAGGGCCTCAAAGACATCCAAGCCCTAAGGCCTGGAACCTGTGGGTGTGTTACAGTGAGGGGACGCCAGGCAGGCATGGCTGAGGCTCAGAACTGGGACATAGAGACCACCCTGAAGCATCCAGAGGGCCCAGCCTCATCCCGAGAGCCCTTCAAAGTGGCAGGAGAGAACCAGAGAAATGGCCTGAGAAAGACTCGGCCGCCGCAAGAGGCTTGGAATCGGGAGGAAAGAGCCTGAGCAAAGGGCAGTGGGTGGCCACTAGGAACAGGGGACAGGCCTCCCGTTGCAGTGGCCACCAGCCAGCTCTTGGTGTTACAACCGCAGGGACAAGAACACTCCCAACCCTGAGGAAGTGCTGCCCCCAGTGCCATGCTGGAAGGAGCCCAGCCCAGGGACGCCAAGCCTTCAGTCCTGTGAGAACCCCCTGGACCTCTGGTTCTAGAATGGTCAGGAGTCCAACCCACCAAGGGCGGCTCTGTGACAGCAGCCAGGGTCAGGTACAGCTCTTGGCATTGAAAGGCTCCGGAGAAGAGGGCAGTGGGCTGTGGTTCAGACGTGCCATTTGAGAAGGAGGGATGTTCTACCAAGCTTGCAGATGGGGGCAAGGTGGTCTGAGGGCGAAGGCTCTCGGGGTGGGGTGATCTCCGAGATAGGAAATTTCCCAGACTCAGACAGGAGTTGGGTGGGAGGCAGAGGGAGCCAGGTGCTGACACCCTGAGCAGGTTTGTGTAGGGCAACAGGTGCACCCCACCAGGTTGGGACACTGAGGACCAGGTCCTCTTGGAGGCAGCTCCAGGAGCACTGCTGTGCTGTGACCATCCGCAGCAGATGGAGGGAGTGGAGATGGGCCCCAGGAGGCCTGGGTGGCCCTGAGCTTTGCCCACCACTCTGGAACCGTTGTGAGGACCAGGGCATGAGCTACGAGAACTGGGGCCTTGTACGTCTCAGCAGGGCCTGGCCATCAGCTTCCCTGCTGGCCAGGGCTCTGGGAACCCAGGAAAGGCCAGGCTTCGCAGTGGCTGCACCCTGGGGCTGCAGGCCCTGATGCTAGGGGCTCTCCCAGGGAGGACAACAGTCCCATGGATGGCTGACTGCCCTGCACTGCCTGCAGGCTGCCTCCGAGCAAGGGGTCAGAGGCCCAGGCTCTGGCCAGCCAGTCTCCTGGGACCCCAGGAAAGAGTGCTGCTGAGGAAGGCAGGAGGAAGCCAGGCGGGGTGGGTCACAGGCGAGGAGAGGGGTCCTGCCTCTTGCGCACTGTTCAGGGCCCAGCCACGCCACAGGGCAGGCGCCCTCACCTCATGGGCCCAGCCTATGGCTCCCTGATCCCAAGGCCTCCTGGCACAGGTTTGTTGGCCCCCGGTCCTCAGTGGCATAGGCTATCATAGGCAGCCCTGGTCCCAGTCCCCACAGGGAACCGCAAGCTGGGCCGGTGCTCAGTGCTCAGGCTCAGGGCTGGGCCCCTCGGTACTTGTGAAAGGTGCTTTCCAGGAAGGCAGCCAGCTTGGGCCGGTCGTCCTGCGGGGGGGAGGAGGGGGACAAGTGCACACAGGGGTTACTGGAGTGCAGGGCACGCACCCCCCAGGACAGCTCCTGGACACCCGTACCTCATGGAGGAAGCCATAGTGCACAAGCTCTGCAGCCAGGTCCTGGGCGCCGTCAGCTATGGCAGAAGGCACAGAGTGAGATGTGGGGCCACACTTCTGCCTCTCCCCCTCACCTCTCCCCCGCCCCTCCCCCACCTACTTGGGAGCAGGTCGTAGGTAAGCTGCCGGTGCAGCCTGTCCTCCAGTACAAGCAGCAAGGTGAGCTGGGGGGGGGGGGGGAGAGAGGGAGCCGTGATGACGGAAGTTGTGTGGTGTGGCAGGGCAGTGCTTTGTCCCCTGGCACCCCACCCACCCATCACGCTCCACCCTGTGCTGCCCGCCAAACTGGGGCTCACATGCCAGCGCATCTTGTCCTCACTCCTCTCCATGTTACACTGCATCTGGATCACCTGGGGAGGGGGACCGAGGGGCATCAAGGTCAACCAGCCCAAAGAGATACTTCTCCCAGGGCCCTGGGGGGCCCTGTAGGGTTGAACAGGCCCACAGAGGGTGGGCACCATCAGAGCATGGTACCACCCAACCGCTGAGTTAGAGAGTCACCTGCTGAGCAGCCCCTGGGCTGCTGCTGAGGTGAGCGGCAGACAGGGAGTCTGACTAGAGGAGGGGTAGGGAGACACCGGCGAGGCTGGCAGAGCAGGAGGGGTCAGGACGGGCATCTGGACCCTCTGTGGGCAGCCAGGAGCCGTGTGGGGTTTTCTGGGAAGGGTGGGGGCAGCTCTGAGCATCAGCCCAGGGGAGTCCAGAGTGAAGCTGGTGGCCCTGTGTCCAGGTAAGGCCTGGAGGTAACCCAGGTCAGGGTGGGGGCTAAGGACATGGTAAGGGAGAAAGAGGAGGTGAAGCTGGAGGTAGGGTCCTGCCTGGGAGGTGCTTTTTGGGGGAACACGCCGCCTAGAGGGCCCTGGGGGAGACATGAGGCCACAATAGCAGTGGCCAACAGGTGGGATCAGAGCAGGGTGGGACTGGCAGGTCTGGGGGCAAGCGGGGAGGGGACCTTCTGTCTCTCCCTGGCCCACGTACAGAGTCACCCTGGGATATGGTCTCCAGCAGCCCATAATGGAGCTGGGGTGGGACCCACCAGGCCCTACCCCCTCCATGGGGCCCCAACCCCCAGCTTGCCTGGGCTCACCTTCCTGGTCTCTAAGTCAAAGGGCTCGGGAGTGGGGGTCTTGATCTTCTGTGCCTCCTCTGGGGGTGGGGCCAGCACCCGGGGAAGCCCCAGGGGCCTCGTGGTGGCAAAGTTCATCAGTGGGTAGATACCATTCCTGGGGGCAGAGAGGGGTGGCTGGGCTCTGGCCTGGAGGTGGCCCAAGCCCCCCAAATGCCTCACTCACCTGACGTCCTCCAGGAATTTGTCAAGTTCCAAGAAGGAGACTTCTGAGTACCTGGGGCCAGGGGAGGGGTGGGTGGGCATAAGGAGCCGGTGAGGGGCTCTGAGGTGGGGCGCAGCTGGGTGGGCTTGGAGCTCACCGCCATTGCACGGGGGGTTGGCGACGCCTGGGGACCTCAGCCATGACGGCATGCAGGTCCACCGACTTGGTCTTCTCCTCTACTGTGTTCTCTGGCAGGAGGTCTGGAGGGCACAGGGGCTCAGCGTGGCCTCCCTACCCCACCCCCGCCCCAGCCCCCTGGGCCCCCCCTCACACTGGCGCTGGATGAAGCAGTGCGCGGCCAGCAGCTTCAGTGAATGCACTTCGAAGAGCACACGGTGGAACAGCAGGTTGTGGGCAGAGGGTCTCCGCGCGGGGTCTCGGGCCAGGCAAGACAGAATGAACTCCTGGAGGCGGTCGGAAGGGTTGGGGTGGGGATGGGGGACAGTGAGTGGAGGTGCTCAGCTCTTAGCCCCTCCGCCCCCAGTCCCAGTAGTTCAGTCCCCACAGGGGCCCTCACGTGTGTTGGGCAGAGCTGCAAGGGTGCCAAGCCTGCCAGCAACCTGAGTCCATCTCCCCAGAAGCACACCTGTCTCTCCCACTTGGCTCCCCTAAGCCCAGGGCCGTGAGAGCAGGGAGGCCAGGCTGCAGCCGCATCCCTCACCCTGCCCCCACCTGCAGCTCCACATTCCCTGGAAGAGTCAAAGCAGGTCTGGGGCAGGCGTCCTGGGTGCCATCCTGAGCCCCACACTTCTCTGAGGTCTTGGGCACTGTGCATAGTCTTGCTGAAGCTCAGTGTTGCCAACTAGGAATGGACAACTGTGACCAGCATGTGAGGATCCCACCAAGAGCTGGTCATGCTGAGAATGGGCTGTCTGCTCCCTGCTGGGGCCCTCCCTCCCAAGCCCTTCCCTGGGTTCCCACGGCCCCTGCACTGGCCTCAGCACGGGAGGAGCAGGTTGAGCTTCTGGTCTTCCTGCAGTGCCTCTCAGCTATGCTCCCTGAGGTCCTCCCTTGGGTGGCCCTGCACCCCCTGCTCTACATCCCTGCTTGGCTCTCCAGATGCCTGGCTAGTTCCTAGAGGCCTGGGCCCAGCTCAACCACCCCGAGCCTGCCCAGGAAAGGGCAAGCAGCTCACCCTCATGTTGGGGTCACTCAGCGAGTGCCGGGCACTAGCAATGGCCTCCTCTGTAACATGGGTGTCACCATTGGCCTGGATCTCCAGCACCGCCATCTGGGGGCATGGACAGGTCAGGCAGTGGGCACCGGGAAGGGCACACAGGACAGCAAGGGGGCCTTGAGGCCACGCGCCAATACCTCCAGGGCACACATCCCAAAGGAGAAGATGTCCACAGCGGTACCATCAGCCACCTCTGCAAGGCAGGCGCAGGGTCAGGCAGGGTGATGCCAGGGGCAGGGTGCAGACGGAGGCCAGACCCCACCCAGACTCACCGCCGTACTCGGGAGGGAAGAAGTGCAAGTTGCGTAGCTCCTCACGCTCAGCCAGGATGGGGCTCCGGAGGTCGTCTGGGAGTGCTATGTGGGGTGTAGGGTAAACCAACTGCCTCTCTCTCCCCTGACACTGCCTCCCACCCACCCCACAGTCCCCACGCACCGTTGGAGAAGATGCGGTGCCACACTGTGCCGGCCACAACCGGAAGAAAGAGCAGCGTCAGAGTGCCAGGGGGTTCAGTGCCCCCCTCACTCGGTTCTGGGCAGACCCTGCAGGACCCGCCCTCCCATGGCCCCCACCTCCCATGGGCCCCGCCCTTCCAAGGCCCCTGTCCTGCCAGCACCCGAGCCAATCTTGATGAGGCCATTGTGCTGGATGAAGATGGTGTCGCTGGTCAGGTTCCCATGGATGATGGGGGGGCTACAGGCGTGTAGAAAGCTGTAGGGGCGGGGGCAGGTGGAGGCTGTCAGGGGGCGCCCACAAATGGGAGCAGAGCTGGGTTGGGGCGGGCAATCCAGGCACTCACCTCAGCGCTGACAAAATCTGAGTGCACCAGCGCTTCCAGGCCTGGGGGGGAAGGGGAGAGGACTGTCAGAGGGCCGCCCTCCCCGCAGCCCCACCCCACCCCTGCCCCCAGAGCCCACACCCCTACCCTGGCATTCATGGCTTTGTGGTTCTTCTTGGTCTTTTTCAGGAACTGCTTGAGGCTGCCCGAGGACACATACTCTGTGATGAAGATGACCTGGGAGGGACCACAGGCTCTGTCTGGGACTCAGCTTTCGAGGGGCCGTGCCCTCTCCCCCCTGCGGGCCCCCAGCCTCTGGGCTCACCCGCGCACGGGCCTCGGCTGTGTCCAACCAGTACTTGTGCAGTTTGACGATGTTGGGGTGTTCCACCAGCACCAGCTGCTCAAACACCGTCTGGATCTTCTCCTGGGGGCGGGGTGGGGGGCACTGTCATGAGTCTGGGCAGGGTGTGGGGTGTGGGGGGACTAGGACGGGGCCTCACCTCATGGGCCGAGAAGGCCTTTCTGTCGCTGAAGTGCAGCTCGTTCCACACCACCTCCACCCCCTCCTCGGTGTCCATGGCCAGGAACGTGCTCTGCACGCCGGGCATATTCCCCTGGTTCACCTGGGGGGGGGGGGCAAAGCTGGTCCTGGCCCAAGGCCCAGACAGGGCTGGTCTGGCAGGGCTCAGGGGTGTTCATAGCAGGGAGTCCAGGGGCAGGACAGCAGCTGACCCCAGAGCAGTGGTAAAGGCTGCAGTAGGGGGTCCCTGAGGTGGAGGATCCTCAGGGCGCCGAGATCCTAGTGAGTGCCGTCCAGACGGGGCCGCCAAGCCCCCCTCCCCCGCCCGCGTGGCCTCCCAGGCCCCCGGAGGGCACGCCCGTGCCCACCTGCTCCCGCCGCTTCTGCCAGCGCCCGCACGGGCTCTCCTCCAGGATGTCGCTCTCGTCCTCGCTCTCGTCCTCCCGCTCCCGCTCCCGCTCCCGGC
The DNA here is from genome assembly GCF_050624435.1 of Tenrec ecaudatus. Classification (NCBI taxonomy): domain Eukaryota; kingdom Metazoa; phylum Chordata; class Mammalia; order Afrosoricida; family Tenrecidae; genus Tenrec; species Tenrec ecaudatus. The sequence goes on along the minus strand of NC_134534.1, from coordinate 896,871 downwards.
CCCGCCTCGGCGTCGGCTCCGGGGCCGCCATGGCTCGCTCGGCTGGCCGGGCCACCGCCCTGCGCGATCCGCCCGCCCCGCGCCGCCGCCGCTCGCCGCCCTGGCCCCGCGCCCAGCCGACCAGGCCCAGGAGCCGGAGCGGAGCTGCCGCGGCCGCCTGGAGCGCCCACCCCGGCTCCGGGAATCAGGAACCGCGAGCGCAAACGGGCCTGCGGCGGGCGCGGGGGTGGGGCCGGCCCGGCCCTCCGGAGCCGCCTCCTCGGGCGGGAGCCCAGCACAGCTTCCCGCAGAGCCGCCCGCCCCTCTGCCGGGCCCGCCCCGCCCCGCCCCTGGCACGGCTGCCTGCAGGCCGCGCCTCCGACGCCCGACGCCCCGCCCGGAGCCTGCCCAGGGCCCCATCGAAGCCTCCGCCCCGCGAGTCCGGTCCCGGGCCCCGCCCCAAGCCCCGCCCCGAGACCGCTCCCGAAGCTGCGCGGGCCGGGCAGGGCCAGGCCAGTCTCCTGCAGGCCCGCTGCGCAGGGAGGAGGCCTCTGGCACACCCTGAGCTGGCCTGGCCCCAGGGTGCGGCGGCGGTGAGCACATCTCAGGGGCCTGGGTCCCGGGACACTGCTGCCGGCATGACTTCCTACACCATCCCCCGCCCCCCCACCCAGCCTGGCCCTTAGGGCCCTCTGGGGATCTTGGGAAGAGACCTCTAATGGTCCCTGATGACCCAGGGGAAGGCCACCCTCTGCAGCAGGGCCCCACTGTGCCACAGACACCCCTGCTGCCAGAACCCTGTCCCCACTATTAGGGTCAGCTCCCCAGGCCAGCATCACCCACTCCAAAACCCAGTGGGCCACTCAGGGGGCCTCTATCTTCTGTCCACATACCCAAGAGGGGGCTCACAGAGCCTTTGCTCTGGGTTCAGGCAGTTGGGGCACATGGCTGTGAATGAAAGTCCACCAACAGGGGCTTTGGAAGAAGGAATTCTCCCTCCACCTGTCTGTACTCTGACCCTCTCCTGCCCAACACCGACATTTTCCTTTGGGGGGAGGGGGGGTGCAGCAACCAGCCCAGCCTTCTCCGTCCTGCTACTGGATGCTGGCTCTTGTGGCCGCTCAAAGCCACGTAGGTCCCTCTCTCCAACCTGCCACGTAGCGTCAGCCTGGGGCCCCTGCCCCCCGCCTGCCAATTTCATGACCCACAGGAGTCCTACGGGCCTTCCCCTCACACACAGTGGCAAGCGGACACATCACTGGCCTGCTCAGAACTTACCCAGTGCCGGGCTCACTCACCTGGCTGGCGTGACCCTGCAGTCAGCTCTGGGGAGTGGGCTCCCTGCTGGGCTTCTCAAGAAGGTGTTTTTGCATGCCAGGGGGCCTGGGCCAGGCCAGGCCTTGCTAATGTGTACTGTCTCATGGGCCCTGGCAACACGGTGTCCATTTACTGTAGATGGAATGCGCCCCCTCGGGGGCGCAGGTACCCACATCCATGTGACTGACTGGAGACTGCAGTTGTGACCCCAGTGCCCAAGCTTGGGCACATTGTCACCCACCATTGCTGCACATGGCTTTACCAGACCAGGACAGAGGGCGGCTCCTGCCTACTCCCTCCCACATGCACCCCAATCACCCGCTTCTGTGGGGACACCATCTGTGTTTTCTGAGAAAGCTGTGCATCTGAGGGCTTTCTGGACCCTGAGGTCCTTCTAAGGAATCATACCCTGAGGTGGGTTGAGCAAGGCCTGGCAGCAGCCCCCCGCTCACTCACCGTGAGCCTGGCACCTACTCCAGGACCTTTGCACATGCTCTGTATCTAGGAGGCTGATCACCCTTTGTGTGCTTGGAGTCCTGACTCAAGGATCACCTCCCCAGAGGACTGGTCCGTTGGAGACACAGAGACAGCTTCAGTGATTCTCAACGCCGGGACTCGTTGCTCCGCTGACATGGTTTCCCCCCAATGTGAGCTGACCTGGATGAAGGTCCTGTCTATAAGCCTGAAAACAGCCAGAGGGAGAGAGACCCAGTCTGTGTTCCATCTGTAAGTGTCTCCAATGCAGGAGCTGGGGGGCCGCGCACACAGACAGGAAGGGACAGAAAATGACTTACTCCACCAGCAAAGGAAACACTTTGTAATTCATAAACTCACCACTTTAATGCCTTTTGGGGAAAAAAATACCAAACAGTCATGATTACATTTCAGCCAAGTTTCTCAAGATGGCAGAAGAGGCTTCTAATGAGAGATCAGAGATTAGAGCCATAATCAGCAGTCAGTTTCCCATGCAGGGAAACAGATTGGGGTGGGGACGCATGACAGTTCCCCAGTGCTCCCAAGGGCTAAGCCTGGGCCAAGCCATATTGCTCTCAGGGTGTGTCCACACAACCAACGGCAGCCTACACCCGCACCGTGGCAGCACTGTACCCATGTTAACAGCAGAGGAGCAAGGACGATGGACAGCCTGGAATAGTGTCTGGCCAAGAGGGACAAGCGAACTGCAGGACACTGCACTGTGCACAAATCACGGTGTCTGGTGATACAGTCGGATCCGACGGGCACACATTACAATATTTGTAGGCAGGAATCAGCTAGCAAGAGAGACTGCTAGGAGCATCGAGTAGAATAGAGGCTGCAGGGGTGATGACTTAGAGGGAGAGGGATACATCTTCAAGGGAAGCTGTCTAGGGGTGGGAGGGCTTACAGGGTTGGGCGGGTGAGAGAGCACGAAACTCGCTAAGCCACAGAATTTCACACATCAAGAGAACTGAGGTGGGAATGACCGCAAAGGGAGATTAGTGGGAGGGCTTGGCACTGGGATGCCCACAGGCAAACCCACGCAGGCAGAAAGGTTAGGGAACAGGGGCAGAGAGTTGCTACAGCCTGGTACAAAGAGCCAAGAATGCAACACTTCCAAGAAGGCGGGTAAATAAAGACATTAGAACAACCAAGACAGAAGAAAGAAAATTACCCTGTTGAGGTGAAGCTAGGACACATTCATAAGGGAAAAGTACATTAAGGGCCTGACTTCAGACACAACAGTAGCAGCCCGGTGTCCGGGTCGCGCACACAGCGCTCCAGCAGCTGCAGGTAGGTCAGGTTCTCGTGCGTGTTGGGGTCGAAGAAGCCCTTGGTGTCGTCGCCGGGGTCCTGCAGCACGCGGTGCATGGCCTCGTCGAAGTAGCCGCGCTGGTAGGCCACCTCCACGGGCACGCGGTGGCTGTGCACGGGGTCGATGACGCCGCCCGTGGCGATCTGGGCCTCCAGCAGGCGCACGCCGTGGTCGCGCACGATCAGGTCCCTCTGCATGGCCTGGAAGAGGGAGATCTGCTCCCCCGTGTAGGGGTCGGTGTAGCCGGTGACGGCGCGCTCGGCGGACAGCAGCTTCTCGCGCACCTCGCCGCCCACCACGCCCGCGGCCACGGCCTCCTCCACCGACAGCCGCCTGCCGCCCACGGGGTCGATGACGAAGCCCGTGGCGGCCTGGGCCTCGAGCAGCACCAGCGCCGTGCCGGGCCGCAGCACGCCCTTCCACATGGCCTGGTAGATGCTCATCTTGTCGTGGCGGTCCGGCGCGTCCCGGCGAGGCACCAGCACGCCGGCGATGCAGCTGGTGCCCTCCAGGTAGCGCTTGACCGCGTCCATCTCCGTCACCTCCTGCAGGGTCTTGGTGCCCTGGGCCAGGTCCCGCAGCGTCTCGGGGCCCAGGATCTTGGCCTTGTGCAGCTCGGCGGCGGATACCTGGCGCCGCAGGCCCGGGAAGGACACGCGGCTCAGCCGCTCCTCCGCCTCCTCCATCAGCTGCGTGAGCGCGGCCACCAGGGCGGGCAGGGCCAGGGAGCTGGCCGCGTGCTGGGCCAGCAGCTCCTCTCGGCGAGGCCCGCTGACGTACGAGGACCAGAGCACCTCCCAGACGGACACCGTCTGGCCCTGGAACTGGCCGACCTGGGGCCGCATGGTGGCGGCACGCAGGGCCTGCTCCTGGCGCCGCCGGGCGGCCCCTTCCGCGTCAGCGTCAGCCTTGGGCCCGCCGTCGTCCACGGTCACCTCGCCCCCGTCCCTGGAGGGGGACTCGGGGCGCCCCTGGGCCTCCTCCAGGATGGCGGTCAGCCTGCGGGTCAGCTTGGGCAGGGCCAGCTCCCCCGAGCCAAACTGGGCCAGCAGCTCCTCTCGCCGAGGCTCGCTCACATCGGAGGACCAGAGCACCTCCCAGATGGACACCGTCTGGCCCCGGAAGCGTCCGACGCGCGGCCGCACCGTGGCGGCACGCAGGGCCTGTTCTCGGCGCCTCCGGGCGTCCCCTTCCGGGTCAGCCTTGGGCTCGTCGGCGGCGGCCCCGGCGGCCACCTCGCTCCCGTCCCTGGTCGCGGGGCTGTCCCGGGACCCGGCCGACCCTGGCCGGGGACCCCTTCCGGGGGACCCGGGGCGCCCCTGGGCCTCCTCCAGGATGGCGGTCAGCCGGCGGGTCAGCTGGGGCAGGCCGAGCGCCCCGGAGCCAAACTGGGCCAGCAGCTCCTCCCGCGTGGGGACGCTCACGTAGCTGGACGCCAGGACGTCCCAGACGGGCACCGCCGGGCCCCGGAGGCTGCCCACCAGCACCTCCATGGTGGCGGCGCGCAGGGTGCCCTGAGGGTCCCGGTCCAGCAGGGCCGTCAGGGCGGCGCCCACCTCCTGCGCGGTCAGCGCGCCCGCCCCGTACCTGCGCAGCAGGTCCTGCCGCCGGCTCTCGGGCACCTCGCGGTGGAAGAGCAGCTCCCACGAGGACATGCGCCGTCCCCGCAGGGCGCCCGCGGCGGGCGTCACGTGGACGCCGCGCAGCCCCGCGCGCAGCTCCTCGCTCAGCTGGTGCAGGGGGGCGCCGGGGCCGGCCAGCTGCAGCATGTACAGCCCGGTGTCGGGGTCGCGCACGCAGCGCTCCAGCAGCTGCAGGTAGGTCAGGTTCTCGTGCGTGTTGGGGTCGAAGAAGCCCTTGGTGTCGTCGCCGGGGTCCTGCAGCACGCGGTGCATGGCCTCGTCGAAGTAGCCGCGCTGGTAGGCCACCTCCACGGGCACGCGGTGGCTGTGCACGGGGTCGATGACGCCGCCCGTGGCGATCTGGGCCTCCAGCAGGCGCACGCCGTGGTCGCGCACGATCAGGTCCCTCTGCATGGCCTGGAAGAGGGAGATCTGCTCCCCCGTGTAGGGGTCGGTGTAGCCGGTGACGGCGCGCTCGGCGGACAGCAGCTTCTCGCGCACCTCGCCGCCCACCACGCCCGCGGCCACGGCCTCCTCCACCGACAGCCGCCTGCCGCCCACGGGGTCGATGACGAAGCCCGTGGCGGCCTGGGCCTCGAGCAGCACCAGCGCCGTGCCGGGCCGCAGCACGCCCTTCCACATGGCCTGGTAGATGCTCATCTTGTCGTGGCGGTCCGGCGCGTCCCGGCGAGGCACCAGCACGCCGGCGATGCAGCTGGTGCCCTCCAGGTAGCGCTTGACCGCGTCCATCTCCGTCACCTCCTGCAGGGTCTTGGTGCCCTGGGCCAGGTCCCGCAGCGTCTCGGGGCCCAGGATCTTGGCCTTGTGCAGCTCGGCGGCGGATACCTGGCGCCGCAGGCCCGGGAAGGACACGCGGCTCAGCCGCTCCTCCGCCTCCTCCATCAGCTGCGTGAGCGCGGCCACCAGGGCGGGCAGGGCCAGGGAGCTGGCCGCGTGCTGGGCCAGCAGCTCCTCTCGGCGAGGCCCGCTGACGTACGAGGACCAGAGCACCTCCCAGACGGACACCGTCTGGCCCTGGAACTGGCCGACCTGGGGCCGCATGGTGGCGGCACGCAGGGCCTGCTCCTGGCGCCGCCGGGCGGCCCCTTCCGCGTCAGCGTCAGCCTTGGGCCCGCCGTCGTCCACGGTCACCTCGCCCCCGTCCCTGGAGGGGGACTCGGGGCGCCCCTGGGCCTCCTCCAGGATGGCGGTCAGCCTGCGGGTCAGCTTGGGCAGGGCCAGCTCCCCCGAGCCAAACTGGGCCAGCAGCTCCTCTCGCCGAGGCTCGCTCACATCGGAGGACCAGAGCACCTCCCAGATGGACACCGTCTGGCCCCGGAAGCGTCCGACGCGCGGCCGCACCGTGGCGGCACGCAGGGCCTGTTCTCGGCGCCTCCGGGCGTCCCCTTCCGGGTCAGCCTTGGGCTCGTCGGCGGCGGCCCCGGCGGCCACCTCGCTCCCGTCCCTGGTCGCGGGGCTGTCCCGGGACCCGGCCGACCCTGGCCGGGGACCCCTTCCGGGGGACCCGGGGCGCCCCTGGGCCTCCTCCAGGATGGCGGTCAGCCGGCGGGTCAGCTGGGGCAGGCCGAGCGCCCCGGAGCCAAACTGGGCCAGCAGCTCCTCCCGCGTGGGGACGCTCACGTAGCTGGACGCCAGGACGTCCCAGACGGGCACCGCCGGGCCCCGGAGGCTGCCCACCAGCACCTCCATGGTGGCGGCGCGCAGGGTGCCCTGAGGGTCCCGGTCCAGCAGGGCCGTCAGGGCGGCGCCCACCTCCTGCGCGGTCAGCGCGCCCGCCCCGTACCTGCGCAGCAGGTCCTGCCGCCGGCTCTCGGGCACCTCGCGGTGGAAGAGCAGCTCCCACGAGGACATGCGCCGTCCCCGCAGGGCGCCCGCGGCGGGCGTCACGTGGACGCCGCGCAGCCCCGCGCGCAGCTCCTCGCTCAGCTGGTGCAGGGGGGCGCCGGGGCCGGCCAGCTGCAGCATGTACAGCCCGGTGTCGGGGTCGCGCACGCAGCGCTCCAGCAGCTGCAGGTAGGTCAGGTTCTCGTGCGTGTTGGGGTCGAAGAAGCCCTTGGTGTCGTCGCCGGGGTCCTGCAGCACGCGGTGCATGGCCTCGTCGAAGTAGCCGCGCTGGTAGGCCACCTCCACGGGCACGCGGTGGCTGTGCACGGGGTCGATGACGCCGCCCGTGGCGATCTGGGCCTCCAGCAGGCGCACGCCGTGGTCGCGCACGATCAGGTCCCTCTGCATGGCCTGGAAGAGGGAGATCTGCTCCCCCGTGTAGGGGTCGGTGTAGCCGGTGACGGCGCGCTCGGCGGACAGCAGCTTCTCGCGCACCTCGCCGCCCACCACGCCCGCGGCCACGGCCTCCTCCACCGACAGCCGCCTGCCGCCCACGGGGTCGATGACGAAGCCCGTGGCGGCCTGGGCCTCGAGCAGCACCAGCGCCGTGCCGGGCCGCAGCACGCCCTTCCACATGGCCTGGTAGATGCTCATCTTGTCGTGGCGGTCCGGCGCGTCCCGGCGAGGCACCAGCACGCCGGCGATGCAGCTGGTGCCCTCCAGGTAGCGCTTGACCGCGTCCATCTCCGTCACCTCCTGCAGGGTCTTGGTGCCCTGGGCCAGGTCCCGCAGCGTCTCGGGGCCCAGGATCTTGGCCTTGTGCAGCTCGGCGGCGGATACCTGGCGCCGCAGGCCCGGGAAGGACACGCGGCTCAGCCGCTCCTCCGCCTCCTCCATCAGCTGCGTGAGCGCGGCCACCAGGGCGGGCAGGGCCAGGGAGCCGGCCGCGTGCTGGGCCAGCAGCTCCTCTCGGCGAGGCCCGCTGACGTACGAGGACCAGAGCACCTCCCAGACGGACACCGTCTGGCCCTGGAACTGGCCGACCTGGGGCCGCATGGTGGCGGCACGCAGGGCCTGCTCCTGGCGCCGCCGGGCGGCCCCTTCCGCGTCAGCGTCAGCCTTGGGCCCGCCGTCGTCCACGGTCACCTCGCCCCCGTCCCTGGAGGGGGACTCGGGGCGCCCCTGGGCCTCCTCCAGGATGGCGGTCAGCCTGCGGGTCAGCTTGGGCAGGGCCAGCTCCCCCGAGCCAAACTGGGCCAGCAGCTCCTCTCGCCGAGGCTCGCTCACATCGGAGGACCAGAGCACCTCCCAGATGGACACCGTCTGGCCCCGGAAGCGTCCGATGCGCGGCCGCACCGTGGCGGCACGCAGGGCCTGTTCTCGGCGCCTCCGGGCGTCCCCTTCCGGGTCAGCCTTGGGCTCGTCGGCGGCGGCCCCGGCGGCCACCTCGCTCCCGTCCCTGGTCGCGGGGCTGTCCCGGGACCCGGCCGACCCTGGCCGGGGACCCCTTCCGGGGGACCCGGGGCGCCCCTGGGCCTCCTCCAGGATGGCGGTCAGCCGGCGGGTCAGCTGGGGCAGGCCGAGCGCCCCGGAGCCAAACTGGGCCAGCAGCTCCTCCCGCGTGGGGACGCTCACGTAGCTGGACGCCAGGACGTCCCAGACGGGCACCGCCGGGCCCCGGAGGCTGCCCACCAGCACCTCCATGGTGGCGGCGCGCAGGGTGCCCTGAGGGTCCCGGTCCAGCAGGGCCGTCAGGGCGGCGCCCACCTCCTGCGCGGTCAGCGCGCCCGCCCCGTACCTGCGCAGCAGGTCCTGCCGCCGGCTCTCGGGCACCTCGCGGTGGAAGAGCAGCTCCCACGAGGACATGCGCCGTCCCCGCAGGGCGCCCGCGGCGGGCGTCACGTGGACGCCGCGCAGCCCCGCGCGCAGCTCCTCGCTCAGCTGGTGCAGGGGGGCGCCGGGGCCGGCCAGCTGCAGCATGTACAGCCCGGTGTCGGGGTCGCGCACGCAGCGCTCCAGCAGCTGCAGGTAGGTCAGGTTCTCGTGCGTGTTGGGGTCGAAGAAGCCCTTGGTGTCGTCGCCGGGGTCCTGCAGCACGCGGTGCATGGCCTCGTCGAAGTAGCCGCGCTGGTAGGCCACCTCCACGGGCACGCGGTGGCTGTGCACGGGGTCGATGACGCCGCCCGTGGCGATCTGGGCCTCCAGCAGGCGCACGCCGTGGTCGCGCACGATCAGGTCCCTCTGCATGGCCTGGAAGAGGGAGATCTGCTCCCCCGTGTAGGGGTCGGTGTAGCCGGTGACGGCGCGCTCGGCGGACAGCAGCTTCTCGCGCACCTCGCCGCCCACCACGCCCGCGGCCACGGCCTCCTCCACCGACAGCCGCCTGCCGCCCACGGGGTCGATGACGAAGCCCGTGGCGGCCTGGGCCTCGAGCAGCACCAGCGCCGTGCCGGGCCGCAGCACGCCCTTCCACATGGCCTGGTAGATGCTCATCTTGTCGTGGCGGTCCGGCGCGTCCCGGCGAGGCACCAGCACGCCGGCGATGCAGCTGGTGCCCTCCAGGTAGCGCTTGACCGCGTCCATCTCCGTCACCTCCTGCAGGGTCTTGGTGCCCTGGGCCAGGTCCCGCAGCGTCTCGGGGCCCAGGATCTTGGCCTTGTGCAGCTCGGCGGCGGATACCTGGCGCCGCAGGCCCGGGAAGGACACGCGGCTCAGCCGCTCCTCCGCCTCCTCCATCAGCTGCGTGAGCGCGGCCACCAGGGCGGGCAGGGCCAGGGAGCTGGCCGCGTGCTGGGCCAGCAGCTCCTCTCGGCGAGGCCCGCTGACGTACGAGGACCAGAGCACCTCCCAGACGGACACCGTCTGGCCCTGGAACTGGCCGACCTGGGGCCGCATGGTGGCGGCACGCAGGGCCTGCTCCTGGCGCCGCCGGGCGGCCCCTTCCGCGTCAGCGTCAGCCTTGGGCCCGCCGTCGTCCACGGTCACCTCGCCCCCGTCCCTGGAGGGGGACTCGGGGCGCCCCTGGGCCTCCTCCAGGATGGCGGTCAGCCTGCGGGTCAGCTTGGGCAGGGCCAGCTCCCCCGAGCCAAACTGGGCCAGCAGCTCCTCTCGCCGAGGCTCGCTCACATCGGAGGACCAGAGCACCTCCCAGATGGACACCGTCTGGCCCCGGAAGCGTCCGACGCGCGGCCGCACCGTGGCGGCACGCAGGGCCTGTTCTCGGCGCCTCCGGGCGTCCCCTTCCGGGTCAGCCTTGGGCTCGTCGGCGGCGGCCCCGGCGGCCACCTCGCTCCCGTCCCTGGTCGCGGGGCTGTCCCGGGACCCGGCCGACCCTGGCCGGGGACCCCTTCCGGGGGACCCGGGGCGCCCCTGGGCCTCCTCCAGGATGGCGGTCAGCCGGCGGGTCAGCTGGGGCAGGCCGAGCGCCCCGGAGCCAAACTGGGCCAGCAGCTCCTCCCGCGTGGGGACGCTCACGTAGCTGGACGCCAGGACGTCCCAGACGGGCACCGCCGGGCCCCGGAGGCTGCCCACCAGCACCTCCATGGTGGCGGCGCGCAGGGTGCCCTGAGGGTCCCGGTCCAGCAGGGCCGTCAGGGCGGCGCCCACCTCCTGCGCGGTCAGCGCGCCCGCCCCGTACCTGCGCAGCAGGTCCTGCCGCCGGCTCTCGGGCACCTCGCGGTGGAAGAGCAGCTCCCACGAGGACATGCGCCGTCCCCGCAGGGCGCCCGCGGCGGGCGTCACGTGGACGCCGCGCAGCCCCGCGCGCAGCTCCTCGCTCAGCTGGTGCAGGGGGGCGCCGGGGCCGGCCAGCTGCAGCATGTACAGCCCGGTGTCGGGGTCGCGCACGCAGCGCTCCAGCAGCTGCAGGTAGGTCAGGTTCTCGTGCGTGTTGGGGTCGAAGAAGCCCTTGGTGTCGTCGCCGGGGTCCTGCAGCACGCGGTGCATGGCCTCGTCGAAGTAGCCGCGCTGGTAGGCCACCTCCACGGGCACGCGGTGGCTGTGCACGGGGTCGATGACGCCGCCCGTGGCGATCTGGGCCTCCAGCAGGCGCACGCCGTGGTCGCGCACGATCAGGTCCCTCTGCATGGCCTGGAAGAGGGAGATCTGCTCCCCCGTGTAGGGGTCGGTGTAGCCGGTGACGGCGCGCTCGGCGGACAGCAGCTTCTCGCGCACCTCGCCGCCCACCACGCCCGCGGCCACGGCCTCCTCCACCGACAGCCGCCTGCCGCCCACGGGGTCGATGACGAAGCCCGTGGCGGCCTGGGCCTCGAGCAGCACCAGCGCCGTGCCGGGCCGCAGCACGCCCTTCCACATGGCCTGGTAGATGCTCATCTTGTCGTGGCGGTCCGGCGCGTCCCGGCGAGGCACCAGCACGCCGGCGATGCAGCTGGTGCCCTCCAGGTAGCGCTTGACCGCGTCCATCTCCGTCACCTCCTGCAGGGTCTTGGTGCCCTGGGCCAGGTCCCGCAGCGTCTCGGGGCCCAGGATCTTGGCCTTGTGCAGCTCGGCGGCGGATACCTGGCGCCGCAGGCCCGGGAAGGACACGCGGCTCAGCCGCTCCTCCGCCTCCTCCATCAGCTGCGTGAGCGCGGCCACCAGGGCGGGCAGGGCCAGGGAGCTGGCCGCGTGCTGGGCCAGCAGCTCCTCTCGGCGAGGCCCGCTGACGTACGAGGACCAGAGCACCTCCCAGACGGACACCGTCTGGCCCTGGAACTGGCCGACCTGGGGCCGCATGGTGGCGGCACGCAGGGCCTGCTCCTGGCGCCGCCGGGCGGCCCCTTCCGCGTCAGCGTCAGCCTTGGGCCCGCCGTCGTCCACGGTCACCTCGCCCCCGTCCCTGGAGGGGGACTCGGGGCGCCCCTGGGCCTCCTCCAGGATGGCGGTCAGCCTGCGGGTCAGCTTGGGCAGGGCCAGCTCCCCCGAGCCAAACTGGGCCAGCAGCTCCTCTCGCCGAGGCTCGCTCACATCGGAGGACCAGAGCACCTCCCAGATGGACACCGTCTGGCCCCGGAAGCGTCCGACGCGCGGCCGCACCGTGGCGGCACGCAGGGCCTGTTCTCGGCGCCTCCGGGCGTCCCCTTCCGGGTCAGCCTTGGGCTCGTCGGCGGCGGCCCCGGCGGCCACCTCGCTCCCGTCCCTGGTCGCGGGGCTGTCCCGGGACCCGGCCGACCCTGGCCGGGGACCCCTTCCGGGGGACCCGGGGCGCCCCTGGGCCTCCTCCAGGATGGCGGTCAGCCGGCGGGTCAGCTGGGGCAGGCCGAGCGCCCCGGAGCCAAACTGGGCCAGCAGCTCCTCCCGCGTGGGGACGCTCACGTAGCTGGACGCCAGGACGTCCCAGACGGGCACCGCCGGGCCCCGGAGGCTGCCCACCAGCACCTCCATGGTGGCGGCGCGCAGGGTGCCCTGAGGGTCCCGGTCCAGCAGGGCCGTCAGGGCGGCGCCCACCTCCTGCGCGGTCAGCGCGCCCGCCCCGTACCTGCGCAGCAGGTCCTGCCGCCGGCTCTCGGGCACCTCGCGGTGGAAGAGCAGCTCCCACGAGGACATGCGCCGTCCCCGCAGGGCGCCCGCGGCGGGCGTCACGTGGACGCCGCGCAGCCCCGTGCGCAGCTCCTCGCTCAGCTGGTGCAGGGGGGCGCCGGGGCCGGCCAGCTGCAGCATGTACAGCCCGGTGTCGGGGTCGCGCACGCAGCGCTCCAGCAGCTGCAGGTAGGTCAGGTTCTCGTGCGTGTTGGGGTCGAAGAAGCCCTTGGTGTCGTCGCCGGGGTCCTGCAGCACGCGGTGCATGGCCTCGTCGAAGTAGCCGCGCTGGTAGGCCACCTCCACGGGCACGCGGTGGCTGTGCACGGGGTCGATGACGCCGCCCGTGGCGATCTGGGCCTCCAGCAGGCGCACGCCGTGGTCGCGCACGATCAGGTCCCTCTGCATGGCCTGGAAGAGGGAGATCTGCTCCCCCGTGTAGGGGTCGGTGTAGCCGGTGACGGCGCGCTCGGCGGACAGCAGCTTCTCGCGCACCTCGCCGCCCACCACGCCCGCGGCCACGGCCTCCTCCACCGACAGCCGCCTGCCGCCCACGGGGTCGATGACGAAGCCCGTGGCGGCCTGGGCCTCGAGCAGCACCAGCGCCGTGCCGGGCCGCAGCACGCCCTTCCACATGGCCTGGTAGATGCTCATCTTGTCGTGGCGGTCCGGCGCGTCCCGGCGAGGCACCAGCACGCCGGCGATGCAGCTGGTGCCCTCCAGGTAGCGCTTGACCGCGTCCATCTCCGTCACCTCCTGCAGGGTCTTGGTGCCCTGGGCCAGGTCCCGCAGCGTCTCGGGGCCCAGGATCTTGGCCTTGTGCAGCTCGGCGGCGGATACCTGGCGCCGCAGGCCCGGGAAGGACACGCGGCTCAGCCGCTCCTCCGCCTCCTCCATCAGCTGCGTGAGCGCGGCCACCAGGGCGGGCAGGGCCAGGGAGCTGGCCGCGTGCTGGGCCAGCAGCTCCTCTCGGCGAGGCCCGCTGACGTACGAGGACCAGAGCACCTCCCAGACGGACACCGTCTGGCCCTGGAACTGGCCGACCTGGGGCCGCATGGTGGCGGCACGCAGGGCCTGCTCCTGGCGCCGCCGGGCGGCCCCTTCCGCGTCAGCGTCAGCCTTGGGCCCGCCGTCGTCCACGGTCACCTCGCCCCCGTCCCTGGAGGGGGACTCGGGGCGCCCCTGGGCCTCCTCCAGGATGGCGGTCAGCCTGCGGGTCAGCTTGGGCAGGGCCAGCTCCCCCGAGCCAAACTGGGCCAGCAGCTCCTCTCGCCGAGGCTCGCTCACATCGGAGGACCAGAGCACCTCCCAGATGGACACCGTCTGGCCCCGGAAGCGTCCGACGCGCGGCCGCACCGTGGCGGCACGCAGGGCCTGTTCTCGGCGCCTCCGGGCGTCCCCTTCCGGGTCAGCCTTGGGCTCGTCGGCGGCGGCCCCGGCGGCCACCTCGCTCCCGTCCCTGGTCGCGGGGCTGTCCCGGGACCCGGCCGACCCTGGCCGGGGACCCCTTCCGGGGGACCCGGGGCGCCCCTGGGCCTCCTCCAGGATGGCGGTCAGCCGGCGGGTCAGCTGGGGCAGGCCGAGCGCCCCGGAGCCAAACTGGGCCAGCAGCTCCTCCCGCGTGGGGACGCTCACGTAGCTGGACGCCAGGACGTCCCAGACGGGCACCGCCGGGCCCCGGAGGCTGCCCACCAGCACCTCCATGGTGGCGGCGCGCAGGGTGCCCTGAGGGTCCCGGTCCAGCAGGGCCGTCAGGGCGGCGCCCACCTCCTGCGCGGTCAGCGCGCCCGCCCCGTACCTGCGCAGCAGGTCCTGCCGCCGGCTCTCGGGCACCTCGCGGTGGAAGAGCAGCTCCCACGAGGACATGCGCCGTCCCCGCAGGGTGCCCGCGGCGGGCGTCACGTGGACGCCGCGCAGCCCCGCGCGCAGCTCCTCGCTCAGCTGGTGCAGGGGGGCGCCGGGGCCGGCCAGCTGCAGCATGTACAGCCCGGTGTCGGGGTCGCGCACGCAGCGCTCCAGCAGCTGCAGGTAGGTCAGGTTCTCGTGCGTGTTGGGGTCGAAGAAGCCCTTGGTGTCGTCGCCGGGGTCCTGCAGCACGCGGTGCATGGCCTCGTCGAAGTAGCCGCGCTGGTAGGCCACCTCCACGGGCACGCGGTGGCTGTGCACGGGGTCGATGACGCCGCCCGTGGCGATCTGGGCCTCCAGCAGGCGCACGCCGTGGTCGCGCACGATCAGGTCCCTCTGCATGGCCTGGAAGAGGGAGATCTGCTCCCCCGTGTAGGGGTCGGTGTAGCCGGTGACGGCGCGCTCGGCGGACAGCAGCTTCTCGCGCACCTCGCCGCCCACCACGCCCGCGGCCACGGCCTCCTCCACCGACAGCCGCCTGCCGCCCACGGGGTCGATGACGAAGCCCGTGGCGGCCTGGGCCTCGAGCAGCACCAGCGCCGTGCCGGGCCGCAGCACGCCCTTCCACATGGCCTGGTAGATGCTCATCTTGTCGTGGCGGTCCGGCGCGTCCCGGCGAGGCACCAGCACGCCGGCGATGCAGCTGGTGCCCTCCAGGTAGCGCTTGACCGCGTCCATCTCCGTCACCTCCTGCAGGGTCTTGGTGCCCTGGGCCAGGTCCCGCAGCGTCTCGGGGCCCAGGATCTTGGCCTTGTGCAGCTCGGCGGCGGATACCTGGCGCCGCAGGCCCGGGAAGGACACGCGGCTCAGCCGCTCCTCCGCCTCCTCCATCAGCTGCGTGAGCGCGGCCACCAGGGCGGGCAGGGCCAGGGAGCTGGCCGCGTGCTGGGCCAGCAGCTCCTCTCGGCGAGGCCCGCTGACGTACGAGGACCAGAGCACCTCCCAGACGGACACCGTCTGGCCCTGGAACTGGCCGACCTGGGGCCGCATGGTGGCGGCACGCAGGGCCTGCTCCTGGCGCCGCCGGGCGGCCCCTTCCGCGTCAGCGTCAGCCTTGGGCCCGCCGTCGTCCACGGTCACCTCGCCCCCGTCCCTGGAGGGGGACTCGGGGCGCCCCTGGGCCTCCTCCAGGATGGCGGTCAGCCTGCGGGTCAGCTTGGGCAGGGCCAGCTCCCCCGAGCCAAACTGGGCCAGCAGCTCCTCTCGCCGAGGCTCGCTCACATCGGAGGACCAGAGCACCTCCCAGATGGACACCGTCTGGCCCCGGAAGCGTCCGACGCGCGGCCGCACCGTGGCGGCACGCAGGGCCTGTTCTCGGCGCCTCCGGGCGTCCCCTTCCGGGTCAGCCTTGGGCTCGTCGGCGGCGGCCCCGGCGGCCACCTCGCTCCCGTCCCTGGTCGCGGGGCTGTCCCGGGACCCGGCCGACCCTGGCCGGGGACCCCTTCCGGGGGACCCGGGGCGCCCCTGGGCCTCCTCCAGGATGGCGGTCAGCCGGCGGGTCAGCTGGGGCAGGCCGAGCGCCCCGGAGCCAAACTGGGCCAGCAGCTCCTCCCGCGTGGGGACGCTCACGTAGCTGGACGCCAGGACGTCCCAGACGGGCACCGCCGGGCCCCGGAGGCTGCCCACCAGCACCTCCATGGTGGCGGCGCGCAGGGTGCCCTGAGGGTCCCGGTCCAGCAGGGCCGTCAGGGCGGCGCCCACCTCCTGCGCGGTCAGCGCGCCCGCCCCGTACCTGCGCAGCAGGTCCTGCCGCCGGCTCTCGGGCACCTCGCGGTGGAAGAGCAGCTCCCACGAGGACATGCGCCGTCCCCGCAGGGCGCCCGCGGCGGGCGTCACGTGGACGCCGCGCAGCCCCGTGCGCAGCTCCTCGCTCAGCTGGTGCAGGGGGGCGCCGGGGCCGGCCAGCTGCAGCATGTACAGCCCGGTGTCGGGGTCGCGCACGCAGCGCTCCAGCAGCTGCAGGTAGGTCAGGTTCTCGTGCGTGTTGGGGTCGAAGAAGCCCTTGGTGTCGTCGCCGGGGTCCTGCAGCACGCGGTGCATGGCCTCGTCGAAGTAGCCGCGCTGGTAGGCCACCTCCACGGGCACGCGGTGGCTGTGCACGGGGTCGATGACGCCGCCCGTGGCGATCTGGGCCTCCAGCAGGCGCACGCCGTGGTCGCGCACGATCAGGTCCCTCTGCATGGCCTGGAAGAGGGAGATCTGCTCCCCCGTGTAGGGGTCGGTGTAGCCGGTGACGGCGCGCTCGGCGGACAGCAGCTTCTCGCGCACCTCGCCGCCCACCACGCCCGCGGCCACGGCCTCCTCCACCGACAGCCGCCTGCCGCCCACGGGGTCGATGACGAAGCCCGTGGCGGCCTGGGCCTCGAGCAGCACCAGCGCCGTGCCGGGCCGCAGCACGCCCTTCCACATGGCCTGGTAGATGCTCATCTTGTCGTGGCGGTCCGGCGCGTCCCGGCGAGGCACCAGCACGCCGGCGATGCAGCTGGTGCCCTCCAGGTAGCGCTTGACCGCGTCCATCTCCGTCACCTCCTGCAGGGTCTTGGTGCCCTGGGCCAGGTCCCGCAGCGTCTCGGGGCCCAGGATCTTGGCCTTGTGCAGC
Source organism: Tenrec ecaudatus (assembly GCF_050624435.1). Classification (NCBI taxonomy): domain Eukaryota; kingdom Metazoa; phylum Chordata; class Mammalia; order Afrosoricida; family Tenrecidae; genus Tenrec; species Tenrec ecaudatus. The sequence continues at coordinate 880,295 of NC_134534.1, read as the reverse complement.
TCGGCGGCGGATACCTGGCGCCGCAGGCCCGGGAAGGACACGCGGCTCAGCCGCTCCTCCGCCTCCTCCATCAGCTGCGTGAGCGCGGCCACCAGGGCGGGCAGGGCCAGGGAGCTGGCCGCGTGCTGGGCCAGCAGCTCCTCTCGGCGAGGCCCGCTGACGTACGAGGACCAGAGCACCTCCCAGACGGACACCGTCTGGCCCTGGAACTGGCCGACCTGGGGCCGCATGGTGGCGGCACGCAGGGCCTGCTCCTGGCGCCGCCGGGCGGCCCCTTCCGCGTCAGCGTCAGCCTTGGGCCCGCCGTCGTCCACGGTCACCTCGCCCCCGTCCCTGGAGGGGGACTCGGGGCGCCCCTGGGCCTCCTCCAGGATGGCGGTCAGCCTGCGGGTCAGCTTGGGCAGGGCCAGCTCCCCCGAGCCAAACTGGGCCAGCAGCTCCTCTCGCCGAGGCTCGCTCACATCGGAGGACCAGAGCACCTCCCAGATGGACACCGTCTGGCCCCGGAAGCGTCCGACGCGCGGCCGCACCGTGGCGGCACGCAGGGCCTGTTCTCGGCGCCTCCGGGCGTCCCCTTCCGGGTCAGCCTTGGGCTCGTCGGCGGCGGCCCCCGCGGCCACCTCGCTCCCGTCCCTGGTCGCGGGGCTGTCCCGGGACCCGGCCGACCCTGGCCGGGGACCCCTTCCGGGGGACCCGGGGCGCCCCTGGGCCTCCTCCAGGATGGCGGTCAGCCGGCGGGTCAGCTGGGGCAGGCCGAGCGCCCCGGAGCCAAACTGGGCCAGCAGCTCCTCCCGCGTGGGGACGCTCACGTAGCTGGACGCCAGGACGTCCCAGACGGGCACCGCCGGGCCCCGGAGGCTGCCCACCAGCACCTCCATGGTGGCGGCGCGCAGGGTGCCCTGAGGGTCCCGGTCCAGCAGGGCCGTCAGGACGGCGCCCACCTCCTGCGCGGTCAGCGCGCCCGCCCCGTACCTGCGCAGCAGGTCCTGCCGCCGGCTCTCGGGCACCTCGCGGTGGAAGAGCAGCTCCCACGAGGACATGCGCCGTCCCCGCAGGGCGCCCGCGGCGGGCGTCACGTGGACGCCGCGCAGCCCCGCGCGCAGCTCCTCGCTCAGCTGGTGCAGGGGGGCGCCGGGGCCGGCCAGCTGCAGCATGTACAGCCCGGTGTCGGGGTCGCGCACGCAGCGCTCCAGCAGCTGCAGGTAGGTCAGGTTCTCGTGCGTGTTGGGGTCGAAGAAGCCCTTGGTGTCGTCGCCGGGGTCCTGCAGCACGCGGTGCATGGCCTCGTCGAAGTAGCCGCGCTGGTAGGCCACCTCCACGGGCACGCGGTGGCTGTGCACGGGGTCGATGACGCCGCCCGTGGCGATCTGGGCCTCCAGCAGGCGCACGCCGTGGTCGCGCACGATCAGGTCCCTCTGCATGGCCTGGAAGAGGGAGATCTGCTCCCCCGTGTAGGGGTCGGTGTAGCCGGTGACGGCGCGCTCGGCGGACAGCAGCTTCTCGCGCACCTCGCCGCCCACCACGCCCGCGGCCACGGCCTCCTCCACCGACAGCCGCCTGCCGCCCACGGGGTCGATGACGAAGCCCGTGGCGGCCTGGGCCTCGAGCAGCACCAGCGCCGTGCCGGGCCGCAGCACGCCCTTCCACATGGCCTGGTAGATGCTCATCTTGTCGTGGCGGTCCGGCGCGTCCCGGCGAGGCACCAGCACGCCGGCGATGCAGCTGGTGCCCTCCAGGTAGCGCTTGACCGCGTCCATCTCCGTCACCTCCTGCACAGACCTACTGCCCTCTTCCAGCTGCTGCAGCTGGTTTTTACTGATGATCTCGGCCTGGCAGAGCTCTCTGGCCGTGACACTACTCCGGATTCCCTGGAACCACAGTTGCTTTCTGGTCCTCTCCTTTTCTGCAATCTGCTCCAAGATCACATTCACCACCCCCTGCAGTGCTCGCCTGGTGTCCTTTTTGTATTTCGCCACCAGCTCCTGTTTCTTCTGCTCTGTCATGTACTCTGAGTTCAGTAGGGCCCACACTGACCACCTTTGGCCCTTGTACCGCCCCAAGGTGATGTCCACCCATTCGTCCTCAAGTGCCTTCCTGGTTGCCTGGTCGACATAGCTGTAGTCCTCGCTCTCCTGAGAGATGTGCAGCACGGCCCAGCCCATCTCATCCATCTGGCAGCGGGCCTGCAACTCCTGGTATGTGGTGGTCTGGCCAGTGGTCGGATCTACAAATCGCTTCTTCATGAGTTTCTGATCTGACACCAGGTCATACGTGTCCTGGTTTAGGAGGCCGCGCTTGTAGGCCGTGTGCAGGGGTACACGGTGGCCTTTCGCCGGGTCAATGATGCCACCCGTAGCCACCTGCACCTCCAGCAGTCTCAGAGCTTCCTCCCGAGGGACCAGCTTCTGCTGCATGGCCTGGAACAGAGAGAGTGGGGTCCCTTGGACTGGGCCGGTGTAGCCCTTGGCCGCCTGCTCTGCACGCAGCAGCTTCTCCTGTAACTCCGTACCCACCAGACCAACCGCTACAGCTGTCTCCACCTGGAGTCTCTGTTGGCTGTGGGGGTCCAGCATGAAGCCTGTGGCTGCCTGAGCCTCCAGTAGCAGGGCTGCGATCCCTGCAGGAATCAGCCCCACCCTGCTGGCCTCATGGAGGCCCATAACCTCCTGGGAGGATGGTGTGCGCACCCCTGCTATGCACCCGTGGCCCTGGAGGAAGCGCTGCACCCGAGCCAGCTCTTGGTGGCTCTCCACACTGTCCTTGTCCCTCTGCAGAGCATCCAGGGTCTTGCTGTCGATGATGCCTGAGTGGAGGAGCTCGGTGGCTGATACCAGTCCCTGTGGCCCTGCCACCTGGATGGCTCCATTGTGATTTTCAGCCTTCTCCACGGTGGAGGTGATGATCTCTGTCAGTCTCTGCAGGGACAGTGTCCCTGTTCTGTGTCCCTGGACGAGTTCAAGCCTCCTGGCCTCCGTGAAGTACTCAGAGGCTAGCAGCTCCCAGAGGGAGATGGTCTGGCCTGCAAAGCAGCCCACCTGTATCCGCGTGGTCTGTGTACCCAGATGGCGTCTGGTGACCTCATCGATGTACAGGTATGGCTCTCCTTTCTGCACCAGCTGCAGCATGTACAGCCCGGTGTCGGGGTCGCGCACGCAGCGCTCCAGCAGCTGCAGGTAGGTCAGGTTCTCGTGCGTGTTGGGGTCGAAGAAGCCCTTGGTGTCGTCGCCGGGGTCCTGCAGCACGCGGTGCATGGCCTCGTCGAAGTAGCCGCGCTGGTAGGCCACCTCCACGGGCACGCGGTGGCTGTGCACGGGGTCGATGATGCCACCCGTGGCGATCTGGGCCTCCAGCAGGCGCACGCCGTGGTCGCGCACAATCAGGTCCCTCTGCATGGCCTGGAAGAGGGAGATCTGTTCCCCCGTGTAGGGGTCGGTGTAGCCGGTGACGGCGCGCTCGGCGGACAGCAGCTTGGCACAGGTCTCCTTGTCAAACATCCCTGAGGCATACGCCTGCTCCACTGTCAGCTTCTTGTTCTCCACGGGGTCGATGACGAAGCCCGTGGCGGCCTGGGCCTCGAGCAGCACCAGCGCGGTGCCGGGCCGCAGCAGACGCCGGCGGAGGGCCTCGGGGATGCTCATGACCTCGCCTGTGGCCTGGATGCGCACACCAGCAATGAAGTTGCAGCCCTCCAGGAAGCGTTGCACAGCGGCCATCTGTGTCACTTCCCGCACTGTCTTCCTCCCCTGAGCCAGCTCGTCCAGCGTCCTCTTGTCAATCAGCTGGGCCCGAAACAGGTCACTGGCCGACACCTGCTTCCGCAGCCCCTGGAAAGCAGCCTGTGAGGGTGTGGACTCTGCTGCCTGGACCAGCGTGGTGATGGCCTGGACCACTTCTCGCAGTGCCGCGGCCCGGCCCGACCGGCAGAGTGCCGCCAGCTTCTGACGCTGCTCGGCACCCACATACTCGGATTGCAACAAGCGCCACAACGACACGGTCTGACCCTTGAACCTGCCTGCGCCCACAGGCACCTTCATTGCACGCAGGGCCACCGCTGTGTGCTCGTCCACCTCGAGCACCCTGTCCTGGGGGAGCGGCAGCAGCCACAGGCCCGAGGTGACATCCTGGATGCACCGTCCTCTGAGCTCCTGGTAGGTCACCTTGTTACGGGTGCTGGGGTCATAGAAGAACTTAACATTCTCGTCGGCTGAGCTCAGTTCCTGGCCCATGGCCTCGTCCAAGAGCCCAAGCCTGCAGGCGGCGGGCAGTGGCAGGTGTACCTGGTAGACAGTGTCCACTATGCCCCCGGTGGCTAACTGTGCCTGCAGCAGGGGGAGGCCTTCAGCCCGGTCTACCAGCCCCCGCTCCACAGCCTGCCACAAAGAGAGGGTGTGGCTGGAGCAGGGGTCTGGGAACCCTGTCACCACCTTCTCAGTCAGTAGCAGCTGCTCGTTCAGCTCCCCGCCCACCAGGCCAGACTTCACTGCGTCCTCCACGGACATTCGCTGGTTGGCTATGGGGTCGATTAGTGCCCCACAGGCCACCTGGGCCTCTAGCAACTTCTGTCCAAGGCCTGCTGGCAGGAGGCCATCCTGCACGGCCCGGGCAACACTGGCCTTAGCATCTGAGGGCTGCAACAGCACCCCAGCCACGCAGCCTGTGCCCCACAGGCAGGCTCTCACGGCAGGCTGCATGGCCACCTCCCCGGGCGACAGCTGGCCATGGGCCAGGGCCTCCAGCGTGTCCTGGGAGATGATGCCGGCATCCAGCAGCCACACGGCCGGGACCTCGCCCCGAGGCCCAGGCAGCGAGATGTGGGTCCGGGCCCGCAGCTCCGCTCCCCGCAGCCTGCTCTGCAGGGCTGCCCGCAGCTGGTGCTCAGAGATGCTGCCCCCCCGGAAGTCCTCCAGGAAGCGTCTGCGCTCCTCCTCGGTGAGGTGATGGGAGCCCAGCAGTTCCCAGAGCGACTGGCCATCCTCTGAGCCCCGGGCGGCCTGCAGGGCTTCCTGGACCTGCTCCTCAGTGGGCACAGCAGGGGCACCATCGGGCAGTGGCAGAAGCAGCAGGCCTGAGGCCGCGTCCTGGGGACACTGCTCGAGGAGCTGGGCATAGCTGGTGAGGGCTTGGCCATCCGGACTGGGGAAGGTCTGTGGGCTGAGGCTCAGAGCCTTCTCTACCTCCTGGTCAATGCAGCCTCGCTCAGCGGCTACGGGCATCGGTAGGTGGTGGTGCCCAGCAGGGTCAATCACCCCTCCTGTGGCCACCTGGGCCTCCAGGAGGCGGGTGGCCTGTTCTGCGGGAACCAGGCCTTTCTTCATGGCCTGGAAGATGGACACTTGCTTTCCTGAGTACGGATCTCTGTAGCCTGTGACCGCAGCCTCTGCCCTCCGCAGCTGGTCATACAGCTCAGGCCCAACCAGCCCCTGGCGCACGGCCTCATCCACTGTCAGGGCTTCCTGGCTGTGTGGGTCCAGCAGTGCACCAGTGGCCACCTGGGCCTCCAGCAGGGCCAGGCCCACTCTTGGGCCCAGCAGCTTCTGCCGCATGGCCTGATAGAGGCTAAGACGCCGGTTTGAGGGCTGCAGCACCACCCCACCCAGCGCCCGGGAGCCGCGCAGGCACCTGTGCACAGAATCCATCTGCAGTAGTGCCTCGTGGCTGATGGCCCCTGACAGGAACTGGTCTAGCAGCAGTTCATCAATGGCCCCAGCCTCCAGGAGCTGGTGAGCAGGCACAGGGCCATGCAGACCGGGCAGCGTGAGCTCCGCCCACTGCCGCGATTCGGTCTGCAGCAAGCAGGCCACCTGGTCCAACGTCACCTGGCGCAGCCGGAACTGCCGGAGCAGCTGCCGTCGCTGGTGCTCAGGAACATACTCCGAGTTGACGAGCTCCCACAGGGACACGTGCTGGCCTGCGAACCGGCCGTAGCGCACAGACAGCGGCCGGGCCTGGAAGGCCTGCCGCGTGGCTCCGTCTACCAGCTGCGGCTGAGCACTCCTGAGCGGCAGGAGGCGCAGCCCGGTGTCGGGGTCGCGCACGCAGCGCTCCAGCAGCTGCAGGTAGGTCAGGTTCTCGTGCGTGTTGGGGTCGAAGAAGCCCTTGGTGTCATCTGCCGGGTCCAACAGGACCAGATTCAGAGCCCGGTCGAAGTAGCCGCGCTGGTAGGCCACCTCCACGGGCACGCGGTGGCTGTGCAAGGGGTCGATGACGCCGCCCGTGGCGATCTGGGCCTCCAGCAGGCGCACGCCGTGGTCGCGCACGATCAGGTCCCTCTGCATGGCCTGGAAGAGGGAGATCTGTTCCCCCGTGTAGGGGTCAGTGTAGCCGGTGACGGCGCGCTCGGCGGATAGCAGCTTGGCGTACACGTCGGGCCCAATGATGCCGGCCCGCAGAGCCTCGTCCACTGAGTATGTCTTGTTCTCCTTCGGGTCGACCATGAAGCCTGTGGCGGCCTGGGCCTCGAGCAGCACTAGCGCGGTGCCGGGCCGCAGCAGGCCCCGGCTGCGGGCCTCATGGATGCCCAGCCGCTCCTGGGAGCCCGGCAGCAGAAGGCCCGCGATGCTGCCGGTGCCCTGCAGGTAACGCTGCACAGAGTCCAGGCAGCCCACTTCCTGCGCCGAGGTCTGCCCTCGCTCCAGCTGCTCAAACACGTTCCGGTCAATGATCTCAGATTCCAGCAGCTCACCTGGCGTCACTGTGCCCCTGAGCCCTGAGAAGGTGACCCTGGCCACAGTGGCAGCCTGCTCCACGGCAGCCTTCAGCTGGAAGACCAACGCGTCCACCGACAGAGCCCCCTCTTTGTGCTTCTGGGCCAGCTCGGCCCTTCGCTCCGCAGGGACTGCTTCCGAGAAGAGCAACCTCCAGAGAGACACAGGGCGGCCTCGAAACTTCCCCACAGAGACGGTGGCCGTGGCCAAATTCAAGGCCTGTCGGGTGCTGTGGTCAATGAAGGGCAGCCCCTGGGGCCCGTCCCCATGGGCGGTGCCACCCCGGATGGGCAGAAAGGCCAGGCCCGTCTCCGGGTCGGTGACGCAGCGGGTCAGCAGCTGGCTGAAGCTGAGACTGCCCTGCGCCCCGGGGTCTGGGAAGCCAGTGGTCTGCAAAAGCCGCTGATGAAGCCCCTCGTCCAGGCAACCAAAGCGGAGGGCAGCCTCCATGGGCAGCCGGAGCCTGCGGGAAGGGCACACGAGGCCCCCAGTGGCTAGCTGGGCTTCCAGCAGCCTCAGTGCTAGTGGCTCATCCACCAGCTGCTTCTGCATGGCCTGGAACAGGGGGACACTGGAGCCACTGAAGGGGTCGTGGAAACCAGTCACCGCCTGCTCCGCCACCCGCAGCTGTGTGTGGTGCTCAGGCCCGACCAGGCCAGTCCGGACCGCCTCGTCCACCCACAGCTGCCGGCCAGTGGTTGGGTCCACCAGGGTGCGGGTGGCGGCCTGGGCCTCCAGGAAGGGCAGTACAGTGCCCAGCGGAAGCAGGTGTTCAGCAGCAGCCTGGCTGAACCCCATCTTGCGGCCGGTGGGCAGCAGGACCACCCCTGCCACTCCACCGGTGCCCTGCAGGTATTGCTGCACCTCGGTACGGGTGCTCACGTCCGCCACAGTCAGCTGGCCTTCCTGCAGGTCTTGCGCTGTCTGTGCATCCAGGACCCCAGCTTCCAGCAGTTCATCTGCGCTCACAGCCCCGCTCAGTGTGTGGAAGGTGGTCTTCAGGGGCAGCAGGGCCAGCCCTGAGCCGGAGGCCTCCATGCACCGACCTAGGAGCTCACGGTAGGGCAACGGCTCCAGGGTGTTTGGGTCGCAGAAGCCCACGGCATCGGAGCCAGGCTGCAGCTCCTCCAGGCTGTGCCACGTGCCCCGGTCCAGGAGGCCGAGCTGGCACGCCGGCTCCGGGGCCACCCACACACCCTGGGAAGGGTCCACCAAGCCTCCTGTGGCCAGTTGGGCCTCCAACCAGCGCCTCCCCAGCACGTTCTCCACCACCTCCTTCCCGATGGCCTGGAAGAGAGGCAGCCTCGCACCTCCGTAAGGGTCTGGGTATCCGGTGAATGCCCGCTCAGCTGCCAGCAGCTTCTCCTTCAGCTCCAGCCCGACCAGCCCTTGGCGCAGGGCATCAGAGACGGAGAGTAGATGGCCCTGGGCAGGGTCCACTAGACCCCCAGTGACTGCCTGGGCCTCCAGCAGAGCCAGCCCAAGCTCCGAGGGGAGCAGGCCCTGCTTCATGGCTGCATAGAGACTCAGGGTCTGCCCAGAGACCTCCATGTGCACCCCAGCAATGCTCCGGACCTGGATGTGGGGGGCTGCCTCAGGCTGGGGTGCCGGGGTGGTGCCGGATCCCAGCATGGTTTTCCCGGTCTGGGGGACTCTGGGTGCTTCAGTGCCACTGGTGTCTAGGATGTCACAGTTAACGTGGCCATTCATGGTGCTGACTGGTTCACAGAACACGTGGAAGTCTGCTCCTGAGGGGAATCAAAGGCTCTGTTAGAGGCCTTTAGCTGACTCTGGAGGACCGTGGCCTGCGGTGGGACACACCCGGCCAGAGCTCCTCCTAGCCTTTCCAGGCTGCCCCCTGCCCAGGGAAAGGGTGGCTTGGAACCCATGGTCTGGGCCTGCCTCTCACAGACCCCCTCCTCCAATCTTCACAGCCTAGACCCCAGGCACCGGGAGCCAGCCTCTCTGCCACCTCTCTCCCCTGCAGAGCTTCCCTCCACACTGTGTGTGCACCCTGGTCTGTCCCCATAGCTCATGGTCATCTGGCTGCAGCATGGCCTTGCCGGCTGCCTGCTATGACCATGTTCCTGGCCAGTCCCTGCCCCCCACCCCCACCCCCACCTCCCCGCCACCCCACAGCAAGTCCAAGGAATGAAGGAGCCACTGGATCCAAGCAAGTCCCACTCAGCAGAGTAACGTTCTGTTTCAAGGCCCAACAGTGACCCTCTAGGGCTCTGTCCCTGCCCTCTGTGCCTCCCACAGCCACTCGGCTCAGGAGCAAACTGATGGTCTGACAGCCTTCGCTCATTTCATTCTGTCTCTGATCCTTTCGATCCACACTGGGGCCAGTTTCTGCTGTGGTCACACCTCAGAAACCCCGTGGGCCTCCTCCACAGCTCTGCCCGGAACAAGCCCGGCTCTGTCCATGGGTTCTGCAGAGACCCTGGCAGGACCCAGGAGTCACATCCCTGAGCTCTTAAGGAAGTCCAGGTGCCCCCGGGCTCACCCCAAGCACACCATCTGGAGAGGCTGCGAATTTCCCAAACCCTCCAGGGCTGGCTCCTTCCTTCCTCACAGTTTATAACAGCCCTGAGACACCAGGGGGCACCTTCTACTGTGGCTGAGCAATCTCAGCTCAAGATCCATGCACCACAGAGGCCATGTCAGCCAAGTTCTCTGACACTTTGTAACAAGGATGGCCTTTCCTCCAGCTGCCAGTAGCATGCTCCTCATTTCTGCCTGAGACCTGAGAGAAACACCCTTCACTTCCATGTCTGCACCACCAGTCTCCTTTAAACTACTGCTGCCGCGGGGGTGGGGGGTGTTGGGAGTGGGGGGGTTTCAACTGATAACATTTCATCAGGAAGGGATATTGATCTACAACTTTTCTTGTGGCATCTTTTTCTGGTTTGGGCATCAGGGTAAACGTGGCCTAATAGTATAGATTATGGGGCATCCCCTCTTTGTGGTTTGTTTACGAAACTTTTCTGCAAACTTTTCGTCAAATGAACCATCAAGCCCTGTGGTCCTCGGCTTTCCTCTGGGAACTTAAAAAAAAATTATCATTACTAATCCAATGCCATGTTCCCCAGGGCACCCCACATTTTAAAAACCCTCCTTGAATTTGTTATCATTGTCCGTGCCTTCCTTCCAGGAATCGGTTACCGCCTGGCTGGCACACACTTGTTTGTTTCTGTGAGGCCATGTTCCTCTTCCCTCTTTCCCTCATAATTTTAGTATTTTAACCTCCTTTTCCTCGGAGCCCTGGTGGCATTGTGGTCAAGCTGATATCAGGATGCTAACTGCAAGGCCAACCGTTCGAAACCACCGGCCACCCTTCAGAGGAAGATGAAGTTTGCCGCTCCCACGGAGCAGTTCTGCCCTGTCCTGCAGGAGTTGCTGCAAGTCGGAATCAACTCTGGCAGAGCATTTGGTTCTTTTGAGTGATGTAACAGGGGTCTGGGGTGGTGGCACTGTGAGATGCCCCCCTGACGCCCTCCATCCTGACGCTTCCCAGGGCTGGAGGGAGGGCCTTTGGGAGCAAGGCCAGCTGCTGAACTTCCTTGGGGTCGTCCTGCCCAAGGCCAGCCCTTCTCAAGCAGATGTGACTTATCAGCATGGCCAGTGCAAGCTGGGTCCCCAATCCCACCTAGGAAGCCGAGTCTCACCCCCCCCATCCACTTAGGGAGCTGGGACCCCCACTCTGCTCAGGCAGCCAGGACCCCCACCCCACTGGGGAAGCTTAGGCCTTTCAGCTTTGGACTCAGCTAAGGTCCTTGCTGGGCTGCCTCACTTGCTGCTTGGTGGTGACTGAGGGATGTGATGGTGGGGAGTGGGGCAGGCCTTGTGGTGACCCCATGGAAAATCACAGGGCAGGTCAGCAGGCTTCTGGGCTGGTGGGGGTGGGGCCGGCTGGGGCTGTAGGAGGCACCCCTCATGAGCAAAGTTATCCCCTCACCGAGCAACTTGGGGCTGGATCTGGAAGTGGCCCTCCTTGGCCTGGAGTCTTGAGCTCACAGGCCTGGCATGCTGGGACCTGTGGGCCGCCTCCCTGGCAAGGCAGCCTTGTCTAACCTACCTGCCCAGCCCTCCCTGTGACGTTGTGGTCTGAGCCCCAGGGCACTGTGCCCAGCCACCGTCAGCAGTGCACAAGGCCACTGGGTGGTGGACATCTGACTGCTGATCTGCACCAGGGCGAGCTGGGAGATGAGGGACCTGTGGGTGTGACCTCAGTAATGCTCCACCTTCGCAGGGAGGAGCCCTGCTGGGAAGAGAAGCCCAGGGAGCCAGGTCCCAGGCCAGCCAGTGGCTCAGATTCCCAAACAGGAGGTTCAGGGAGGATACAGCGGGGAGGAGAGGAGGTGGGCGGCTGGTGTGCATGGTCTTAGTGTGCGAATGTGTGTGAGCACAGGTGTGTGAGGGCAAACACGTGAGTGTGCTTCCCAGCATGTGGGAGTGTGCTGGTGTGAGCACATGTGTGTGAGTATGTGAGTGAGCACAGGTGTGTGAGTGAACATGTGTGTGGGTGTGCAAGAACGCTCTAGTGTGAGCATAGTCTGAGTGTGCACAAATACGCCGTCTGTCAGTGTGTGTGTGTGTGCATGCGCATGCGCGCCCATGCACCTGTATTTGGGTGGCTGGTTGGGCAGTGACCTTGGGCCTGGTATGAGTGTCCTCTGTCCAGCCCCACCTCTTCCCTGGCAGCCCAGGAGGAAGGCTCTGAGGACAGGTTGAGCCTTGTGGGGATGGAGCCAGGCAGCAGGGCATTGGGTGAGTAGGTGGCAGGGGGAGCTTGGAAAGGGTGGGGTGGGGGGGTAGGGCCTTGGGGGTGGAATCCAGACAGTCTGACATCTGGAAGTGGCAGGATGCTTGGTAGGTGTGAGAAAGTGCCTTCTGAGAGATTCCCCAGAGGGGCGGCCCTCTGCGGCTTCCCTGAAGTGGCCACACCTCAGGTGGCCTGCAGGCACCAGGAGGGGGGATATGATTCCCACACTGGGTGTGGGCCGCATCTGTCAACACCGGGTGCAGCTCCCCTGAACTGGATGTATCGGTGGGGCGGTAGCCCTCAGTCTGTCAATTTGAGCCCGGTAGGAACCTAACAGCTGCAGCCTGGTCCAGGGGCCAATCCCTGTAGGCAGTGACCTTAGCCTTTGCCAGGCCACCAGCCTATCCACCCACCAGGGTTGGCACAGGCGGCAAGGCATGCTGCCAGGTGGAGGCGGACTAGGGGCGGGCTTCCTGGGAGGGTGTTCCCAGTCCCTTTGTACCCAAGCTGCAGGTGGCGCCCCCCCCCACTGCTGGCGCCTTCCCCCCAGCCACCTGCCCTCCCGCTGTCAGGCGCCCCACCTCCAATTTATCAATCTGATTGCTTTGTGCCACCCCAGCAGAAGCCCCCGGTCCTGGCCGGAGGAAGGGGCGGGAAGACCACAGTCTCTGCAGTCTCTCCTGCCGGAAATGGAGGAGGGGTAATCGGGTGAGACCATCCCCCTCCCCAAACCTGGCCTTCCCAGAACCTCCCCATCCCGCGCTCCGATCTAACCACAACTGACCCCCTAATGCCTGTGCCCTTGAGACCCCAGAGCTCAGCCAGTAGCTAGGGACATGGGGGTAACCCAGACCCCTCCTCCCCTCCCGCCGCCACGGAGCAGATGTTAGGCCTCCCGCCGGTCCCGCCTCCGTCGCCCACCTGCAGCCTTGCGGGGCTCAGTGCTCCGCCCGTCTGTGGTTCGACTCCTACTGCGTCTACGCTTGCCAGGTGCCCGGGTCCAAATTTAAACCTGGGCGCAGGCTCCGCCCACGGCGAATGCACCCTCCCTCCATCTGGGGGTGGCAGCGGGAAGGTGGGGTGCGGCCAGGTGTGGGGGCCACCAGCAGTTGGGGCAGGCAGGTGTGGAGCCCGCGCAAGGGCACGCCCCCTCTGTGAGCCCCTCTGGGCGCAGGGTGGGGCAGGGGTCAGAGGGCTGTACCAGGGGGCCAGGGCCCCTCCTTCATCAGCCCTTTGGAATGCAGGGCAGGCTTGGGGCGGAGGGGGCATTTGTACGGAGTTTGCAAGGGAAATGAGAGTCAGCCAGGTTTCGATTTCGGGCATGCCACTTGTTTCAGGACAGGCTCAGCCCTAGCCAAGTCCTAGAATCCTGCCCCTGTTGCTTGGCTTCCAGGGTCTTCTGGGTCCTGGGGCTCCCCTCCACTGCTGCCTGTGTGAAGCTCCTCCTGGCACATCGGGGGTGGGGATCCCCAGCGCCCTTGAAGTCCTGTCTGAAAGGGTAGCCAGCCTCACCTATGGGGCGCCAGCCTGGGGAGCAGCTGCCAGCCCCCACCCCCCTCAATCCTGCCCTGCACTCACCTTCCTGCGGGGGCTGCTGGCAGGGCTGGGGAGGGCAGCCCAGAAGCCTGCCTGCTGTGGGGAGGGTGCCCAGGACTGGGACTGCTGGTGGATTTTCTGGCTGGTCCTTCACTGGGCTGTCCAGAAAGCCAGATAGACAGGTGGGATTGGCCACTTGCCTCCACTCACTCCCCAAGGCAGGCCAGAGACCATGCCCTGGTCCCAGGCCTCACGTCTGCCCCAGTCATTCTTGACCAGAAACTCATCCAGGGCCAGCCAGCTGCCCCCGACTTACACCATGAGGGCCCCGTGTCCCACCTACACAGGTGTGAGAGGGTGAGGGTCAACACTGCCCAGCTCACACCTGCTTGCTGAGGCTCTCTGGAACCTGGACAGGCCTTGGACTGCCTCGAATTCATCCCCACCCATGTCACCTGTGACTGCTTCTGGCAGCCCACCCGGCTCACCAGGTGCCAGCATGCTGTCTGGGAAGTCCTGCCAGGAGACCGGCAAGCCACCCTGCTCTGGCATCTCTGCGTGGCCACAGCACTTGCCCAGTGTCCAGATGAGCGCCTGCCCCTTCAATGTGGGAAGGCACCATGAGGCAGGCAGGTCACCTCTTCCCAGTGCAGCCAGCCCTGCCTGCCCCTACCTGGCCCTGGATCATAGCCACTGCAGGGGGGCCTCTCTCATCCTCTGCCCAGACCCTCTCCTGGTGGGGACCCCCTCCCTGAGGAAGTCCTTTCCGACATCCTCCAAGCCCTTTCCCCATGGCAGCCCCTGTCCATGGTGCTCCACTCTTCTAACAGACCTCCCTGGAGGGCAAGTCCGGCCAAGGCCCTGCTCCCTGGGGCAGCAGGCCACTGCTGGTCAGGCCCCTCAGAGCCAGCACCTGCCCTGGGACTTGGGGTGTGCTTTAGCCTGGAGGCCTGCAGGACTGTGCCAGTACCCCCTATGGAGCAAGGCACGGAGCCAGGGAACAAGGAAGGGCCCAGGGAACCCCAAGTGGTGCCAGAGTTCCCCCATGGTGCTGACCCAGGGCTGGTCCTTGAAGTCACTGTATTGGCTGGAGCCTCTGGCCACAGGTCCCCACCTGGTCCCTGGGCACAGTAAGGGACAGCCCCAGTAGCAGTAAGAGCAGGTCCTCCACCAATGACCCAGGACAGCAACATCCCCTCCAGGGTGGCAGCCAAGAGAGGGAGCCAGGGGACAAGGTGGGGCCAGGGGGAAGGCTGACTCCTCCAGGGTGGGCTGTCAAAAGAGAGTTCAGGAGGCTGGGCATGGCTGAAGGGCAGTTCCAGCAGCCGCCCCAGGGGCCAGGGACCTTAAGGAGGCAGGTTCCTCCCTGTAGATCCGAAGACACCACAGGAACATGGCCCCCCACACCTCCCCTGCTGCCTCCTTGCCCTTCCCCCACTTCCCTATACGCTGGTCTGTCAGCGTGGCCCAGGCCTTAGAGAGGTGACTGGGAGCAGGTAGACCTCCTGACTGGCAGGGACCATTAAGGATGCTGGGGGTCAGAGATGGGGGAAGAGTCCAGTGGAGCTGGCAGGGGTCTCCCCATGCTGGAGAAACAAGCCTGGGTTTCAGGACAGGATGCAGACCTCATGATTGTATCAGGGAAGGAAGAGGAATGAGGGGAGAAGGGGAGAGGAGAAGGAGGGGGGAGGAGGGAGAGGAAGGGGAGAGAGAGGAGGAGGACAAAGAGGAAGGCCCAGTCAGGCACAGAGGATAGGAGCCAGGTGTAGAAGAGGCCTTCCCTTGACCTCAGAGCTAAAGGTATTGATATCTAGCTCCAAATATTCGCTTCTCTCCAGGGACTGCTGCATAGAAGGACGTGTGTGTGTGTGTGTGTGTGTGTGTGTGTCGCTCCCTTAGTCCCGTCTGTGCCCACTCCAGCTGAGAGGTGGGGCCTCTATCTGACTCCGACCCTGCCCCAGATCCACTGGGGTGCTGGTGGCCAGGGCCTGCACGGCACATACAGCGCACAGTAGGTCTTCAGGTTGTTGGGGTGAGAATTGAGTCCTGGGCATTGCTTTCAGGGGCTCCGCGTCTGCATCCACCTCACCTCCTGAAAGGGCAGGTCTCCCCTTTCTAGGCCCCTCCCACCAGCAGTCAGTGGTGGGATTTTCTCCTTCCTTGGGCCTTAGGACCCAACCCCAACCCGTGTCCAGGGCATTTCCAGTGAGGTAATCCAACCTGGCCTCACCAAACCCTCTGGGCTTGTACCCACATGGCACCAATGACTTGCACGGAAACCTCTTACCAGCTCCCCCTTGGGGAGGGTCCCATTCTGCTCCAAAGCACAGCTGAGGAAAGGATCACCTGAGATGGGGCCCCCTTCCAGCTGCCTTCCTGCGCTCCTGGGTTCCCCCGCACAAACCTACCAGGCCTGGCCAAGCGCTTTCTGTCTGGTGACCCCTAGAGTGCCAATAGGAGGGCCTGTCCTGGGCAGCTGCTCAGCGGCCTCCTACTGGGTCAGAGCCCTCTGCCTGCAGGACAGCTGGACTTGAGCTAAATGGGGGCAGCGTTGTCTCAGGAGACCACAGTACCTGCCCAGTTCCTGCACCCCCATGAGCAGCCGAGGTGGGCCTGGCACCTGTCTGGGTTACTGAACCTTTGGTGTTCAGAGGCTGTCTGCTTCATGTCCAGCCTGGCACCTGGGCCTGCCTGCCGTGAGGGCCCCCGAGGCCCAGAGTCCTTGGCTGCACAGCTCCTGCCTTGTCCTGGGCAGCCAGCACTGCCCACTCCCAGAGCTACTGCAGCTGCCCTGCACTCACCATGCTCAGCACGTGAGGTCAGGGGACAAAGGTGAGTGTCGGCCCTGGGCAGGGAATGGACAGGGTCAGACGACAGGGTCAGATGTGCAGAGAGGCCTGGTGTCCACACTAGGAGCACTGATAACTGGCCATCCCCTCAGAGGTAGGATGGACAACCAGTTGGAATGACCGGGTCTCTAATACCCCCTACCAGCCCCTCATCTGTCAGCAACAAACTGCCAGTTTCCTGGGTTCTTCAGCACCTGCTCCCGGTCATCCATCCACACTGTGGCCTCCGCAAGGACGCACTGTGGACACAGTCCTGAGCCTCACAACCCCTGGCTCCTGTCCCCACCCAGGTCCCACAGCCCCGCCCCTGAAGTACTATAATCCCGTCCCCAGGTCCCAGCCCCTCCAGAAGCCTCTCCCCCAGCCCCTGCAGTCCTCCTCTAAGCTGGGGAGGGGCAGCTGGTACCACCTAGACCTCTGCTTCACCTGCAGACCCCGCTGCCTCAGCAAGTGCAGGAGCAGCTGCAGGGGAGAAGGGCACATGGTTGGGGGTGGGGAAGGTTTTCTAGGGGGTGCTGCCCATCCAGAACCGTCCATCAGCACTGCCTGGGTGAGGATCCTGGGGCCCAAAGATGCCCATGCCCACGCCCTGTACCTCCTGCTTCCTCATCTGGGTGGCGGCCACCACAGCACGAGGGGCTCAGGGGCCCTGTAAGGCCAGCAGCCCCTCCATGCCATCCAGTCAGCTGTGCGTGTGGCAGTCGGGGGTTGAGGACCCTCTTCTTCCACAGGGGTCACCCTGCACCATCTGCCACCACAGTCTCCATCACCTGTGTCACTTCCACAGCACGGGGACCCCAAAAGGTCCAGGAGGTCGTGGTTGGGGTCCGGCCTGGGTGGCAACTGGTGGCTGCAGGGGCGGCAGCTCCCTCGAGCCTTGCCCCTGCCCCCAGGTGGCTTTTCTGGTCTCCCAGGCGGCTGAGGGGAGAGAAAGGGCTCTCCATGGCAATGGGGAGTAGGCGGATGGCAGGAAGGCAAGGGGGCTGAGGGCAGATGGCAGCGCACCCTCCTCCCATGATCCCCTCATGCCCTTTCCCAAAGTTGGGGTCACCACAGGGGTCGGGCTGCTGGACATGGGGACCCTATGGGAGGAGGAGTGTGAGTCTGGAGCCTGCTCTCCCTTTGCCCATGCTGCTCTGTGTCCAGCCTTTCCCCACCAGCCGCCTGCCTGCTCCAGTTCCCTAGGAAACTGCTGGGGGCTGCAGCCTGGAGGGTGGGGAAGGGGCGAGACCCAGCTTCCCACCCCGCCCCCCAGCAGGAACTATGACTGCCCCAGGCCCACTCACCCAGCTGAGCTCCGGGGGTTCCCATGAGGAGGTGGAGGGGGTAGGAAAGGCAGTCTCTGCAGGAGGTGTGACTGGGGGCTCCCTGGGACCCTGGCTCTAACCCCTCCCACCACGTGGTCCTTGCCAGTCCCCTCCAGGCCCCACCCGTGCAGCCCCAGACACCCCTAAGAATTCTGGAGCCTCCCCAGTGGGTCTGGGATGTACCCCACCTCTAGTTCAGATCCTCCTCCCAGCAGAGGCACTGCCCCTGTGAGCTGAGCCCCTGTGACCGAGCCCCTGTGTGAGCTGAGGTTCTGTGAGCTGAGCCCCTGTGTGAACTGAGTTCTTGTGAACTGAGTGAGCCCCTGTGAGCTGAGCCCCTGTGAGCTGAGCCCCTGTGTGAGCTGAGTCCCTGTGAGCTGAGCCCCTGTGTGAACTGAGTCTCTGTGTGAACTGAGTCCCTGTGATCTGAGCCCCTGTGTGAACTGAGTCCCTGTGAGCTGAGCCCCTGTGTGAACTGAGTCTCTGTGTGAACTGAGCCCCTGTGTGCACTGACCCCTGTGCACTGAACCCTATGAACTGAGCCCCTGTGTGAACTGAGCTCCCCTCATTCATGAATTGATCTCTTCATGTAAAGGGTGCCTCTGCTGGGGACAGGCTGCCCCCGCCTGTGTCCTGTGTCCTGAGCCTGACCCTCCAGTGGAGCTCGAGGGCCCCAGGGTCCATGGGCCTCATAGACCAGCCTGGCCCAGGCCTGTCTCCCTTGGCCTGGTGCTGTTGCCTGGAAACTGTGCATTGGAAAATGCCAGGCGGGGCAGCAGTGGCAGGCTGGGGCAGGCAGGGCAGACGCAACCGGGGGTGGATGGCTGGCAGGGTTGATGCCTCACTGCCCTGCCCAGCCCTGGTGCTGGGTCTCTGACCAGGCCCAGGGAGTGTCTGAGTGTGGGGGCCAGCCTCGGAGGGACTCACACACACAGAGCTTGCCCTGACAAGGTCCAGGCAGGACCCCTTGTTCTGCCCCACTCAGCCTCATCCTCAGACCCCTTGGTGGAGGGGCCCCTGGACTCGGGCTGAGTGGCTCTCTGGACAGACCAGTAACATCCACCCCATGGGCCCCCCCATACTGTCACCCACTTGCCCAAGTGTCCAGCTCCTGGCCACTCTGGTGACAGAGTACCTTCCTGCAGGCTTCTCCCTTGCCACAGACACCGTGACATGGAGTCGGGGCGGGTCAGGCAGGGGCCATGGTCTCCAGGGCCCAAAGTGCAGGGCTCGGCTTCTGTCTACCCCTGCCATGACCCCTTCTCCCTGGCCTTGCCATATATGTTTAAACTGACCCCTGGGGGTCTCCCACTCCCACTGGGGTCTCCACCCAGCTCTCAGGCCATTACACCAGGGAAGACTGTGTGCTCAAGTGCACACACACACACACACACACACAGTGAAGACCCACATGTGCACACACACGCCTGTACACATGCACATGAGCACACACATGGGCACACCAACACATACTCACACAGTGAGGACCCCACACACACAAACACACAGTAAGCCTCCATGTGTGTGCACACGCACAGGCACACATGAACACACATATTCACATGTGTGCATCCTGGCATACATACACACACATTCACATACTCATACCTGTAATGCTCCCACATATGAGCACACATGCATACAAGCATACAGTCACAACCATGTGCACACCCAAACATGCACACACGTGTGTGTACCATGCATGCACCCACTCCCAGACACACCCATCTACACACGTGCACACACATCCAGCCATGCTCACACACACACACACATGCACACACGTCCATGCATGTCTACACAGTTGTTCGCACCTCTGTTCACTCCCACACTCTCACTCACAGACACACACACTCATGCACGCACACACAACGTGGGGTGTCGTGGGGTTGCACCAGGGGGACTACAGACAAGTCCAGATGGGGATGCAGCTCTCCAAGACAGAGGCAGCTGGCGACACAGATGGTGGGGTCCTGCTGAGTCCCTAGTGGCTGCTCTTGCCCATTGGAACCCACCTGTGGGGATGGGGTAGGGGCTCCCATGGGGGTGGGGCAGGGGCTCCCATGGGGTGGGGCAGGGGCTCCCATGGGGATGGGGCAGGGGCTCCTATGGGGTGGGGCAGGGGCTCCCTTGGGGATGGGGCAGCAGGCTGGAGCACAGAAGGAGGAGCTGCTGGGCTGGAGGGATAGGCTTGCTCCTGGGGCCCAAGCAGTGTCTAGGTGGAAGGTGGAAGTGGGGGTGGGCGTCTGCTGAAATGGGAGGAACAGAGGGTCAAGGATGGAGGGGGAGAGGGGACCTCCTACCTGAGACTCCCTAGGGCGAAGGTGGAGACCTGAGGCTGGAAGGGAGGGTTGGTCAGTGTGGGGTTTCTCCAGAGAGCTGGTTCAGGCCAGGTACTTTTTCTCCTTGCCTGGCAGGGGTACATGGTGGGACGTGCAGACCAGAAGTGGTTTTCTTCTTAAGACCCAAGTCTTACAGGGAAGAGGCCTGGCAGGGGATCTCTTTTATGTATGTGTGTGAGGCAGAAAACCCCAGTGGGTGGGGAGCAGGCTGCGTCTTGGGGTCCCCCGGAGGCAGGAGAGGCAGAGGCTCAGTGAGGAACCTCCACTGGAGCCCAGAGGAAACACACAAATGTAGAAGCTGTTCTTGGCCCAGACATTGACCTCAGCCCTGGGAGGGCGCTCAGGACTCCACTCTGCCCCCCAGGCCCTCTCCTGGCTCAGTAAGCCAACTATCAAGACAGACAGATGGCCAACCCTGCAGGGGACCCCAAGAGGGGGGAGGTCACCCACACACAGCACCCGGTCAGGGGTGGGGGGTCTGCAGAGCTAGATCTGGTGGGCAGAAGTGGGGTCTGCAGGTAAAGCTCAGCATTTAATCAGGAAGGGTGGGGGAGGTACGGTAAATGACCTCAGAGCCCCCCATCCCTGTCTATGTGAGTCACAGTGTTGGTGGCTGTGGTGTGGGCTGTGCAGTCCACTCAGTGGACGAGGCAGGATCCTTCATACCCTTATGCCACCTTGCTTAAGTCAGGGCCGTGTCCCTGAGGGTGTGGCCTGCAGCCAGCAGACATCCGATGCTCTCATGCATTGGGTCCTGCAGCTGGCCCATTATCACCTGACCTCCCTCTTAGAACGTGAGCCAGTACCTTGTCCTGGCAAGCAGATCATGGGCCCCTCAGCCCTGCTGCCGTGTGAGCCAGGAGAACCCCCACCCTAACACCTGACAGTGACTTGGGATGACACAGCCGCGTAAGCCCTTTGATGGTGGTTCACGAGTTCTGTGAGGTCAGCAACCAAGGCCAGGGGAACATGGGGGAGGAGGAGAGGATGCTGTCACCACACTTTGCAAAGGCTGGACGTTGAGACATCTTCAACCCTGGCCTGACGGGGCCGACTGGGGGCTGGTCTTTCTAAAGGAGGTCATTGCTGCCCCAGGTGACCGGCAGCAAAGCAGTAGTGCCCAGCCAGCCCCCGCCCTACCCCTGGGTCAGCCCGCATCCACGCCTCTTTTCTCCAAGTGCCAGCCCCACCACAGCTAATTGGCTGGTCCACCATAGACCCTGTGCCAGCTCCCCAGCTCTACCTCGGATGTGTCTGGTTCATCTTGGGCAGGTGGGGGGTCCCAGGAGAAGCAACATCTAGCCCCTCCTGACACTGCAGGTGCAAGGGGTGTGTGGCTGGCGGGGCAGGCACGAGTCAGTGGCCCAGGACACAACTTATGTCCTGCTGAACTCAACAGCCCGACTGGCCCACGAGTCAGCTGCCCACTCTGCTCCTGACCTTGGTCACGGGCACACCTGAGAAACACTCTATGGGCAGCAGCACCCTGCTTGCTCATTGACCTCTTTAGAGGGAATCGTGGGGGACCAGTATGTGAGCACCTCCGGTGTCTCTCCTCCTGATTCAGGGTTTGCTTCGAACCCCCAAACCCTGCAGGCTCCAAGGCTGCCAGGTCATTCCCTTCCCAGTCTCTGTGACGCCGGGAGGTGCCGGGTGCGGGACCACAGCGCGGACACACAATCCAGGCTGTGTGTGAGCCCGTTGCTGTAGCCACCATGTCTGTCCCTCTCCTTGAGGATCTTCTGAGCCTTCTCTGCCCTCCGCTTTACCAAGCACGCTGTCCTGCCCCAAGGACTGGTCTCTCAGGACAGCTTGTCCAAAGAATATGAGCCGAAGTCTCGTCATCCTCCCTTCTAAGGAACATTCTGGCTGGATTCCTTCCAAGACGGATTTGTCAGATCTCCCGGCAGTCCGTGGCATGCTCGATGTTCTTGCCAGCACTGTCATTGAAAGGTATCAAATTTTTGTTGTTGTTGTTGCCATCTCCTTCCTTATTCTTCATCCAACTTTCACATGTCAGTGAGGCAATTCAAAACACCCTGACTTGGGTCAGCACACCTTAGTCCTCAAAATGACCTCTTTGCTATTCACCGCTGAACACGCACCAGCATCTGCTCCTCGCTGCTCCATCAGTGTGGACTATGGAACTCTCGGCAGCCCCCTCCATGCTCTGATCCCTCAACCAGCCGCTTCTGGGTCCAGCCGGGAGGATTAGGGGTCACCATGTCCCTGTGCATGCAAACCTCTTTAAAACCTGTGGCCGGACTTGGGTGGTCTGTCATTTCCAGGGTGACAGCCAAAGCCGGAGACCTTTCTCTGAGGCTACCCAGCCCTCCCTCGGCATTTGGTCGGGCCGAGTATAAGATGCAGGGAGACCGCCTCCCCCCCCACACACACACACCCTGCCACTCTGCCCTGGGCCCCAGTCTCATGCAGGACACCGGAGTCCCAGACCAGGGCCAGGCCTCTGTGCCTGCCGCGCCTCCTCTCCCTCCTCCCAGCAGGAGGTGCTGGTGGTGGGCTCACACAGGAGGGGTGGTGCCAGGGCCCTTGTTCCTCACATCCTCAGGGGACGACACAGCCTACTGGACCCAACAACAATCCTCTCTGCTGCCCCCGCCACAGCCAGGCCTTGTGTGGAAGTCAGAGGACCTAAAGGCTCACATGGACGCAGGAGGAAGAGCCCACATGTCTTCCTCCCTCCCACACGGCTGCCAAAGGTCAGGCAGCTTTCCTGGCCCTGGCTGGGTGCTCTGCCCACTGCACACAGTGGCTGGGCACAGACAATACCCCCGCTGGCCCAGCTGGGGAGGATCTCATCCATCCCAAGCATCCCAGCCTGGAGGGGGTGGGGGGCGGTGCAGTGGGGAGCTGTGCTACATGGTTTTGCTTGGGCAGAAGCTCCACAGGAAATGGCTGTAAGGAACAGGAGTGTCCTCTCAGTTTCGGGGGCACTGGAGCAAAGGGGGGGTCCCTGATGTCTGTCACTGTTACCGTGTGTGTCTCTGGGTCTCTTCATAAGTTCCCACTCAGAAGGCAGGGACACATGGTGCTCTCTGGCACTGACCTCATCAACACACGTGTGCACACACAACACAAACTCACTGCCATTGAGTCGATGCTGACTCACAGCGACCCTGTCGGACTGGACTGAGCTCCCCTCTGGTTTCTGAGACTGCATCTCTACCGGAGTGGAGAGTCCTGCTGTTCTCCCTCAGAGCAGCTGGTGGTATTGAACCGCTGGCCTTGCAGACAGCAGCCACTCTCCCACCAGGGCTTCTCAGCACACAGACGAAACAGGAAACCAAGCCCACGGCCATTGGGTAGGTTCAGGATAGCATTGCCCCCATGAGTTCTGAGCCTGCCTCTTCTTTCTCCCTACAGGAAACCCCGTAGTCACAGGTACAGGGGTTAGGGCCACAAGTCACCTGTGGGGACACAGTCCGATCCAGGGAAGTGTGGGGCAGGGGGCCTCTTGCTTCCTCTGGAATTCCCACACGAATTCCTCATGCACCAGGAGAAGGTGGCATGGTGCTGGGACAAAGGGCACACAGCTGTGGCGGGGGTCAGAGGAGGTGGGCTTGGAGCTGGTGGCTCCCTCTCCGCAGATACTCAATGGCAGTGATTTAAAACCCAAAGTCGCCCCACCCCGACCCCCCAGCAACCCTGAACATCCAGACCTTTGATAAGCGATCCAGGAACTGGGGAGGCCAGGAGGCTGAGCCCACAAGTCTGTCAATGGGGCTCAAAGAAAGATTAACCTGAGTTACAAAAGTCAAACTATGATGTTTCTCACGTGCCTTTGTGGGGGCCTAGGTTTTCCCATGTCTTACTCCAAGATAAAGTTGGCAAAACGTCAGGTGACCTCAGAGGCTAGAGGTCACCCAAAAGACAGTTCTCCCTCCTCTCGGTTTTCAGCTCGGACTCCTAGGTGAGACTTTCTCGGGCTGTCTCACAGCGGGGTCCACCGGATGCCAGCCACCTCCACCACTTTCCCGAGCCCCACACCATTGGGACACAGCCCTGCACTGGAGGTGCACCAGTGGGAAAGTGGCTGCCACAGCTGCGCTGACACCCCCCCCAAAATCTGCCTCCTTGGTTTGTCTTCAAAGAAGGCTGGTGATGGCATTGCCAAGGCACCGTGGTGACTGGAAGGGGTTAAGAATGGCTGTGAAACTGACCATTCAGAGCCCACAGGCCCTGAGTGAGGGGGGCCTTCTGCCTGTACCCCGATCACCAGAGCTCTCGGGAAACCGGCCAGGGGCAGAAAGAAGTAGGAGCACGTGGGAGCATCACCTTTGATGAGAGCATCGAGTTGCCTGGCAGACGCAACACCGAACTTTAGCCAGAGAACTCTCTGGGACAATTAAGGAAACCCTGGGTATCCCTCAGCCTGTGGACTGTGGCGTTGAGGGCTGCCACCCTTGGGGCAACATAGATGGCAGCAGCAGTGGTGCTTTGGTATGCCAGGCAAGTTAGGAACTCGGAGGGGAAATGCTCACTACAAGATCATTCGATGAAGAGGGAGAGCTCCACCCAAATTCCTGATGGTCGACTATGACTCAGCTGTGCTGGAGGGCCGCGGGCCCCTGTGCCCCAGCTTCTCGTTCCACTCTTGCACCCTGGATGTTGGCCGAGCTTCCCACGCCCACGGAGCTCTCCCACTTCCTCGCTCAGCCCTGAGCCCTGGCCTCCACCCACACCAGCCATCTTCACGTCCACCAGGTCTTCACGCCTGGGCTGCCTTGGTTCTGCAAGGCTCACCCTCTTCCCTGTGCCCAACTGACCTCCCGCCCAAAGGTGGTGAGAGGGCTCGTGCACCTGGAGGACACGTGCATGCCCCTGCCCCTGGCTGGGACTGGAGGTTTTCTCCTTTTACCTTCGGGTCAGACCAGGGCAGGGCAGCTCTATCCCTGACCCCACTGAGTGATGGCTGATTTGGGGAAACAGAAAGATTTCTCCCAAGTTGTCACCCCAAATATACGCCAAACCTAGCTGTTTGCTACACATGGTGCATGACTACACTAGGAGGCCACTGGAAGCAGGTCAGAGGTTATGCTCACTAAGGGTTATCCGCCATCTGGAGCAATCAGACTGTATAGTCTGTCCCACCCTAAGTCGGGCCCTCTCCCTTCTGATAAGGACAGTAATGGATGTTTCCCTGAAGGAGAGCCCAAGGAGGTCAAGCCCACTCAAGGGTGACCAAGGTTAGGCCCCGATTATGAGTCTGGGGTCTGCCCATCTTGTCACGTGTATACCCTAGTCCCTCCCCTTCCTATCATGTGTACACCCCTAGTTCATCCCCTTCCTGTTACGCTTAATGCCCATTGTATATTCTCCTCCTATTGCTTGTATTGCCTATTGTACATCCCCTTCCTGTGACATATTTTACCTGTAATTGAGAGGCATGCACACCCCCAAAGACATATATATGTCTTAGTTAGCAATAAATTGCTCTCTCCCCTGCCCTCTCGGCCCACGCTGTGCGCAGACCTGGCTGTTGAGATCATGGCCGTCCAGGAGGTGAGCTTGCTACCATGAAATGTGTCTGATTTCTTTATTTTACTCTCTCTGCGATCTCTCTCATTCTCTGTGACTTTATTATAATCTTTATATATCTCAACTGTACAATTGCATTTACTGAACCCAGGACTAGTTGTGGGGGGCTGCTTACCCCCACAGCTGGTCGAGTGAGTCACACCCAGGAAGGACAGACCACGTGGAGGTGGGAGCTTATGCCAAGGAAATCCAGGGTTTGCCAGCAGGGCAGAGAAGGACCTTCCCATAAGGTGGAGGCCTGGGTGTGGAACTTTTAGCCCCCAAATGATGCGAAAACAAACATCTGTTCCTATAAGTCACCCCTTAGTGGGGAGTTTTGGTTATGGCGGCTTCAAGAAACTAAGGCTGTGGCTACATGGCCATTCAGAGAATCTCCAGATCCAGTTACTGTGATCTTTGCACCACGGTGGACCAGGGATGATCAGACAACCTGGTCCCTGGGGGTCAGAGTGTGACATTGTTGCTAGGTGCTCCCCGATGGCTTCAGCCAATAGAAACCCAGGAGCAACAGACAGAAGCACTGCCCAGTCCTGCAGCTCCATCCTCAGCATCGTTTTTGTCTGAGCCACTGCTGCCCCTGGACTTTACCTCTTTACCTCTTTTAGCTTTACCTCTTTTAGCTTTACCTCTTTTAGCTGCCCCTGGACTTTACCAGCCGCGACGTCCTTCTCCAGGGATGGTCTCTCCTGGCAGCACGCCCAAGCACGTGAGATGAAGTCCTGCCATCCTTCATCACCAGAATTGAACACTACAGACCAATGCCTCTGATGAATATAGATGTCAACTTTTCCAACAACATTCTAAACAACAGAATTCAACAAAGTTAAAGCAAACGAACAAAAAGCACCTTTCCATCGAGCAGGATTCATACCAGATATGCAAGGACGGTTCAACATTAGAAAAAGTATGATGTAAGTCACCACATAAACAAGGTAAAGGTTAAATCACATGACTGTGTCAACTGATGCGGAAAAGTCATTCACTAAAACACTCAACAAAATGGGGGTAGAAGGGAACTTTCTCAACATAATAAAGACCATATATGCAAATCCAGTGGTTAGCAGCTCACTCACTAGAGAGGAATCGAGCATGGCCCTTGCGAGCAGGGACCAGACGGAGTTGCCCTCCACCACCACTCTTACGTGATGAAGTCCTGGGAGCCTTAGTCAGAGCAATATGATGTACAAGTGACATTAAAGGCCTCCATATCGGCACAGGAGAAACAACACTCCCTACTTTCAGATGATATAATCCTATATGTATAACCGCGCCGTTTCCATCAAGAAGTTGCTGGGGCTTCTTGAGAATGTTGGCAATGCAGCAGCTATAAGATCAAATACAGAAATCAGTTGGATTCTTGTGTCTTAAAGTAGATGAAACTGAAAAGTAAATCTTAAAAATATATACACCATTTATAGTAAGTACCCAAAAGATAAAATACCTGGGAATAAATCTTACCAGAGAAACAAAAGATTTACACAAAGAAGATTGTGAAACACTTCTACAAGAAACCTAAAGAGAGATACACAAAAGGAGGAGCCTCCCACCCCAATAGGAAGACTGAAATAATGGAGATTCAGCATTACCAAAAGCATGCTATCAATTCATTGTGACCCCTAGTCAAATCCCAGCACAAGTCTTCAAAGAAGTAGAAAACTAGTCTCCCACTTTATTTGGAAAGGAAGGAATTCAGGATAAATGAAACACTGTTAAAAAACGAAAACAAAGGGGAGGCCATTCACTCCCAGGCCTTAAAATCCGCTCCATAGCGTAGTAATCAAAGCAGGTTGGTATCGGTACAGTGTCTGACATGAAGACCAGGGGGTTAGAATCAAGAACCGCGAAACACAGCCAAGTCCCTACAGACGCCTGCTCTGAATAAAAGATTAGAACACGGTAAGTGGGGAGAGGGAGCCTTTTCGAAAAATAGTGCTGGAAAAGCTGGGTCTCTACCTGCAACAGAATGAGACAGTCTCCTGCCTCCCCAAAAGCAAACACAAACAGGACGGAGTAAAGACCTACATGCAGCCCTAGAGTCACAGAGCCCACCAGTGAGAAACAGAGACAGACGTAAGGTCTCTAACACAAGGCATAAAATACACTACCAAACACAATGAAAAGTAACCCCATCATCGAAGAGCTAAAAGAAAACCTACAGATTGGGAAACATATTTAGCAAGGATGTATCAGATAAAAGGCTAATTTCAAAAATCTATAGAAAACTGCAACACCTTAGTAAGAGAAATACGAATAACCCCATCAAAAAATGGGCACAAAGACATGAATGGACAAATTACTAAAGATGACATCCAGGTGGCTAACAAGCACATGAAGAAATGTGTGCATTCATTAGCAATAGGAGAAATACAAATTAAAGCAGCAATGAGAGGCCATCTCACACTGACAGTGTTAGCAAAAGTTAAAACAAACAAACAAACAAACGAACCTCCCAGAGAATAATAAATGCTGGAGAAGAGATGGAGAGATTGGAGCACACAGGCTCCTGGTGGAATTGTAGGACCGAACAGTCACCAAACAGACACAGACAGAAAGACCGCACATTCCTGCCTTGTACCTTAAAGAAATCAAGACGGAAACACGGACAGACACATGCCCACCTGTTTATTGCAGCAACTTCTGGAATAGCCAAAAGATGGAAACAATAAAATAAAACAAACAAACAAACAAAAGACTGTGGAGGAATTAATGAGCTCTGGTACATTCATACCATGGAATAGTATGCACCCTTAAAGAACAATGACCCATCAAGTAGACACCTTAAGACGGGCACAAAGTTAGAGAACAATATGTTTGCCATTCTGTGCAGCTGGGCGTTGTGCCCCGAGACAGGATACACCAGTGGTTCTCAACCTGTGGGTCTCCATCCCTTTGGGGGCCTAGCGACCCTTTCACAGGCATCTCCAGATCCATAACAGTAGCAAAATGATAGTTACAAAGTAGCAACGAAAGCAAATTTACGAGGACTGCTGGCTACACCACTGGGATCCATGGAACGGAGCTCTGCGTCACTTTAAAGGAAGGCTCAATCGCTGTTGGTGTCTGCAGGTGCTGTCAGGTCGGGTCTGACACGGAGCAGCCGATGGACAACAGAACAAAGCAAGGCCAGGTACTGCTGCTGCCCCGTGTGGGCCCATCTTGCTGAGGGTGCTCCTCTCTTACTCTGACACCACCCCCCTCCCACCCCAGCCCTGTGTTACTAAATACGACGACCTACTCCTGGGAATGGTCATGGTCCTAATAGCACGAGCAAGGTACAGAGATGAATTCTCCACTCCAGGACAGATCGCCTCGCTGCGGCCAGGTCGTGGACTTGTCATTGCCTCTGTCCAGCACCATCGCTCCAAGACCTCGGTCTTGTCTGCGCGCTCTCAGTCATGGTCCGGCTTCGCGGCTGTCTGGTGAGGGGCGAGACCGTGACTTGGTGCAGGCACGCCTGACCCGTCAGAGTCAGCTCTGCTTTGTGTAGCTCAAGCACAGAAGGGGTCTTCTGCAGCAGACTTGACCGAAGTCATACATCATTTGATTTCTTGGCTGCTGCTTCCATGGATGTTACCTGTGGATCCACCTGAAATGAAATCCTTGAAAACTTCATTCTTTCCCTCTTCATTGGAATGTTGCTCATCCTTCCAGCTGTGGGGATTTGACTTTTCTTTTTCCGGGTTCTACAGGTATTTTTGTTTATTTTAATGAAGCTGGCACAGTGCCCACTTGAAGCCCACATCCCAGGTCAGAAAGTACAAACAAAATCCAAAGGGCTGTGTTCTGTGGAATACACTTCTGCACAGATAGTTTTATTAATTGCTAATAAAATTTAGAACTTAAAAAAAAGAAATTTAGAACTGTTCTGGGGTCTTCTGGCAAGCTTTCATTTTCACCCTAAAACGCTTCGTCTCTTCAGTGAAGCCATCTTTGTTGTTCCTCAGGCTCCCACCGGACATTCCTCCTCGTCTGGTCCAGTCTCAGGTTTTCAAGGTCACTTCCAAGTTGCAGGAAGGTCCTTTCCCCCACGGTTCCCTTCTCTGAAAAACGTCCTCTCCCGCTGAAACTCACAGCCCAGGAGTGTTCCAGTCACTTGCTGGAACTTCAGGGCCAATTGGAACATCTTTATGAGCATTCGAGACGGCCAGTCTCACTTATCCCACAAGCTAGCGTCTGTACAGTCCCGGGCAAGGTGCCTTATTGTGCACACGCGCCAGGTTTGAGAGGAGGGCACTCTGGAGTCTGCATGAGGAGAACAGCGGGCAGTAGGTTCCAAATGCCACCAAAGGACAGCAGTGAGATCACCTCCAAGGTGCCTGCAAGAGAGGAGTCGCTTTTCAATGCCACTGTGAGCACCACCTTCCAAAGAACTGCTTTAAAAAGTGGGGGATAGAGGGAACAGGGGGGAATGTGAAGAATACTTAAACTGTTGCATAAGCTCAGTCACACCTCCCTCCCTCCCCAGTTCTGTGGGGGTGGGGCTGCCAGCAATGCTCTGACCTTTACAGAGAAACCCGAGTGAATTCAGCAGAACGCCCTGCCTCTGGCAGTGTGATTCTTGGGGTTTCTGGAGAAGTGTCGTTTTCACCTTGAAGGTGACCTCACTGCTGTCCTTCGGTGGCTTTGAGTTCCGTGCATTCTCCTTCCTTCTTAGCCCCTAAGTCTGCAGTGGGAGGGGGGGGGGGTTGCCTCCTGGTCAGACATGTGACAATGGTCTCACCCGTGGGCCAGGCAGAATCTCACTCTAGGGTTTACAAACCCATCTCAGATTTTTCTTTTCTTTAAAAAAATTTTTTTTATTGTGACTATGGTGAAGGCTTACAGAGCAGATCATGAGTTTGACCTTCAACAATTTAAACATGTTTTGTTTCAATGGATCTGCTTAAATCCCCTCCATGGCCTTGCTGGTCCTGCAGGGAGGAAGCAGTGCCTTCTTGCACGGTGGGATCCACGCTGCAGGCAGGCGCCGCCCCTCCTCTTCAGCAAGCGCTTCAAGTCCTGCTTTCAGCCACCAAGGCTGTGTTACCTGCCTGTGGCCAGCTGCTGAAGAGCCTTCCTCCAGCCCTGATGCCACACTCCTCATCTCCTCAGCTTCTTGGGTGATTTGCTCAGCATATAGGTGACTGCCTGGCACGTGACCCTCACTTTGTACCCATACTCTGTAATCACAGTAAGTGACACTGTCATCCCCCCAGGCCCGACTGCACAATCTTTAGGATGCAGTGTGTTATAAAACCTCCCTTCAGTGCCAGGCTCTTCGGTTATTGGCATTGTTAGTGACGCGGATAAGGACGGGCAGACAGTGTTCTGGGCAACACTTTGCTGACTCTTCGGGTGGTGTTTCTGTCTCGAGCTGAGAGCTGTTCTCTTGTTAGTGCCAATAACAAGAGTTGGTAGATGGGGGAGGACATGATGGGAAGACATGAGTGGCCCCTAGACTGTCACTTCCAGTGACCACTTAATACTGAGCCTCTCATCCCGCCAGCTCCAGGCTCCAGACACGTGCCCCTGTGTACCTTGGACTCCTCCCCACAGGAGGCCAGTGCCGAAGGTCCTCATGGAGACGTGGCGTCATGGCGCCCAGAGGGGGTGTGGAGCAGTGCGTGGGAATTCAGAAGGTTCACAGAGCACCCACAGGGAGCACGCCCAGTGGTGACTGCCCCTGGGCATCAGCAGTCACTGTGACTCACCGTCTGTCTGACCAGGGCATGGTGACCAGGGCCTCAGACCCCTCGGGCCTGGGTTATCCCACCAGATCTGCTAAGTGGCCGACACTGAGAGGCGGGGACCAGGAGAGCCCATGAGTGGCCCCCCGTGGAAGCCAACATAGAGCTGTATCCCGAGTCTTTCCTGAGGCGGAATTGTAACGTGTCACGTCCTTGATAAGCTCTATCACCGTGGGCATGGGCGCCGTCCAGGAGTTCTGTGTGGCCATGGGAAGGAGCCAAGGAGTGGAGCGTTTGTGAGAGGGACGGCTGGTGTCCAAACTGACAGAAAGGTTGCCGAGAGGAGGCCTGTCTGATAGGAGAGGCTGCTGCTGCTGCCCCCTTATGAAGGTGGAGGAGGCCAGGGACCCTGAGGGAGGGAGGGGTGGGGCATCAGGGCCCTTGGATGGTGCTCACAGTAGGTGCACTGTGTCTCCTGGCAGCAGGGGCTGGGGTACGCACCCAGCTTTATGACCTGTGACTTTGACTCCACACGGGCAGCCCGAGGCACCTGGCCTGCTTGTGTCCTGGTTGGGCATCTGCACCTGGTGGGCTGAGGCTGGCCCAGGGCTGTTTCTCAAACGCAGCTGTTAGTGTCTTGGTCGGCCAGACGAAAGCACCTTAAGGGGTTTATGAGAGCAGACACAGAGCAGGCGCAGAGCTGGGTTCAGGGGTCACTCCACGCCAAGAGCAGCAGCAGCAGCAGCCTTGCTCCCTCCTCACACGGCTGTCAGCCCTCTGGGTCTGTGTCTCTCATGAGACCCCACTCTAATGGATCAGACCACCCCCCCCACCACCACCCATGGCCTCATGTGTCCCTGCAAGCCTGTGCTCACAGGATTGAAGGACACATTTCACACCATCACAAAGCCAAGCGTTGCTGGAAACGCCAAGCCCCACTTGGACCTTCTGGGGTTGCACCGCAGGCTTGGCACAGGGCACGAGGTGCTGGGGGACTCGGGATCCTAGACAGCTGTAGCACCATCTCTTGCTCCCAGGCAACCCAGAGCTTCCTACAGGCGTGTCAGAAGCCTGACTCCATCCCTGAGTCTGTGCCCCCACGTGGACTTGGGGCTCCTCGGAGGAGCTAACGTCTGTGTGGTCTTGAATTGTCTGCGTCAGCGTGGGCTGTGACCGAAACAGAATCTCCGCTGAGAAATTAATTGGGGGATCAGACACAGACATGTCCTGGGGACACGGACGCTCGAGAAGATTGTCTCCGAGCCAAGAGACTGGGACAGCCGGGGTCTACCAACCAGGAACAGGGACACCCCAGGCTGCTGACTGGGAATGGGGGCCGTGGGCTACTGACCAGGACCCAGGGACCCAGGCTGCCAGCCAGATAGGACCCACACCTGTCAGGGTAGCCAGCCCCTAACAAATCTTCACAGACCCGGCAGGCTCGGTCAGTAGAGCAGTCGTAGGTTCATGCCCCAAATTGGGGAGGGATTGGGGGCCCACATGTGACAAGATGGGCCATCCCAGACTCAGGATGACAGCCTAACTTGGATGTCACTGAGCAGGTTTGACCTGTTCTCTGGCTCTCCAT
The DNA here is from genome assembly GCF_050624435.1 of Tenrec ecaudatus. Lineage (NCBI taxonomy): Eukaryota > Metazoa > Chordata > Mammalia > Afrosoricida > Tenrecidae > Tenrec > Tenrec ecaudatus. Next base: position 847,979 of record NC_134534.1, on the reverse strand, counting down.
GGAAACCGTTATCAGTAGGGTGTGAACCCCACCTACAGTGGACCTCATTGATGGCTGAAAGCCTTCAGGGAGAACATCTCTAAGCATCTGACCTCCCACCACGTGCTGGCAAACAGCCGCTAATGTTTGGCATATCTTTGGGGAGACAAAGCTGGGAGAAAGTCTTTTGCATCCCCCCCCTCCCCACCAGAATCCTTGCCTAATATGTAGCTTCCAGAATGGTGAGAAAATGCTCTTTCAGCTCCTGCCCCAGCTGTGAGCTGATTTACAAACCAGGGCCACCTCTCCACTCCCAGGAGCGAGGCTGTCAGGCTGGAGGCTCAAAGCCACTGAGGCCCAACCTGGGATACAGACCTGTCACCAGCTCTTTTCTCCAGGCTTCATGGTGAAAGACAGACAGTGGCTTCCAGATGGGAGGAGGGAAAGGTGCAGGGCAAAGGGAGGCCTCGGGATCTCCCCCGCACAGCTGAGCCCAGCATCCTGAGCCTGTGTCTGCCAACTCCAGGGTTTCCCTACGGATGCACCTGGGAGCCTGGGAGAGATGGGCAAGTTCAGGGTTGGTCAGAGACTGTTAGGCAGCTTAGCTTAGGGAATTGGGAAGTCCATTTACGCATGCCCAGGAGAGCCAGCATAGGACAAAGCTGGATTTTCCCGCCGGTGGGCTCGGATGGGCGTTACACCTGGAGCAGCCCACCTGGGCCAGGTGATTGCAATTCAGCCAATGGGATCGACCTGGGGTCGTTCACCACCCCTCCCCCTCCCCCGGGAACCCTAGAAAAGGCAGGGACAGGAAGGGAGAGTGGCTTGGCTTGTGTGGTAAGAGGAGAGAGATCCTTGCGTGACCCGGAGCAGTCTCTGCCAGGCCGCATGGTCAAAGGAATCCTGTGGGTGCCGCGTAAAACCTGAAGCTTCTTTTAACTCTCATTAAATTTACTTGGATCACGAGCCCGGCTTCGGCGTGAAATCTTTCTCTCATGGAGCCAAGGACCGAGGCTGAAATCTAGTCCCGGAGAGAGACCTTACAAGGCCACTCCGATAGCCCACCTGGGGCCCGAGGCAGCAATACTGTGGGTGCCCAGAGGAGTATTGGCCTCTGTGACCAGCTGGCCACTTTCCAGCCCTGCCCTGGAGAAGTGCAGAGCAGTGTCACTGGGTGAGGTGGCCTCAGCAGGATGGGAGGGAGTGCCGCGGGAAAGTGGCATGGAAACCCAGAGGCCCCACTAGCCGCTGTCTGCTGCTGGGGGGCGGGGGGAGCGTGGATGCTGTGCCTAGCACATGCCCACACCATCCTTCTCCCGAGCACTGTGGGACTCCACGCCTTGCTCCCCCAGCCCAAACCCGGGGACAGGTCTCGGGAAGGCTGGGTGTGCCTGCGTCCCAAACAGATACATGATAGCTAGGCTGGCATTTTCACTGGAAAAAGGGAGCGGTGTGGCGCTGCCTGGGGGCTGTGTCAGCAGCCTGGACCACAGCATGCAGGGCCACACCTTTGGCCGCACCCTGTCACACATGCCTGGCCACACCTTTGTCTGAGTCCTGTCTCACTGCATCCCCCACACTGCCAGGTGCACGGACAGCTGGAGGGTGCAGGGCCTCCCAAAACTCCAGCTCTGAGGAGTAAGGCCAGACAAACCGGGAGTAGACCTGCTGAAATAGTTGCAAGGAGACATTTAGGCCGCAGGGATTTCTGGGCAGTATGGAAAAGCAGGAGGAGGGGGAGCTGCTGGAGCCCAGGGAGTGGTGGGGACTCCTGTGAGTCAGGGCCGGACGGGAAGGGGGAGGAGATGGAAAATACAAAATAGAGAAGTTGGTAAAGGGAGACATTGGACAGTGTAAGACATGGAATAATAATAATTTATAAATTATCAAGGGTTCGTGAGGGAGGGAGGGGGAAATGAGGAGCTGATATGAAGGGCCTGAGCAGAAAGCAAATGTTTTGAGAATGACAATGGCAACAAATGTACAAATATGCCTGACACGATGGATGGATGGATGGATTGTGATGAGTTGTACAAATCCCCAATTAAATAGTTAAAAATAAAGAAAATACAAGACAGACAAGGGCAATGGAGACGCCTCCTCCAGGCCAGAGGAATGCAGCGCAGCTCAGCAGTGAGAACAGGAGCGGGTATGCGAAGAGGTAAGGGTTAAAAATAATTTGGAAATCTTCCTGTGGAGCCACAATGAAGTTCTCCATCATCGCACCTTCAAGGCATCATTGTCGCTTTCTGGGCAATAACTGGAGAAGCTTCATGGCAGTGAGTGGGGCTGCACGTTCGCTAAAACCGTGGTGCCGCTGTCAGGAGAGTCAGTCGCTGACAAGAGGACAGAGATGACATGAGACCCCTGGTGACAAGGGAAGAATGGAGAGAAATCTTTTTGTACCAAAGAGCTAGCAGACCAGGTGGGAGGGGAGGCAGTAGGCCCCTGGTCGAAGGGGAAGGTGACACCCTACATGAAGGATGGGAGTCGGGGGAGGGACAGGGCAAGCGAGTGACTTAGGTTGTTGAATGCAAAAAAGATGATAAGAAATATAAGTGAGGAACTGATACCAAGGGCTCAAGTAGAAAGAAAATGCTTTGAAAATGATGATGTTAACATATGCACAAATGTGCTCGACACAATGATAAACGTATGGATTGTGATAAGAGCTGTAAGAGCCCCCAATAAAAGTATTTAATTAAAAAAATATAAGCCCCCACCTACTTCACAATTAAAAAGTTATCAATAAATTTATTTGAGAGATACAAACAATCCTTGGAGAGTAGGAAGGTCATACTTAGAAATCTTTATTCAACTACTTCCTTTATCCAAAGATTTTTGTAACTTTTTTGTCAAAGACTGTAGCAGGGACCAAGCTTTCTCTTGTGTAAATAACAACATCTCCTTCGAGGCCCTGCAGGTGAGACACACTGGCACAGGTTTGGGTTGACTAGCTCTCGTGTGGGCCGGACGGGATGGCCTAAAGCATGAGCCTTTTCGATGTTATAGACCTTTGTAGTATTAAACACATGATATTTAAATAAACATTTCATTGGCAAATTAAGAAGAGAGTCCGACAGAACGGCACATTCCAGAATCGAAGAAATAAGGGCTGGAGTGGACCCAGAGGAGACAGCTGGAAAAGCCCCCCCAGACCCCAGGGGGTGGCATTCCACAGCTTCAGAGATAAGAGGAAACACTGAAAATGCCCACAACAGAGCAGACTTCTTGAAGAGCTGCCAGTCCAGCCATAGGCTCCTGCCCTGGCCCTGGAGCAGGAGACAATGGAGCCTTGTGCCTAGAAGGACTTTGGACCTCTGGCCAGCCCAGCCATTCAATTGCCATTCAAAGGACCAGTCTAGACTGAGGCACCTGCAGGCCACAAGCCCTCCTGAGGGAGAGCATCCTGGAGGCAGGCAGACAGCCCAGTACAGAGGAAATCAATGCGGACAAGACTGCCGGGGAATGCCCCGCCCCCCACTGCCAGGGCACAGGCTGCGTAGAGGCTGAGGGGCGGGGCGTGGGGAGGTCCACACCCACAGAGGCTGAGGGGCGGGGCGTGGGGGGGTCCACGCCCACAGAGGCTGAGGGGCGGGGCGTGGGGAGGTCCACACCCACAGAGGCTGAGGGGCGGGGCGTGGGGAGGTCTACACCCACAGAGGCTGAGGGGCGGGCCGTGGGGGGTCCACGCCCACAGAGGCTGAGGGGCGGGGCGTGGGGAGGTCCACGCCCACAGAGGCTGAGGGGTGGGCCGTGGGGGGGTCCACGCCCACAGAGGCTGAGGGGCGGGGCGTGGGGAGGTCCACCAGTCCCAGGGCAGGAGATGCTGTTGGTAGTGGCGCCCTTGTCTCAATCGTTGTCCACCCCCCAGCCCGCCCGAGTGCAGAGAAAAACTGCTTCACCGGGTTTCAAGGCCATGAGCTGTCTGTCAGCAGAGACCAAGCCTGTGTCCTGAGGGTCCCCAGGATGGGTTCCACTGCGGGTACCACCCAGGGCCTGCGGAACACCAACAGGAGTCAGCCGGCCGCCAGCAGAAGCGCATTCGCTAAGGAAATGTGAGGCATTCAAGGGAAGGTAACGGGAAATAGATCACGATAAACATAATGATTTTATAAACAGCCCTGTCGGTGTAGTGGTTACACCTGCGGCTGCGATCCACAAGGTCCGCCATTCGGAACCACCAGCCTCTCTAGGGGAGAAAATGGGCTTTCTACTTCTCTGAAGAGCTAGTCTCAGACACCCACAGGGTCGGTTCTACCCTGGGCTATGGGGTTGTTATGAGATGCCAGTGGGTGGTTTTTCTTTCATTTTTATCGTGTGAAATGCAATGGCAGGATTCGGTGCAAATAGAACCATCATTAGAATGCACGTAACCCCACTTACCCATTGAAGCAGATTTGTAGTTGCATTTGAAAAACCAAAGCAAGCGAGCTTCAACAGAATGCTGTCAGGGAGAAGCAATCTAAACAAAAAGGCAGATGAACCAGAAGAAAGGGCCCCTCACTCTGATGGGGTGAATTTTGTCCCCCCACACACAAAACCTGTGGGTGGAACCCCATTTGGTAGCAGGTATTGTTTTCTACATCCATGTAAGATGTGTTTCCAGCCAGTCACGTCTGAGGTGTACGTGTTACGGGTTCGAGGAAATGAAGACCGCTACAAAGTCCAAATCTGCATTCCCTCAGGCTGGCCCAGCCTGCAGAGGGGATGTGAAACGCTAGAGTCCCGACATTTCTTTGGCAGGAAGCAAGCGGGGTATAGAAACCAGAACAGCAAGTAAAACTTTATATATTGTTAAGCAGAAGCAAAAGTAAAGCAGATCTAGGCAAAGTTCTTAGACACCTTGTGTTAATCCTGGCAGAGTAGAGAAACAAATTCATGGACACACATGTGTATAAGAAAGAGGCTTATATACAAGAGCAGTTGAATATCGAGAAAACATCTCCACCTGGTCCACATCATATGTCTAATAGAATCCATAAAGTCCTCTTCAGACTCACGAAACACATGCAATGATGCCAAATGCAGGATGATCACAGGCCAGTGGTTTGAAAGTCTTTGGGTCCAGTGGCCTGTGAGCATCCCAGTGCTGGCAAGGGCCTCCATGTGGCTTCTCCCAACATCCAGGGCTACATCAGGGTAGGTCCCTGTGGCTTCTCCTCAGGGATGTCTTGCAGGAAGTGAGCAGAGAGAGAGTCTCTCCTGCCTTCAAGGAGGAAACCCAGGAGTCCCCAGAATCCTCAGGGGAAGGCCACGGCCACACAGAGGCCTCATTGGCTATGACCTGATTGGCAGACTAGACTCCACCCCTTCACTCTTAATCCTCTCCAGCCCCCAATTGACACCAGATGATGTAACTACCACACACCCTGTTTTATGACCTATCCCTAGATCTTGTCCTTGGTTAGCCCCTCTGTAAGGGAAAACGGACACACCGGCCTGGGGAGAATGACTCTGGAAGGAGAGGAGAAGTTAAGGACAATTACCGGCCACTATTCCATTCGGGAGATGATGAAACACAGGTTACCTTGGACAGAACACAAAGGGCAGTCAGGGCCAATGAGGGAATTGGCACCAACTTGAGGACTTTGCCATAGGGAATACATAGGCTATCAGAAACAGGGAAGGACACAAGCACAGGATGCACCAATTGACAATGGGATATACTGAAGATAAAATATCTGTGTATATTGAAAGAATTCACCAAGAGAGTAATAAGAGAGTCCACGGACTGGGAAAACATCTTTAGCAATGACACATCAGACAAAGGCCTTATTACTAAAATCTACAATACTCTGCTAGCTTCCAAAACGAAAAAAACTAATTGCCCACTTGAGAGGTGGGCAAAGGACTTGAACGGAAGTTTCACAGGAGCAGAAATCCAAATAGCCAACAAACATATGAGAAAATGTTCCCGATCTTTAGCCATAAGAGAAATGCAAATTAAAACAACAATGAGATTCCACCTGACACCCTCAAAGGTAGCCCAATTCAAAAAATCAGAAAGCAACAAGTGCTGGAGGGGCTGTGGGGACACAGGAACTCTCATCCACTGCTGGTGGACTTGTAAGTACATACAGCCACTATGGAAATCGATCTGGCGATATCTAAAACAGATGGAAATCGAGTTACCATAGGACCCAGCAATCCCCCTACTGGGCATATACCCAGAAGAGGCATGAAACAAACCACGGCCAGACATCTGTGCTCCAATGTTCATTGTGTCACAGTTCACAATTGCAAGGAGTTGGAAGCAACCCGAATGTCCATCAACTGACGAGTGGATTAAAAAACTGTGGTATATACATACAGTGGAGTACTGCGTATCACTAAAAAGCAGTGATGGATGTATGAAGCACATAGCAGCATGGGAAGAGCTGGAGGAAATCATGCTAAGCGAAGTAAGTCCGGCACAAAAAGACAAGTATAACATGAGCCCACTGAGGTAAGCATTTTTTAAAAATGCAAAAGGGGCATAGGGAAAAAGCTACTTATACAAACATTCTTGGGGTGAGGTCTGTGTAGTATGGCAGGGACCAGATCAAATCCAGGGATGCACATGGTAGGCAACGGGGGAGGAGGTGGGGAAAGGAAAATAAAAGGATGAATATAAGGAAGAAATGAGTAGCGGGGGCATGGGGTGCTAACCCACCCAAGGGGAGGGTATTGTTTACATCTCCACAGGGAGAGAGGGACCAGACTTCAACCCAGTGCCCCAAGGTGTGAATGCAACATTCTGGTGTGGAGTAGGGAACCAGTGGAGAGGTCAGGGGGGCTTGCCCCAGTACCAAATACTAAGTGGACGCCTGACACTCCCCCCAGAAGAATTTATTTCAAAGAATGGCATTGAACCTGCAGCTCTGCGAGAGGGACATATCTGATCAGAGCACACAGGAGCAGATGAAGGGGGGGAGGAGAAAGTGGAACACATCCTGGTCCACCAGATCTTGAGGACGATGACCCCATTAGAGCAGCCAGTCCACAGAGAGGACCACATAGCTAGCCCTACTATGAGACATGACGTCCCTCACTGACCCATAGCCCTGCGGGGGACAACACCGGAGACACAGTATGGGAATTGTGCCCAACTTGATCCCACCACACCGAGGCAAAGCACTGGGAGAGTGCAGCGGAACAGCAAGGTCTCCAGGGAATGCTGAAGGTGGACTTTGGGGCCAGGGCAGGGTGCCCCAACAGACTGGACTGGAAAACGCTCCTAAGGACCAGCAAACGATCCTTAAACTACCTACAAGCTTTTCTTTTTTGTTGTGTTTTGTTCTTTGTCAGTGGTTTTTTTTGTTGTTTTGTTGTATAGTGTTGCTTGGTTTTGCTCTGTCTTGTTTTTGTGCATGTTATTATCTCTGCAGGTTTGTCTAAATAAGATAGGCTGGATGAACAATCTGGAGGAAAATCAATGGGACCAACAGTTCTGTGGGGACTTGGGATAGGGGGAGGTGGGAGGTAAGGAAGTGGTGTTAACAAACTCAGGGACAAAGGAACAACAAGTGATCCAAATTGGTGGTGAGGTGGGTGTGGGAGGCCTGGTAGGGCATGATCAAGGGTACTGTAACGAAGAGGTATTGCTGAAACCCAGGTGGGGAGTGAGCATGATAGTGGAACAGGAGGAAAGGCAAAGGAAATAGAGGAAAGAGCTGGGAGGCAAAGGGCATTTATAGAGATCTAGACAAAGACATGTATATATGCAAATATATATATGAGGATGGGGAACTAGATCTATGTGCCTATATTTATAGGTTTAGTGTTAAGTTGGCGGAAGGACATTGGGCCTCCACTCAAGTACTCCCTCAATGCAAGAATACTTTCTTATTTTAAATTGGCATTCTATGATGCTCACCCTCCCAACACAACCTCTGAAGACAAAGTGGGTAAATAAGTAAATGTGGCGAAGAAAGCTGATGGTGCCTGGCTAACAAAAGGTATAGTGTCTGGGGTCTTAAAGGCTTAAAGGTAAACAAGCAGCCATCTAGCTCAGAAGCAACAAAGCCCACATGGAAGAAGCACACCAGCCTGTGCGATCACGAGGTGTCGAAGGGATCAGGTATAAGGCATCATCAGAACAAAAAAATCTTACCATAATGAAAGAGGGGGGACATGCAGAGTGGAGACCCAAAGCCCATTTGTCACCCACTGGAGATCCCCTTGTAGAGGGGTCTAGGGGAGGAGATTCAGTCAGTGTGTGATGTAGCACTGATGAAGAATACAGCTATCCCCCAGATCCTGGATGCTTCCTCCCCCCAACTACCATGATCCGAATTCTACCTTGCAAGTCTGGCTAGACCAGAGGATGTACACTGGTGCAGATAGGAGCTGGAGGCACAGGTAACCCAGGGTGGATGATACCTTCAGGACCAGGGGTGTGAGTGGCAATACTGGGAGGGTAGAGGGAGAGTGGGTTGGAAAGAGGGAACCGATTACAAGGATCTACATGTGACCTCCTCCCTGGGGGACGGACAACATAAAAGAGGGTGAAGGGAGACGTTGGACAGGGCAAGATATGACAAAATAATCATTTATAAATTATCAAGGGCTCATGAGGGAGGGGCGAGCAGGGAGGGAGGGGAAAAAAGAGGACCTGATGCCAAGGGCTTAAGTGGAGAGCAAATGCTTTGAGAATGATGGCGGCAATGAATGTGCAGATGTGCTTTATACATTTGATGTATGTATGCATTGTGATAAGAGTTGTATGAGCCCCTAATAAAACATTTTTAAAAAAACAAACAAAGCAAAGGGCAGTCAGGGCAAAGTTTGGTGCTTTTGTCAAGGGTGGGTGGTGGTGGAGAGGGACAACTTCCTGGGCTGAAGGCATTTTGTGGCAGTTTTAACTTAGCCTAATTTTACAAATGGGTGACGCACACTTGTCTACTTCTTGTGCAAGGGCAGACGGGGCGCAGAGTCAAGCCCAAGCGGAGGCGGCGGTGCCTGTGCCGTGAAGGTTGCCAATAGGCTGAGGGAGAAACCGAATCTAAAGGCGACCAGGAGGAGTCCCAGAGTGGAGGCTCAGAGACAGCCTTCCCCTGCAGCCAGCGCCTGGAGTGCGGCCTTTCAGCTTTCACAACAAGGGACGAGAAAACACCTGCTGGTCACCACACCCAAGCCTGAGAGAGCAGTCCTGCAGGGCCACAGACACAATGCCTCACCCGAGAAAGGAGAGGCTGCACCGTGGGCACCCAGTAGCACCTCCACACCCGGGGGGACCCTCTGCACCAAGCTGGCCCAGGGAGATGCAGAATGAGGCGGTGCATCGGAGGGCTGAGCAGCTCAACTCCCCACATGCACACAGCCTGCAAACTGAAGCCCGCGCACTTTGGGGTCCATTGAAATATTTCTGGCCTTTCACAGGGCCACAAAAAGCCCCAGGACAATCCAGATAGTTAACGTCACACAAATGCAGCACAGTGGGAGACTGACCCCAAGATGCCAAGGGTGCGGGCGGGTGTGCTTGTCCATCTCTCTGTATCCTGGAACGTCCCAGCTTCCCCAGCCCCAGTCTGTGATGCCCACTCGGCCCCGCTGCTGGACACAGCATCTCCCAGGAACCATTGCAGGGAGGGGTGGCTGTATGGCTAAGGTTGTCCAAGGGTTGTCCACTGTCCTGGCCTTGTCCCTTCCTGTTGGCTAGGACACAATGCAGCAGTGGCCCGACTTCAACTATGGGCACGAGGACTACTCCACTCCGAGGTGACTGCAAGAATTGAAAAGGAGGGATGGGGCTCCCTGGTGGGCTCCCGGAGGGCCACCAGACCCACAGCCCCGCTGGACTTCTTTGTGGTAGGAAAATGAGCTTTATTGTTACTTAAATAGGCCATCCTTGGGTTTCTTTGTGATGTCACCCTAGCCTGTGCCCTAATCAATACGCCCTGCATGTTTCAAAACAGAGTACTAAGTCCCCAAGCAGCCCTGGGATTTACAGCGAAACGGAGGAGGCACACTCACGCCAGGAGACTCACGTGATAATGAGAGATCCCATCGCAGGCAGGCAGGGATCAAGGCGGCACAACCAGCCAAGTCTCCAACACCCACCAGGTGGCCTGTGCCTGCACGGTCTGGGTACAAAGGTGGGGAGGACACTGGTAGGATTCACCTGTGGGTGATTGTTAATAAAGATTCATTGTGCTTGGCATCCTGCAGGATGGAGCAGGGCAGTGGGCCTCCCGGTCCGTGAAGCAAGCAACGCTGAGTGCTTTGGGGCAGGAGGCCGGCTGTGGAGGGGGTGCCTCTGAGTACGTAATCCAGGGAGCTGGGTTTGCTGGTGCACAGAGCCTGAGCTGAATGCCTTCCGGCTGCGGCTTAAAGTGCAGTGCCATGCCTTTTGGGCATCTGTTAGCAGCCCTGGAAAATGTTGTAACCTGTCCTGATGAATTACTGCATCCTGAGCATTTCCCCCTTGATTGAAACCTGTCAACTCCCTTAATAAATGCTTTCATCATGAATACCATCTGTGTGCCCACTGCAACGGGTGTTAGAACTTAAGAAAGAAAGTAGCGTTATTTGAGACAACACACTCCTGAAGGATGCCTTCCGAAGAAACTTTGTATATATTTAACACCAGGTCATAAGAAAAGATACACATTCAAATACAAGTATTGGCAAAAGAAGAAAAAAGCAAAGAAAAGAAACTAGAAGTAAGTACATAGTTAAATACAAGAAGAAATAAATAAAAGAAAATCATGGGGGAAAATAATATAAAATAGCAAGATCATAAGCTAGATTTTGGAGAAGGTTAATAAAATGAGCAAGCTTTTTTTTAACCAAGGAATTGTGTGTATGTGTGTGTGTGTGTGTGTGTGTATGTAAATAAAAAATAAGAAAGGGGATGAAGCACGGATTTGATGATCCTCTGTGGAGCAGTGGGTTAAGCACTGGACTGCTAACGCAAAGGTAGGCAGTTCAAACCCACCAGCTGCTCCATGAGAGACGGAGAAGGCCGTCTAGTGCCATGAAGATGTCCAGCCTCAGGAGCCCTGCCTCGCAGGCTGACTCTGTCCTCAAGGGCCAGTACGGGTCAAGGTTCGCTAGACAGACAGCAATGGGTTTGGTAGGGTTTGGGTATGATGAGATTTACCAAAATGAAAACCAAAGCCAAGATATTTAAATAGTTATAGTGGAACCATTTCTAGAAACATACAAAATATCGAAATTGGAAAATAAAGTTTAAACTTTCAACAGACCCGTGAATGAAATGGTGGCTGAAGCATTTACTGCTTTTAGAACTCCGGGCTCAGAAAACTTTAGATGGAGGTTCTACCACACTTTCTCCCAAACAAAACAAAACAGAAAAAGCCACAAGCTCACTTTATAAGACTGTGGCAGCACTGACTCCAAACCCAGATAAGAACAATATAGCTCAGAAAAGTGTAGCCTGCACAACTTACGAATGTCGACGCACAACGCTTACATAAAAAGAGGAAGCTCATTAGTGCATGCTTCTAATCCTGCACTAGGACCCAGGAGTGCAGGGATGGCTCAGCCCCACGGACACGATTCACTTTATTAACAGACTTAAGGAGAAACACTTAGCAAGTTATACAGGAGGAGGTCATTCGATAAAGTTCAACATGCATTCCTGATTCCAAAAATAAAGAGGGAAAGCCCTTTGAAGTTTGGCGTTAAAGCATGCATTTCTTAACTGGCTTCATTCTGTTCATTAAAAGCCAACAGGACGTATTTCACCCGATGGGAAAGCTGCAGATGACTGCGAGACTGGAAGGAGGTCCAAGATGCTCATGATTACCACGCAGCATGCACGCTCCTGGCTCTGGTGTGAGTTGCGTCCCATAGGACTAGGTGCTGTGGGTCCTAACCCCCCCGTACTGCTGCTCCAGTCCCCTGGGGCAGGGCTTTTCTGTGCCACATCAATGAGGCATTAGGGTGTAGGGTGCAGTTTGAAAGGGAGTAAGCAAGCAGGCGATCAAGCAGGCATGTGGGAAGACAGGTGCCACCCTACAGGAGGGTCACCAAGGAACCGAGGCACAAAGGCTGAAAAGACAAGGACATCTCCCCAGACCAACAGAGAGAGGACGCTTCCCCGAGAGCCAGCACCTTGAGTTTGAACTTCCGGCTTCCTGAACAACAAGACTATTAATTTCTGTTGTTACAGACGTCTGTAGTGTTTGGGTTCTTGACTAATTCTACAGGAAATTAAAAGAATGAGAGGGCGAAGAATTGGTAGGAAATTGAGCTAGTCCATCTTTGCAAATGATATTATCATCGACCTTTAAAAAACGGAGCATCTCCAGGAGCTACGACTATCTGACACTGAGCAGTAAGGAACTAGCCCAGTGGGATCTCATCTCGGGAAGCAAGGACGAGGAGGCCATCCCAGCATGTGGATGGAGGGGAGTCTTGGCCTCTGTGGAGAAAGCAGGGGGGAAGCAAGGGCAGCTGACCCCAAGCTCTGGACCCCGGAGACCACACTCCTCTTGTCCTTCCGCTGGTGGCAGTTTGGAGGGGCACTTGTAATCCTGGGAATCCCAAGCGAGAAGTTTGAGGTAAGGAAGAGAGCCCACCTGTGGCCCCATTCCTTTATCCCTTGCTCAGGTTGAAGAGGGCAGGACCGGCCTGGGGACAATCCTGGAGCCGTGGACTTTGGGGTGGACACGGCATGCTTGTGGTCTCCATTCATGTGTTACGAGGGGTCTCAAAGAGGAGAGGGCCTGGTTCTGTGATGTTAAGAATCCTAGGCATTGCGGCTCTGAAACGGTTTTGTAAGCGATACTCCTTGAGGACCATATCTATCCTCCATGCACACTGATGAGGGACGTGGGAAACGAGGCTCTGGACCACAGAGATGGCGGCCCTTGAGTTCTTCACTGCTGACCCAGGGATGGGTCCTTGCCAACTCACAGTGACCCTGGGGACCGAGTAGAACTGCTTGTGGGGTTCCAGGACTGTAACCCCTGACACGAATACAAAGCCTCATCTCTCCCCGTTTTTGAACCTGGTGTTTGTCATGAGCAGCCTGACATGTGAGTCCTACGCCATGGGGGCTCCCTTCGGAGGTCTTTGTTCTCCTGTCTGTACATTTCTTGTATTTAAAAAAATGCTTTTATTGGAGGGCTCTTACATCCCAATCACAATCCATACATTCCTCCAGCGTGTCAAGCACATTTGCACATATGCCACCACCATCCTTTCCAAAGCATTCTCTTCCCACTTGAGCCCCTGATATGCGCTCCCCATTTCTGTCTGTACATTTCAATTTGCCTCTGGAAGAGTTTTTAGACGCACACACATGCACACACTCACATACACACACGCACGCGCGCAGCTGCTTGTGCCACATCCTCGATCTTTCCCATCACGGACTCCGGACCTACGTGGCGTCTCTGCTTTGCTTCCCCTCCCTCCTCCTCTCGAACTGACCGTGGGCGTTTCAGTCACCGTGTGGGATGTCAGTCTCGTTTCCTCGGGTCATTTCTTTGCCTGAAAGGATTTGCCGAGCGTCTTCCCAAGCCGCTGCCGCTGCTGCCATTATGGGTCCCTAAGAGCTCCACGTGGCTTTTAGGATAAGATGTTCCATTTCTGCAAAAAGGCAGATGGAAATTTGGAAGCATATTGAATCTAAATCTAGCTAGAACATCTATAGCACAAACTGTCCCAGTGCCTTTTCCCATCCCATGCTAGCATTCCGTCTTGCTAAGCGTCTCTTAGGTTGACAGAGCGCCCAAGGGCTGCCACAGCAGGCTCCCCAAACTCGATGGCTTAGACAACAGAACTCCATCCTCTCACAGTTCTAGAGGAGACAGGGCCAGCTCCAGGCGTCAGCAGGGCTGCATCCTGCTGAAGGCTGTAGGGAAGAGTCCTTCCTGGCCCCTCCCCACCCAGGCTTGGCAGCCCCAGGCATACATGAACTTGTGGCCGCAATGCTGTAACCGCTGCCTGCACCTTCATATTGTGTCTCTGCTGGGCTTCTCCGTGCCTCGTCTCTTCCTTTCCTGCCTCTGTAGGGACACCGGCCCATGGAGACAGTCCTCACCCCCCATCCTACTGTAGTGCAGGGCCGCCACGGAAGACCAGTCTCAGCAGAGCTGCCAGAATAAGATGGACAAAGAGGACCAATTTACCTACTTCTTGAAATAAATTTTTAAAAGGACCCGTGAAAACTTACTGAGCAGCAGTTAAGCATTAGCCGACAAACTGTCAGAACATAAACCCGCCTGGCCGAGGACACTCACAATGTGGCTGGGCGGACGGAGGGAAAGCTTTTGGAAACTGCGTTTGCCGCCGTGTCGTGACTCAGAATGAGAGCAAAAGCTGCAACCCCCACTAATGAATGGGATCAGGAATGCACCGAGTATGAATCTCGGAAAATTGGAGCGTCAAAATGGAACGCAGAATGCTTGGCCATCGATAGCCTAGTCATCCGTGGGCTGAACTGGACCAGCAGGGGCCATTTTGCCTCAGTGCCGTGGCCATTGTTCCAGCAAAGCAAGCTGACGAGAGAGCGTTCAAAGTCGATCATGAATGCAATCCTGTCAGTGATAACATCCACACACCCGTAAGGAAGACCTAATGGACACGTCAGTTACTCTGATTTGCACCCAGGATTTTATCAAGGGAAGAGTCGGGCAGCTCTGCAGTCGCAAGTGGACCCACCATGCAACCAGATGCAGTTATGATTGCAGGCTAAAACTGGAGACCGAGGAGAGTGATCAGTGGCTGAACACCTGGCCTTGATGATAGACATGACCCTGGAAGGCACGTGGTAGATCGATGGCCCAGGCCAGGTCACTGGAAATCACCGTTCAGCAGTCTCAGTGGTGGCTGCACATGGGGGCAGCACCAGGTGGAGTCCTTGCTCACGGCCACTGAGTGTGTTCTGACTCAGGGTTGACCCTCCAGGAGGGGGTAGAACTGTGGGTTGAGACTGTAGCACAAAGCCTGCTCTCTCTCTGGCCGGGCGGCTGGTGGAGCGCACAGGGATACAACGGATGGCGTCGGTGGACAGAGGCGATGGGGGAGTCCAGTCAGTCGGAATAAGGCCAGGGGTGGACTATGGGACACATCATCAATCGCTCGTGTGCAAATTTAAGTTGAAGCTGTGGAAAACGGAAACAAGACCGTGAGGCCAAAGTAGGACCTTGGGAATAACCCAGCTGAACTTAAGAGACCATCTCCAGAATAGCTTTGAAAACGCTGCCCAAGATTCCTCCAGGCCTGCACCTCCACGGTCCCGGGGGCAAGGAGTCCCCCCAGCGTGGCTGGCAAGGGGCTGCAGATGGAGGCTGTGTTGGACAGGAAGGCGCCCCCACATTGGTCTGCATGCTGTACCCAGGGATCTGTGTCTATCCACGTGAATATGCCTCCCTTGGAGCAGGACCCAAAGGCTCCCTTATGGATGGGGAAGGGGAAAAGGGATGGTGGGGCAGAGTTTAAAGACGCCCGGGACCGTCCGCACTGAGGGGATGCTCACGGCCATGTGTGAATGCCCGGGTCCTGAGGGAGAAACCGCAGATGGTTACACCAGAGAAACAGATGACGAGTCAGCATCCGGGCGGCCCCACATTCCTGCCTCTGAGCGAGGGTCACCCGCAGAAGGCCACGCCAGAGTGGAGAGGCCGGAGGAACGCTTTCTGATTCCGTGAGCACTGCTGGGGCTGAAAAGAGGGCTCAGGAGAAGGGGTGGAGGTAGATAAGGCAGCACCGGGAGCTGTTGGTCGCTTTGAGGATGCAGATGCTAATGTCGATCCGACCCACTGCTGGGAACAGACGTGGTGCCTCCGGGACCGTGGAGTGGGCTCAAGGAAAACCCTCTGAGCCAGCTCCATCTTGGCACAGACTATCCTGCGATAACAAGTGGCCTTCAGCAGCAGAGCCTGTGACCTGTATGAAAGTGGGCTCAGCTCACTAAGGGAGGTTTGTCCCTTGCCCTTGGCCCACAGGGGAGCTCTGCGGCATGGCCTCACCTTGGGAGAAAGACAACGGGGCTTCAATTCCCAAAAAGTTAGTCTCAGAGACTCACACGAGCAGTTCTAGCCTGCCCTATAGGATCACTGCATGGCTGCATTGACCCAATGGGAGTGAGTTTGCTTTTTCAGTTGATGGGCCGGCAAACGTACCGGGTCTAGGTGCCCCTGAGTAGGCCTATAATGTCTGTCTTCACTGACAACATCTTCTGGAAGCTACCAGACCTCCCTGGCAAGCAACCCCAGGAGCTAGGAGGGGGGAGGAAAAGGGTGGGGGCGGAAAGACAAAGCCATCTCAGCGAAATTGTAGCCCCTTTTTAGTTTTCCACGAGGATCGTCTACAAAACGGGGCCCAGAATAATTCATTCAAGTGCCTCTTGGAAACACCCTGACCACGCAGCACTTGGGCTTCTGATTGGCGGTTGCTTCCTTCACCATGTTTACTTTAGTCAGTAAAGTTCCAGTTTGTTCTGTTAGAACCTGTTGGTTTCTATCCATCAAGCTCCAGACTCTTACGTCAGTTTCTGTAACCCAGTGGGTGGAACTGGGCTGCAGTTCCCAGCACGCTCCCGGTGAGGATGGTTTGTCTTTGTTACCTCGGCACACGGGGTGGGGACAGTGAAGCAACAGGCCAGCGGTGCTCACATGGTGGGGGGAGGGGACAGGAACCCCCAAGGGGGAGAAAAGAAATCTAAGTGGGGTCGGGGGCAGGGCAGGCTAATGGAGGGATTGATAAGTCACTTAAGTTATTGAATACAAAATGGGTGATCTGAAATGTAGCCCCTCACCTAATTCACACTGTAAAGCTTAAAAAGAAAAATAGATTGGCTACATTGACCGAATGACTGAGAACTTCACACGTGAAGAAAGGGAAGATTGCTCCAGGGCAGGAAAGAAAGAAAAGACCACAATGGATCAGAGGAGACTCTGACCTTGCTCTCCAACGTGGAGGAAAACACCTCCACTCACTGTCATAAGTCAGTGCCAGCTCATGGTGACGCTGAGGGCGGGGGACCTCCCTGAGAGCTTCCCAGAATGCCATTCTCTACGGAGCAGAGAGCCCAGCCTCTCGTGGTGTTGCCAGGGCCCCTTGAGTGAAGAGTAGCTAGAGAAGCAGAAGACGTGGTGTGACACACACAGAGGGTCTCGAGGACAGCTCTGGAAGAGAGCGTTGCTGTTGCTTTTGTTGTTCTTCTTCGGTACCACCAAGTCCGCTCCAACCTGTGGCGACTGACACACCGCATGCTCCCAGCCATCCCTGTGCCAAGCCCACCGCTACGGCCACTGCGTCCGTCCGTCTCATCGAGGGCCTTCTTTGTCGCTGCCCCTTCCCTTTACCCACAGGATGTCCTTCTCCAGGGACTGGTCTCTCGTGACAACATGTCCAAAGTGTGCGAGACTGAGTCTCGCCACCCCCGCCTCTAAGGCGCTCTCTGCCCTCAGAGTGGTCCGTGGTACTCTCGGTATGCTTGTTCAGCACCACAAGCCAAATGCGTCGATTCCCTTATTCAATGTCCAGCTTCCACACGCACAGGATGCCGGTACAGAATACCAGGTCGGCCAACGCAGTCCTCAACCACCACAGTCCTCAAAGTAACATCCTTGCTCTTCAGTACGCTCAGGAGGGCTTGTGCACCAGATCTGCCTAATGCAACACGTCTTTCATCTCCTGCCTGCTGCTTCCTGAGCAGTGATTTGTGGACCCAAGTCAGGCAGAATCCTTGACCACGTCAACCTTTTCTCCACTTACCATGTGATTACCTGTTGGTCCAGTTGTGAGGATCTCGGTCTTCTTTACATTGAGTTGTAATCTCTGCTGAAGGTTACTATCTTTGACCTTCATCAGCAAGTGCTACAGTTCCTCCTCACTTTCAGCAAGCAAGGTTGTGTCATCTGCACACCGGGAGGCTAGTGAGCCTCCCTCCCATCCTGATGCCACACTCCTCTCTGCCTATTTGCTCAGCAGACAGACTGAACAAGAGACAACCCTGGCACACCTCGTTCCTGACCTTAAACCAGGCAGTATTCCCTTGTTCTGGTCGCACGACTGCCTCCTGATCGACGCACCAGTTCCTCGTGTGCACAATGAAGTGTTCTTAAAGTGAGCCACAGTTTAGATGGCCGTGGCACAGTCAATGAAACACAAGTAAACCTCTTCCTGGGATTCTCTGCTCTGAGCCAAGGCCCATCTGACAGCAGCAACCATATCCCTTGTTCCACGTGCTCTTCTGACTCCGGTCTGAACCTCTGGCAGCTCCCTGTCCATGGAGACCTGTGACTGATGTTGGATGATCTTAAACACAACTTTACCAGTGTCCAGTGTCAAGGAGATTCTGTGGAATGGGTACAAATGTGGATCTCCTCCCGTCAGCTGGCCAGGCACCTGGCACGGACGAGCCAGTGCTTCCAGAGCTTCTTCAGCTTCTGAAACCAGGGCCCGGTGTGCTTGCCTTTCCACCCCACTATTTGGAAGAATACATGCATTTTCACACTTCTGCTCTTTTTAGCAGGGAGCATTTCTAGTGGAAGGACCATGGTCCGGGGGTTGATGTCCTCACCGGGTGTCTTCCAGAAGCCAGCTGGCAGAATGTGGGTCTCTTTTCTGGGCCTGCTTCTGCGCCCACAGGCGTGGTCATGAGAGAACAAGGTACTTTGCCACCATCTGCTGGAACACTCTTGTCATAACACCCGCCGCCATCAACCTGGTGGGGCACGGGGACGTCGTGGCAAAAATGTATTCAAGCAAAATCTGGAATGACGGCACGGGTTCAGGAGGACACCGTGTTGCGGTCCCTCGGGGTCCGACAGAGAGCTGTCCTCTTCCTTGCCTGCCCTCTGAACTGATGGAGGAGGAAGGCAAAGAAGTAAGGCCCACAGAGAGCCTTCCAGGGGAGCCTGGGGGGTGAGATCAAGCCCATCAGAGAAGCCCCACTCTAGGGAAAGATCTTCCTCTCGAATCAGGGCACCCCTTTTAGCCTCACGTGGCTCAATGGCCCACACTGACCCACCAGGGGCATGGTTGCCCCTGAGTCCAGGGACAACTCAAGAGCAGGCAGTTATCAAGACTCTGCTGCCCTTTCCCGGGCCCCCTCCTAAGACCAAACACTGACTTCAGCGATCCTATTGGAGGCACCCGTGGGGGCTGAGACTTCAGCCCAGACGCTCAGGAATGTGTCTGAACAGGACCCGGCTGGCGCTGCCCATGGCTGACGGGTGCCTCTCTCCCACGCAGTGCCAGCATGCTCAGCCTGGGCCCTTTCTCCGTTCCTGGGACACAGTGTCTCAGGGAAGAGGTGCATCCCCTCTCCTGCAGGCTGCCCAGAGGCCAGCTTGGAATGGGAGCATTAGGTAGCCAGGATAGGAATAGAGGGGGTTGTCCCTCCCATGTCTGCACAGGCCCCCCTAAAGGAGGGTGGGAAGGAATCAGGCAAGCATCAGCCACCCATAAGGACTCTAACTGGGCATGCTGCAGTTCAGCCTCTGCTCCATCCCCACCAGTCAGATGGGCATCACACCTGAGCTGCCCAAACTAGGCCCACGCTCATGACCCCACCCAGGTGGGCTTAATTCAGCCAATGGGGTCGACCAATACCTTCTACCGCGTCTCCCCAGCCAGAGGTTTAAAGCACCCTCACTGCAGGCGGGCGGGCTCTTTTCACCGCGTTTCTGCAATCGGCTGTGCCTTTCCCTCTCTGGCCTCTGTCATGGTTACCACGTGTGGGCGCGCAGTCCCACGAGGTTGCCTGTCTTCAGTTGTGGGCCCAGCGAGGCTCCCCTGAAATAGCATGTACTCTTTTGAGATGGTAAAACCTGAAACTTCTCCCAGCCTTTCTAAAAACCCACTTGGATCACAAACCAGGCTTCGGTGTGAATTCTTTCCTGTGCGAAGCCAAGAACCCAGGTATCTCCACCCCAGAAACCTCCCAGGAGGAACAAGACCAGTGCCTGACGTCCTTTCTGTGCCTCACAGTAAACGAATGCGTGATGGGGCGAGCCCAGTGTCCTCTGAAGGCGCACAGGCAGGTTAGCTCTAACTCGTGAACCTGACCCTCTGTCATCATCTGTTCTTGTTGGTGCCCTTGTGTCCTCTCGGACGGCGGGCAGCCTCACCGCCCTGCCCCGCATCGTGCTCACAATTGTCTGTCTGGGGCACTGCCATCTGGATCGATTCTTCAATGGCTCCATCCTACAGACACCTTTCTAGCACCTTTAAGGCCTCCTGCTGTGAAGGCTACTGAGCAAGAGACTGCTTCTCCCCAAGAGATGGCGGAAGTCCAGTCCTCCAGGGGCCGGGCCTCACCTGCTGGCCCAGGCCCCACTGCAGAGCCGCTGGTGATGGGCTCGCCACTTGGGGGTCGAGATAGAAGCTGCTGCATCAACACAAAGAGATCGACGGCTTTGCGGTTTTGGGGAGCACAAGCCCAAACTCAGGGCACCGTCTCCAGGGAAGACACTGTCGGTGTGGACTCTGGGAAGGTCTGCATCATCAGCTGTGCTGGGGTGTGTGTGGGGGGGGTTGTGTGTGGGGGGGTGGGGGGTGTCGTGTGTATGGGGGTGTTGGGGGTGTGTGTGGGTGTGTGTGGGGGTGTGTGTGGGGTGTGTGTGGAGGGGTTTGGGGGGTGTTGTGGGGGGGGTGTGGGGTTGTGGGGGTGTGGGGGGTGTGGGGTGTGTGTGTGTGTGTGTGTGTGAGGAGTGTGCAGGTGTGTGTGGGGGGGGTGTGGGTGTGTGTTGGGGGATGGTGGGGGGTGTTGGGGGTGGGTGGGGGTATGTGTGGGTGTGTGTAGGGATGTGGGGTGTGGGGGTATGTTTGGGGGGGTGTGGGTGTGTGGGGATGTATGTGGGGGTGTGGGGGATGTGTGTGGGGGCGGTGGGGGATGTTGGGAGGTGTGGGGGGTTGTGGGGGGTGGAGTGGGGGGGTGTAAAGGATGTGCTTCCCTCCTGGCTCCCATGTGGGGGGGCAGGGGGAGGTTGTCCCTCCGATCGAGGCTCACCTGGTTAACTCGTTCATATCCCAAGAAGATTCATTCCAGATCAACTTGACCCTCAAGACCGGCGTCCCTGCGCAAGCCCTGCCCCGTCAGCCTCACAGCCACAGGAGGAGCACAGCACACAGCAAACGAGAGGGGAATTCCTGCAAATCATGACCCGCCAAGGGGGCACCTATGTGTGGGGGAGACACATTTACATCCACAAGATGAGGGTGGCATGGAACCCGCTGGGGTTCCAGGGAAAATGAGGAAGGGCTGCCCCCTTGCCAAGCTGGTGAAGGATGCTAGGACCACAGGCTGGGTCTCTGGAGGGCACACGGGTCAGGCGGGAGAGCTGAGGGTCCCTGGAGACCCAGTGCCTGTGTACGAACAAGAGGGACACATCGGTGCTGCCTCCAACCCCCCTCCCCAGTGTGTGCTAGGGCTGTACT
Source organism: Tenrec ecaudatus (assembly GCF_050624435.1). Lineage (NCBI taxonomy): Eukaryota > Metazoa > Chordata > Mammalia > Afrosoricida > Tenrecidae > Tenrec > Tenrec ecaudatus. The sequence goes on along the minus strand of NC_134534.1, from coordinate 826,652 downwards.
CACGGAACCCTCTGGGACAGATCCGATGCTAAGGTACAAATATACTGCCTCCTGCCAGGGCTCCATGAAGGGCCTTCCCCTAACAGATGCACAACCAGTGGAAGCCAAACAGGCTCTCAGACAGCAGTACGCATGGTCCCCGACGGGCCTCTGCCCAGGACACCTGGACCTAGTTCCCAGCAATGTACTACACTGGCCCCTGGACTCACCTGTGTCCTAAGCACAGCAGGTGTCCCTACTGGGTTGGTTACAGCCATTCCTAGTATGACGGAGTGAACTGCTTATGCCATATGGAAGTGAGGCAGCCTTTCTGAGCGGCAGCAGGTGGGAGAGCAGCCTCGCCGTGTGCCACCTGCCCAGTCACTGGCCGGCTGGCCTGTGCCAGCGGGTGGCTGAGGGTCTCCCAGCTCTGTGTGGGCAGTGTTCTGCTTGCTGCCTAATATCAGAAATGGAATGTCACCCGTTTCTTCTGAGCTCATCTTCCTCTGGAAGCTCATGGAAACCGGTTCCTCCCGGGAGCTCCTGGGGGCATTTGGAACACGGGGGAGGGGGGGAAGAGCTTCCCATTTCACAGCAACACACAGTGGGGCAGGCTGCCAGAGCAGGGCAGGGGGAGAGGCCCCAGGCTCCTGGAACCCACAGAGAATCCCAGGTCCCCTGATGGGGATGAACCAGTGTGACAGAGAAACCTGGACGACCGAGTGGTCACCTGGGATTGTTGCAGACCCAGGCAGCTAAAGAGCAGATGAAAATGCTTGCAACAAGGGAGAGAGAACTACGTTCAAGTGAAACTCGGATTGGCTGTTCCTGCACCAGGATGTGCCCAATGGGGTGGGGTGGGGTATTATTGCAAGCTCTCAGTCCTGAGAACCCACCCGACTGCTCTCCTGGGCTGCCCCCTGCCCTCTGCCCATGCTGTCACCAGGGACCCCCGGGTGAAGCCTTTCTCTCTTACCGGAGTTCCTCTCAGGACTCTGGCTGACAGATACAAATCTTTCTTTCCACAGTTGCTGCTCATGAAGGTTTAACTAAGTCCAGAGTCCCTCACATCCCGGTCACTGTCCTGGACTCACAGAATAATTGTGATGATGTACCCCAGGTCATGTCCATCATTTACATGCTATCAGTGTCTGACAAGGGACAGGGGTGGGGCCACAGCACAGTGCTCTGCTGCTAACCTAACGCTGTGTGGCAGTTACATAATTTGTTGTCGGTTTGAGACTTAAGAGTGAAGGGGTAGAGTCTAGTCTGTCAATCAAGTCACCGCTTGATGACCTCATTTGGAGGAGATAAATAGTTCACTGGAGGCGGGAGACAGATGCACTCCCTGCGAGACATGCTTGCTGGCAAGACACATGGAGCTACCTTAGAGCCCTGGAGCTGGAGGAGACTTCCCACCCACTGACCTGTGATCATCCTGCATTCGACATCATTGCATGCATTGCATGAGTCAGAAGAGCAATTTATAGATTGGTATTGGACGTATGGGCTAATATCGGACTTATGGACTTTATCTGGACTGGGGTGGGATGTTTTCTCAATATTTAGTTGCTCTTGTACCTAAAGCTCTTGCTTAGACACATGTAGTCTCCCTGGACTTGTTTCTCTAGTCCACCCAGACTGACACACGCTGGCGTGCACATCCACCCAGTGGCGCTGTGAGACCCACGTGATGACCCGCGTCTGGAAAGATGACAGTTTGGGGCAGCCTAAGGGACAGCTGGACGCTGTCACATGCAGTCAAAATGGACTTGACAGAGCCAGCACATGCCCGACATTCCCTGTCACTGGCGTGCACATTCCCTAGCGTGTCCCCACTCACCTGGCAGAAGCCCTGGGGTTCGTACCGATCCCTTCCACCGTCACCTCAGATCCAAGTGCGTGGCACTTGCGGCCATGTCTCCCAGCCTGAGGTTCTCACCCATTACGAACATGCTGTGTCAGTCCTGACATACGCGCACACCTTCAGAGGCCCCGTGGCCCCTCCTGCAGCCCCTCCTCCTGCCTCCCTGGCAATCAGAGACGCCTTCTCTCAGCACAGCTTTGGCAGGATTTTCGATCGGTAGACTCAGCTGCAGCAGCAGCAGCATCCCGAGACAGCGCCGTGCTAAAGGGACAGGCCTCACTCTGGCATGTCATCAGTTGCAGCCTGTTCTGCAGCTGCCTCACAAGCTGCGTGCCCCTCCACTGCTGAGCATTTCAGTTCCGCGCAGTTTGGAGCACTTAGAAGTAAAGCCAGCCGAGTGTTTCTGACAACTCTGTGTGGACGCCTCAGAACCCCAAATGCACGGCCATCGAGTTGGTCCGGCTCCTAGAGACCTTAGGAGACAGGGCAGGACTGCCCCTGGGGATTTCTGAGACCGGAAGTCTTTGCGGGAGTACAAAGCCTCCTCTTTCTCCCAGGGAGCAGGTGGTGGCTTGGAACTGCTGGCCTTGAAGTTAGAAGTCCAGCCGTCGGCCCTCTGGACAAATCCTTGGCTGGATCATATTGTGGGTGTCAAACTGCTGTTCCAGGTGGTTGAGTCTGCTTTCATTTCCGCCAGCTTTATGGGCTTCCCTGACCCTCCCCTCTCCACTTATGAGCTGGATTCCTGGAGTTCACCTCACGCTCCCAAGCAGCCTGCCGAGGAGAGTGCCCATCCTGCCCCTGCTCCCAGGTCGGAGGGGCCTCTGAGGTGCAGCTCCTGCCCTGAGATCGGCTGATGTGGACTGACAGAAGCTCACTCCGGCTCCTCTCTGCTTCTCTCTCCAGGTCTCCCCTCCAGGCCAGCTGGACAATGCTGGCTCTGGCTCCAGTAACTGGGCCAGGCTGTCACCTGGGATGGGACGAGACTTGCCCGTGGAAGGGGACAGTCATCATTCCCAGGGACAAACCTAACCAAAGAGACCCACTGCCGGCCAGTCGGCTCCTAGGTAGTCTCCTGAGGCGGGTGGGCCGTGTGGGAGGGGCTGCTTCCCACTGAGGTTCTAAGGCCTTGTTAAAACACAGACTGTGGAAAACTAACAGTGAGGGAAATATAACTGGGACCATGTTCCCTAACTTATAACAGGGAATCTGGAAAGCTAAATTAGAGATAAAGTCCAGGCATGTGATCCTGCGTTAAGTGTCATTCCCACAGATTCTCCCCTAACAGCTGGGCTGCCTTAGTGTGAGCAGCACATGGTTGATTCTGTCTCCTGCAGAGGCAGACGTCCCCTGACTCGCCCCTCCCACTGTGGCGCCCATCCCCCCCCCCCCTTCCCCAATACAGGGTTTCCTCACCTGTGCGCTCAGGGACTTTACTGTGATTACCACCCACCTTGTGATGTACGTGACTCCTGAATATGCACGACTGGTGGCTACTTGTAAAAGCCCCAATACAATAAAGATGCTCTCTCCTCTGTTCCTGCTTCCCTCTCCTCCTCTCCTCCCCCACGCCCTGCGCAGACCTGCCTGCTGAGATCATGGCGGTCCAGGAGGTGAGCATGCCACCGTGAAATGTGCCTGACTCCTTTGTTTGACTCTCTCTCCTGTCTTTCTTATTCTCTCCGACTTTGCTATAATCTTTATAGCGTATTGCCGTACAACTGCACGTGCAGGCCTGTGGTGTTGTCAAGGGCTGGTGCGCCTGGCAGCGGACTTCCTGGCTCTGTGGACCTGAGCTGGGCCAAGCGCTTGCCGGGGACCTGCTGATGGACTATGCTGGAGGCCACCCTTCGAGGTCCCTCCTGGGTGACAGGGTGTAAAGGCTGCGCCAGGAGGCTGGCTCATCACACGCAACTCGGGAGCAGAAGGGTGAGGACTGCTGTCCCTTGTCCCCTTTCCGTAACTAAGTCAGTCCCTGCAGTCAGAACCCAATATGGACCGAGGGGCCAGTCCCCTGCAGGAAGGACCTGTAGCAGGGCAGTGCAGCCAGCGGGCATGAATCTTCCAGGCTGGAGTCACTGGCCTGACTCCCGTGTCCCGGGGGGCAGGGACACCCAATGCAGACCTGAGTTGGCACTGACGCCTTGTTGTTGTTCAGTGCCATCGAGCAGGCTCCGGCCCACAGTGACCCCGTTCACAACAGAAGGAGACGCTGCCCAGCCCTGCGCCTGAGCCCAGTGATGCAGCCATGGTGTCAGTGCATCTCGCGGAGGGTCTTGCTGTTTCTCACCGCCCCTCCACGGGACCAAACCCAACGTCCTTCTCCAGGGACTGCTCTCTCCTGACAGCTCGTCCAAAGCACTCGAGAAAAGTCTTGCCATCCCCGCCTCTAAGGAGCCCTCTGGCCTTACTTCTTCCAACACAGATTGGCTTGTCCTTTCCAATATTCTCCCCCAGCACCACGATTTAAACGCATCAATTCTTCTACGGTTGTCCTTATTCGACGTCCACCTTTCACATGCATCTGATGCACCTGAGTCCTCGAAGGAACATCCTTGCTTTTCCCCCAAAGGGGTCTGTGCAGCAGACTGCTGCTTCAGCGAGCATTGATTGTGGATTCGAGCAAGACACAATCCCTGACAAGTTCAAACTTATCTCTGTTGATCACGATGTTGACTGAGGGTCCACTTGTGAGGATGCTGGTCTTCCTTGCATCGAGTCCTCCTCCCTACTGAAGTCCTTGATCTCCTTCAGCAAGTACTCCCAGTCTGCCTCCCGTTCACTAATAGCGAGGCGTCCAAGAACCATCGTAGGGACACAGGGCCCAGGGAACTAAGGGAGTCCGGGTGCAGGTTCCCCGCCCCAGTGGGTTTACAGGCAGCTGGGCCCCAGGCCACAGAGGATGGAGACTTCGCTGTTGGCAGAACACACATCAGTCCTTTGGCCTACGGAGTGGAACTTACCACGGAGAAAAGTCGCAGTCACAGGAAAGATCAAATGGAAGCTCTGGAAGTACCCTTCCAGACCCAAGCGAGAAAACAAACCCCACAGCACGGCCTGTCCGTTGTGCCGGCAGAGATGGGCACCTCCAAAGCCTGGTGCTGGCCACCGTCTGCTGGGCTAACGGCCAGCCAGGCCCTGCTCACATGGGGGACCAGGTGAGCCACGGTGGTTCACAAGGGTCCCAGACAACAGCCCTCCGCTAGCCGGCAGCTCTCTAGAAGAGGCACATGGCCTGTGGTTACTGACTTGGCAGCCATTTCTTTTCCTTCTTTTCCACGCGGATTGGAGGAGGATCAGGCACAGCTGGAATTCATGTGGGATGGACAACAGTGCACATTCACTCGCCGGCCCCAGGCCATGTTAACTCTTCTGCCCTGTCACAGTAGTCTGACCCGTCCACAAGGGAGGGCATTGTCCTCTGTTGACCACATCACAATCCCAGGCCTGCTGAAGAGTGGGCAGGGGCACGCATCTGAAATGCCCTGTGAAGGCATGTGTGCCTCCAAGTGCACGAGAGAAACCCAGCCCATCCCTGGGCTGTGGCACCCGGTGGCCAGGCACGCCAGCACATCCTCCCCACGGAAGAGGGCCAGCTTTCCCCTTCTTCTCTGTGCTGTTTGAGATGAACTTGTAGGTCATTAGCGACTCCACATCCTCTCCACCTGTACTTGGCCTCCTTTTTGAGCCACTCGGACCAACGTTTAGTTCCAGGGCTAAGGAATCTAGAGGGTTGGGGGGGTTTGATTTGCTTTTTTTCCACGGAGGAATTTTAATTTTTTTCATGTTAAACTCTCCATTTTTTTGGTCTCCCTCTACCCTCCCATCCCTACCCTCTCCCTATTCCCACTCCCTTCCCTGGTGTGGCAGTAACAGAATTTCCTGTCAACTTGAGCAAAGGGGTAGAATCTAGCCTGTCAATCAGGTCATAGCCAGTGAGGTCTCTGAGTGGGCGTGGCCTTCTCCTGAGGATTCTAGAAACTCCTGCCTTCCTCCCGGGAGGTGGGACACACATTCTCCCTTGCAGACATTCCTGTTGACAAGCCACATGGAGCTATGCTGATGGAGCCAGAGCCCTGGAGCTAAAGGAGCCTACTTGGAGACCCCTGCCAACGCTGAGATGCTTCTACTGCCACTGGATCCACAAGACTTTCCACCCACCAGCCTGTGATCCTCCTGCATTCGGCATCATTGCATGACTATGTGCATCTAAAGAAGAAATTATGGATTATCTTGGATATATGGGCTAATATCAGACTTATGGACTTGATCTGGACTGGGCTGGGATGTTTTTTCAATATACAATTGCTCTTTCATATGAAGTTCTTTCTTATATGCATAAGTGTCTATGAATTTGTTTCTCTAGTCAACCCTGACTAACACACCTTGCCTCTGAAAAGTCGGCAAAATCTTGTCTGTTGGTGTACAAACCACATTTCTTCTTTGTTTTCCCTGGTAACAATGGTGATATTAAACCTTTGTCTTTGTGAGATTGACTGAGTTTGTTAAACATAATGTTCTCTGGCGGTGTTTAAGAGCATTACCATCATTCTTATTGATGCATAAAACTCCATAGTATGAATTACCAGAGCTTGTGTATCCATAGTTAGACATTGTGATAGTTGCATAATCTGTGGTCAGTTTGAGATTTAAGAGTGCAGAGGTGGAGTTTAGCTTGTCAATCAGGTTGCAGTTTGATAACCTCATTTGGAGCAGCTAAGGAGATAAATAGCTTGTTGGAGGCGGGACACACGCTCACTCCCTGCAAGACATGACTGACTATGAGCCTGATGGAGCTATGCTGATGCAGCCAGAGCCCCCAAGCTTGAGGAGCCACATGGAGACCCACGCCAGCACTGAGACGCTTCTACCACCACTGGAGCCACAAGACTTTGCACCCACCAGCCCATGATCTTCCTGTACTCAGCGTCATTGTATGTGCTGCGTGAGTCTGAAGAGGAATTTACAGACTTGTATCAGACATATGGGTTAATATCAGGGTTACGGACTTGATCTGGATTGAGCTGGGATGTTTTCTTAACATACAATTATTCTTTTATATAAAGCTCTTTCTTATACACATATGGGTCTCTCTAGATTTGTTTCTCTAGTCCACCCCGGCTCCCACAGGCACAGAGCTTGTTCCTCTATAGTTGGGGCTTTTGGTTGTTTCCATGTTGTTGCTGTTGTGGAAATTGCGGCAATAGACATTGGTTTGTATGTGTCAGTTCGTGCTGTATTCTTCATTTCTTTAGGGCGTACTTACGCTTGTGCCGGAGCAGAAGGTATCGGATTTGCATTTGTGTAAGGAAGTGTCGCACTGGTTTCCACAGGGGTTGAACAATTCTACAGTCCCCCTGCCAGGGTACCAGCCCCTAACACATCATCACGGTCCAGTAGGCGATACTAAGTAAAGATCACAGTAAAGGCATAGAGAGCACCAGAGAGAGAGACTGAAATAGCGGAGTCAGACACATTTCATGGTAGCATGCTCACCTCAGCCTCGCTTCGTGGTCCGCGAGGAGAGAGAGATTTATTGATAACCAAGGCTTTTATATTCTCTGGGGACGTGCAAGCCCCCTCATTACAGCTGAAGACATACATCACAGGAAAGGGTTGTGCTATAGGTAATACAGTAATGGGAGGGCAGTGATCTCGGGGTATCCATATAATAGGAAGAGGAGGGATTAGGGGTAAACGTGTGACAAGATGGGCAGCCCCAGATTCAGGATGGAGGCCTAACTTTGGATGTCACTGAGCCAGTTTGACCTGTTCCCTAGCTCACTACAGAAACCATTATCAGTAGGGTGTAAACCCCACCTACAGGGACCAAACCTATGACTGCAAGCCTTTAGGGAGAAGCAGCCCATGGTCCTGAACAGCAGGGAGTGGGCCCCACCTGTGGTGGGCCCAGACAGTAGTCTGGCAGCGGACTGCCTTCAGGGAGGTAACTTGACAATCATCTACCATTAGCTGCCACAGGGTCCTAAGTCTAACATATATTTGGGGGAGAGGACTTGGGAGAAATCGTTCTGTTTCCCACCTTCCCCCAGCAATGTGAACGCATCCTGTCTCTCCATATCCTCTGCAGCATTTATTATTTTCTGTTTCATTGAATTTTATCAAAAGCATTGCTGTGAGGCAACAGCTCATTGTTGTTGTATCTCTCTTATTGCTAATGATCACGATCATTTCTTCACATGATTGTCAACCACCTGAATTGTCTTTGATAAATGCCTCTTCGTGTCTTGCGCCCATTCTTTGATTGGATGGTTTGTGTTTTTCTTGTTAAGATGTTGTAGTTTTCTATAGATTTTGGAGAGTAGCCCTTTACCTGATGTATTATGGCTGATCATTTTTTCCCAATTCGGGAGCTCCCTGTTGACTTTTTTAATGAAGTCTTTTGTTGTGCATAAACGTTGTGTCCTTAGCAGGTTCCAGTTCTTTGTTTTGTCTTCTGTGGTGTGGATATTTTTCATAATGTTTGGCAGTGTGTTTTTGCCTTGTATTAAGGTCCCTATTTTTTCATTGATGGTCTTAATAATCTGTGTGGTTTATATTTTGGTCATGGACCCGTCTTGAGTTCATTTTGTGCATAGTGTGAGGTTAGGGTCTCATTCCATTCTTTAGAAGGTGCAGATCCAGTTTTTCCACCACTGTTTGCTGAAAATGCTGTCTCTTGCCCATTTAATGTGTTTCACTTCTTGATCAAAAATTAGCTGTCTGGTTTGTTTCTGGGTTTTCAGTTCTAATCCATTGGTCTTCCTACCTATCCTTGTCCTAGCCCTGGGCTGCTTTAATTACCAGGCTATAGAGTAAGTTTTAAGATCTGGGAGTGAAAGGGTTCCCTTTTGATTTTTATTTTTTGAATAGTGTTTTATTTATCCCAGGTTTCTTTCTTTTCCATATGAAGTTGGTCATTAGTTTTTCCATTTCTTTGGAAAATTGTGGTGGGATATGGATCAGGATTGCATGGAATTGTAAAATATGTTTGGGAATGTTGACATTTCACAATTTTTAATCTGTCTATGCAAGAACATGTAACTTGTTCCATTTCTGTAACAAGTCTCTTTCAGCATCTTGAAGGGGCATTTTGTAATTTTCTTTGTATAAAGCTTTTGTGTCACTGGTAGGATTTATTTCTAAAATTTTATCTTTTGTGTAGTTATTGTAAATGGTATTGTTCTTTTAATATCCCTTTCAGTATTGTCATCCTTAATACACTGGAAACCAACTGATTTCTGTATGTTGATCTTTTTTTTTTTTTCCCAATCATTTTGTTGGGAGCTCATACAACTCTTATCACAATCCATGCATCCATCCATTCTGTCAAGCACATTTATACATTTGCTGCCATCATCATTCTCAAAACATTTGCTTTCTGTTTAAGCCCTTTGTATCAGCTCCTCATTTTTCCCCTCCCCCGCACTCCTCCCTCCATCATGAATCCTTGATAATTTATAAATTATTATTATTTTGTCATATCTTACACTGTCTGACGTCTTCCTTTACCCACTTTTCTGCTGTCCAGCTCCCAGGGAGGAGATTATATGCAGATCTTTGTAATCAGTTTCCCCTCTCCACCCTGTCTTTCCTCAACCCTCCTGGTATTGCCCACTCTCAGCACTGGTTCTGAAGGGATCATCTATCTGTACCAATGTACATCCTCTGGTCTAGCCTGATTTGTAAGGTAGAATTGGGATCATGATAGCGTGGGGTGGAGCGGGGAGAAGCATTTAGGAACTAGAGGAAAGTTGTAGGTTTCATCATTGCTACACTGCACTCTGACTGGCTCATCTCCTCCCCGCGAACCCTTCTGTAAAGGGATGTCCAGTTGCCTACAGATGGGTCTTGGGTCCCCAATCTGCACTCTCCATCATTCACAATGATTTGATTTTTTTGTTATTTGATACCTGATACCTGATACCTGATTCCTTCTACACCTCGTGATCACACAGGCTGGTGTGCTTTTTCCATGTGTACCTTGTTGCTGCTGAGCTAGATGACTGATTGTTTACTTTCAAGTCTTTAAGATCCCAGACGCAATATCTTTTGATAGCCGGGCACCATCAGTTTTCTTCACTACATTTGCTTATGCACCCACTTTGTCTTCAGCAATCATGTCAGGAAGGTGAGCATCATGGAATGCCAGTTTAATAGAACAAAGAGTTCTTGCATTGAGGGAGTCCTTGAGTGGAGGCCCAATGTCCATCTGCTAACTTAATACTAAATCTATAAATATATGCACATAGATCAATTTCCCTGTCCTCATATATAAATATATTTACATATGTACATGACTTTATTTAGACCTCTATAAATGCCCTTTGTCTCCTATTTCTTTCCTCTATTTCCTTTTACTTTCCTCTTATCCCACTATCATACTCAGCCTTCATTTGGGTTTCAGTAATTCCTCTCGATTACGTTACCCTTGATCACACCCTACCAGGCCTCCTACACCCTCCTCACCATCGATTTGGATCACTTGTTGCTCCCTTGTCCCAGGGTTTGTTAACACTACTTCCTGTCCCCTCACCTCCCTCTCCCCCATGTCCCTCCAGAACCATCAGTCCTGTTGTTTTCTCCTCCAGATTGTTCATCCAGTCTAACTTATTTAGACAGAGCTGTGGAGATAATAACATGCACAAAAACAAGACAGAGCAAAACAAAGCAACAAAAGAAAACAAAACAATAACAAAGAAAAGCCTGTAGTTAGTTCAAGGACTGTTTGTTGGCCTGTAGGAGTGTTTTCTGGGCGAGTCTGATGGGACGCCAAGCCCTGGCCCCAAAGTCTATGTTTCGTATTCCCTTGGGACTTCGTTGCTCTGCTCCCCTTGCTGTTCTGTTGCACACCCTTAGTGTTTTGCCTTGGTGTGGTGGGATCAGATCAGGCACAATTCCCACTCTGTGTCTCCAGTGTTGTCCCCTGTAGGGCTATGAGTCAGTGAGGGATGTCGTGTCTCATAGTGGGGCCGGCTGCATGGTCTTTTCTGTGCATTGGCTGCTCTGAGCGGGAATATCAGCCTCAAAGCTTGGTGGGCCAGAATGTACACCACTCTCTCTTCCTCCCCCTTCATTTGCTCCCATGTGCTCTGATCAGACAGGTCCCTCTCCCTGAGCTGCAGCTTCAGTGCTGTCCTCTGAAATGAATTATTCTGGGGGGAGGGGCAGGTGTCCATGTAGTTGGGGTTGGGGCTGGCCCCTCTGTATGTTGATCTTATAGCATGTTATATTACCAAATTTTTCTATTAGTTCAAGCAGATGTTTAAGTGAATCTTTGGAGTTTCTATATATAGGATTATGTAATCTGCAAATAAAGAGATTTTTTATTTCTTTTGTACCTATGTGGATAACCTTAATTTCTTTGTGATGTCTATGGCTCTAGTCAAAACTTCTAGAATGACACTAGATGAAAGTGGCAGTGAAGGACTATGCTCAAAGAGGAAACTATCTCAATTTCTCTCCATTCATTGAGATTCAGGCTATTGGTTTTGCATGCATAGCCTTTATTATGTTGAAAAACTTCCCTTCTACAGCTATTCTGTTGACTGTTTTTATCAGGAATTGGTGTTACATTTTATCAAATGCCTTTCTGCATCAATTAATATAATCATATGGTTCCTCTCCTTTATGTTGTGTGGTGAATTACATTGATTTTTTTTCTAATAGTATACCATCCTTGCACATTTGGTATGAATCCCATATGATCATCATGATGTATTATTTTTTATGTTCATTTGTAATCTCTCTGCTGGGATTTTATTGGAGTTCTTGACATCTGTAGAGTTATTGGTCTGTAATTTTCAATTCAGGTGATTTCTTGGCCTGCTTCAGGCATCAGAGTTATAATTATAGTTGCTTCATAAAATGAATTCTGCAGCATATTATCCATTGTATATTGTGGAATAGTCTATATAAAGTTAGCATTAGTCTCATCTAAATGTTTGAAGGAAATCTCCAGTGAGAGCCTCCGGATCCAGAGTTTTGATGACTAGATCTGTCTTCTGGTGTTAGATCTATGTTTTCTTGTGTTAGGTCCATGTCTTCTTGTGTTAGATCGATGTCTTATGGTGTTGGTTCCATGTCTTGTGTTAGATGTATGTCTTCTCGTGTTAGGGGCTTGTTGAGGGTTTCTTCACATTCTGTGGTGATTTAGGTAAATGATGCATTTCTTTTTTTTTTTTTTTAAGTTTAACCAACAATTTTTATTTTAACCTTTGTTCATGAAAGATAATCCCTAAAACTGTAATTTTTCCGGAGATTAAAATATCTTTTTTTAAAATTTTTTTTAACAATTTATTGGGGCTGATACAATTCTTTTCACAGTTCATACATATACATACATCAATTGTATAAAGCACATCTGTACAGTCTTTGCCCTAATCATTTTTTTCTCTTTTCTTCTTTTACATTTTATTAGGGACTCAAACAACTCTTACCACAATCCATACATGTACATACATCAATTGTATAAAGCACATCCATACATTCCCTGCCCCAATCATTCTCAAGGCATTTGCTCTCCACTTAAGCCCCTTGCATCAGGTCCTCTTTTTTTCCCCCCTCCCTCCCCATTCCCCCCTCCCTCATATGCCCTTGGTAATTTATACATCGTTATTTTGTCATATCTTGCCCTATCTGGAGTCTCCCTTCCCCCCTTCTCTGCTGTCCCTCTCCCAGGGAAGAGGTCACATGTGGATCCTTGTAATCAGTTCCCCCTTTCCAACCCACTCACCCTCCACTCTCCCAGCATCGTCCCTCACACCCTTGGTCCTGAAGGTATCATCCACCCTGGATTCCCTGTACCTCCAGCCCTCATATGTACCAGTGTACAGCCTCTGTCCTATCCAGCCCTGCAAGGTAGAATTCGGATCATGGTAGTTGGGGGGAGGAAGCATCCAGGATCTGGGGGAAAGCTGTGTTCTTCATCGATACTACCTCACACCCTAATTAACCCATCTCCTCTCCTAAACCCCTCTATGAGGGGATCTACATTGGCCGATACTTGGGCCTTGGGTCTCCACTCTGCACTTCCCCCTTCATTTAATATGATATATATATACATATATACACATACATATATACATATACACATATATACACATACATACACACACTTATATCTTTTTTTTTTTTGCATGATGCCTTATACCTGGTCCCTTGGGCACCTCGTGATCGCACTGGCCGGTGTGCTTCTTCCATGTGGGCTTATTTGCTTCTGAGCTAGATGGCCGCTTGTTCACCTTCAAGCCTTTAAGACCCCAGACACTATCTCTTTTGATAGCCGGGCACCATCAGCTTTCTTCACCACATTTGCTTATGCACCCATTTGTCTTCAGCGATCCTATCATGGAGGTGTGCAGTCAATGATATGATTTTTTGTTCTTTGATGCCTGGTAACTGATCCCTTTGGGACCACTCGATCACACAGGCTGGTGTGTTCTTCCATGTGGACTTTGTTGCTTCTGAGCTAGATGGCCGCTTGTTTATCTTCAAGCCTTTAAGACCCCAGTCACTATCTCTTTTGATAGCCGGGCACCATCAGCTTTCTTCACCACATTTACTTGTTCACCCACTTTGGCTCCAGCCGTTGTGTTGGGAGAGTGAGCATCATAGAGTTCCAATTTAATAAAAGAAGGTATTCATGCATTGAGGGAGTGTTTGAGTAGAGGCCCAAGGTCCTTCCGCCACCTTAATACTTGACCTATAAATATAGACACTTAGATCTATTTCCCCATCCTCCTATATATATTTGCATGTACATGTCTTTGTATAGACCTCCATGAATGCCCTTTGACTCCTAGCTCTTTCCTCCATCTCCCTTGACCTTCCTCCTGCCCTACTACCATGCTTCATCGCCACCTGGGCTAGAGTATACCTCTTCTCTAAGCAACCTTACCCTTGATCATTTCCCACCAGGCCTGCCACTCCCCCTTCTCTACCATTTGGGGTCCCATGTTTTTCCCTTGTCCCTGGGTTTGTTAACACCATTTCCTTAATCCCCCTACCCCCCCACCCCAAGTCCCCCCGGAACTGTCGGTCTTGTTGTTTTTCATCCAGATAGTTCATCCAGCCTGTCTTATTTAGACAGATCTGTGGAGACACTAACATGCACAAAAACAAGACAGAGGAAAACAAAGCAACACTATACAACCAAACAACAAAACAACAACAACAAACCACCGACAAAGAACAAAACAAAGCACATCAAGAAAGAAAAGCTTGTAGTTAGCTCAAGGATCATTTGTTGGCCCTTAGGAGTGTTTTCCAGTCCAGTCTGTTAGGGCACCACGCCCTGGCCCCAAAGTCCACTTTCAGCATTCCCTGGGGACCTTGCCACTCCATTCCCTTGCTGTTCCGCTGCACTCCCCCAGTGATTTGCCTCGGTGTGGTGGGATCAGGTCAGGTGCAATTCCCACACTGTGTCTCCGGTGCTGTCCCCTGTATCGCCCTTAGTCACTGAGGGGCATCATGTCTCATAGTAGGGCCAGCCATGTTGTTCTCTCTGTGGACTGGCTGCTCTACTCAGGAACATCATCATCACGGCCTGGTGGGCCAGGCTGTGCTCCACTCTCTCCTCCTGCCCCTTCATCTGCTCCCGTGTGCTCTGATCAGATATGTCCATCTCCCGGAGCTGCAGAGTCAATGTCGTCCTTTGGAACAAATTCTTTTCGGGGGAGGGGCAGGAATCCACTTAATTTTTGGTGCTGGGGCCAGCCTCCCAGACCAAATGATGCATTTCTATGAATTCATCCATTCCTTCTAGGTTTTTTGGTTTGTTGGAATATCATTTTCCGCAGTACAATGTGATTATAGATTTGTATCTCACTTGGTTCTGCTGTAGATCATCTGTATCCTTTGTTATTCATAGAATTTGCTTTTTCTCATTCTTCTCTTTTGTTAGGTTTATCAATTTTGTTCATCTTTTCAAAGAACCAAATCCCTGTCTCCTTGATTTCGTTCTATACTTTATTAATTTTTCTGATTCATTTATATCTGGCCTAATCTATATGACATTGCCATCAGCTGCCCTCTGAGTACTGCTTGGCCGTGTCCCAAAGGTTTTGAGATGCTGTAGTTCTGTTCTCAGTTCTCTCCAGGGATCTTCTGATTGTGTTCTTTATTTCTTCAGTGTTGCAGTTGTTGTTAAGTAAAGTGCTGCTGAGTGTCCATGTACTTAATGTGTTAGAGTAGATCATTCTATGGTTGATTTCAGAGCATTGTGATCTAAAAAGATGCTTTGTATTATCTCAGTGCTGTTAAATTTATTGATGCTTGCTCGATGGCCTAAAATATGGTCTATTCTAGAATGGCCTCCATTGGCACTAGAGAAGAAAGTGAAATGAATTTTGTTGGGTAAAGTGTTCTGTATATGAGAGTCAGTTGATTGATTGTGTTATTTCATTTTTTTTGTATGATCTGTATCTTCTTGTGTTAGATCCATGTCTTCTCGTGTTAGATCTTTAAACATGATACTTACAAGAAATGCACCTTTTATGTAACAATACAAAAAAAACAAAAAATTTTTCATTTATTTGGCTCTCTTTCTCTTTGAGTATTGCTTCAGTAGAATATTTTCTCCATAATAATTTCTTTTTGAATATTTCTAGGTTGCTGTCTGTTGTTCTTTTTTTTTTCTTTTTCATCAGGGGAGAGTGAGAACACAGTCCCCCACTACCACAAATTATGCAGTCGAGTTTCCCACGTTTGGGGGATCACGGGTCAGCACACCCGGTGTGCAACGGGTGAGCCTCGCCCTGGGAAAACCACCTTCGTGATCCTGCTGTCTCCCCTGCCAGGGACGTGCTGTCTGTTGTCCTCACAGATTTTCTGTTCATAGAATTTTAAAAATATATTTTGTATAAGTATAAAAAGTTCATATACATGCCCTTAGTTTTAGTTTTTTTTCCTTGTATGCAGATGTTTTTATTTCTCCTTCATATCTGAGGGATAAGTTTGCTGGTACAGGATACTTGGTTGGCAATTTTTTTCTTTCAGTATTTTAAATATATCATTCTATAGCCTTTTTAGTCAGGCAGCTTTCAGGATTGCTTCCTTCTCTTTAATATTAGAAAGTTTGGATATTAGATGTCAAGGCCACTTCCTTTAGGGTCAGTTCTGTTTGGCTTTCTGTGGACTTCCTCCATAGTTAGCCTACATTCTGACATGACGCTCGGGAAGGTCTCCCTTCACATTTCATTGACTGGTGTCTCCGTGGTCGTTATCTCTCCTTCTGTTCAGGGACATTAATTGGGCTCGTGTTCTTCCTTTTAAGGCATCCCATTGTATTCTTAGATTATTCTTCATGGGGTGGCGTTTGGTCATTTTTATAAGCCAATCTTCTTGTATTTTGTTCTGGGGGGATTCGTCTTCAAGATCACTGATTCTTGATTCCTTATTTGTGGTTTGTTGTTCCAATTTTTTTTTAGTTCTGATATTTTGTTGTTTTCCTTTTGAGTTTCTGTTGGAAGTTGAACCGTTTCTGATTTTTCTTTCATTTTGCATTTTGCTCACATTTCTTTCAAGGCACGGCTGAGTTCTTGAACTATGACTCCTTTCTATCTCCTCTCTCTCTGTGGCAGTGACATCATCTCCTGTCAACTTGTGAAGGGGAGGAGTCTAGCCTGTCATCGTCAGTGAGGCCTCTGGGTGTGTATGGCCTTCTCCTGAGGATTCTGTGAACTCCTGTCTTCTTCCCTGGAGGTGGGAGACACACTTTCTGCTTTGTCTTCCTGCTGACAAGACACATGGAGCTACGCTAGAAGCCTGGAAATGGAGGAGCCACATGGAGACCCACGCCAGCACTGAGATGCTTCCACCACCACTGGATCCACAAGACTTTCCACCCAGTGGCGTGTGATCTACCTGCACCCAGCATCATTGCAAGGCTGCATGAGTCTAAAGAGGAATTTAAGGACTAGTATTGACATATGCACAATATCAGACTTATGGACTTGATCTGGACTGGGCTGTTTTCTTAATGTACAATTGCTCTTGATATAGAGTTCTCTCTTAGACACAAATGAGTGTCTCCCTGGATTTGTTTCTCTAGTCAACTCGAACTAACACAGTCTCGAAGTTTTACTCCAATTGCTTACAGTAACTGAAGACCCTTGCTGTGATCTCTGTTTGGGAGGATCAGTGGATCTTTCCTCCTCCAGGAGCGCCTCCAGACCCGCTGCTCATGATGTTTTCTCCTGTTTCCGTCGACTGCTGCTTTGGAGAAATGATGTTCTTATGAGTTTGTTTCTATGTCTGACCTGAATCCAGAGCTATCCCACACATCTGCTGCAGCCCTCCTTGTGGTGGTCACATCACCTGGTGTCAGGCTGCCATGCAAACAGCCCTGCCCCTGGGGCCACCCAGCCCTGCAGACCCCACAAGACCAGAGGAGTGTGTGGCCAGGAGGTAAGGCTGCAGCGTGGGTCCTCAAGAAGAGACCTGCAGCCTCGAGTGACGTGCAGGCAGGTAAAGCTCGCTGGTGCTCAGGGGGCCACAAGGAACGAGCACGGGAGACTGGGGAGGCAGCGTTGGATGGACATATGGGAGTGGAGCTTGTATTGCTTATTGATGACCACCTGAGGGGCCCTGCTGGGAGGTACCTGGAACCCAGTGGGCCAATGTCTTGGCCAGGGGTGAATGCTTACCCACTGGGCTGTTGAAGGCATAGCCAAGGAGCAGAGAGAGACCAGCGTGGTCCACCACAGGCTGGCCCTGTCTCCAAACTGACCAACCCCCTCACTGGCCCCAGCCCGCAGTGGAGATCACCCTCCACCACCCCCACCGCACACACACACGACTCCATACCACCCACCGCACGTAAACCACACACCACCCTACACTGCTGCACAACACACACACACACACACACACACACACACACACACACACACACACACCGTTCTCCATCACACACACCCCACCCCACGCGGAAGCAGGCAACCCGGCTCTGGAGAGACATTCTTGAAGGGCAGCTGAGGTGGCATGGTGAATGTGAGACCCCCCAGTCCTGGGCCCCTCCTCCAGGTGCTTGTCTCATCTACCTTCAGTGCATGGCTGTTGTGTGGTGCTGTGTCCACACTAAGGGTGTCATGTGGGCTGGAGGCAGCAGGGGACCCCCTGGACGGATGGGCACCTCCTGCAGGTCTCTGTGCTCAGGGCCTTGCCAGGGCAGTGGGGCTGAGTTCTAACTGGCTCTCTCTACCACGGGCCTGTGAGCGTTGGGGGCGATCCCCAGAGAGAAGGCAAGAGCACACGGGGATCCTGGGCAATCCCTTAACCCTGTGGTTGTCATCCAGACACCAGGCTCCTAGTCCTGGCAGACCCAGGAGGGGGAGGTGCTACTCCAGCAGAGGTGGGAAGGGGAACTGGAGCCAGGGTGCCGTTCAATATTCCTGTGCCACAGAGCCCGACCAGGGCATGGGGCACTCCTCTCCCTGAGCCCCACAGCCTAACCATGGCCCGGAACACTCCTGTCCCGAGGGCACTGTCCAGTGGGCCAAAGCCTGACTAAGGCACGGGGATAGAGTTCTCCCTGAGGGACCAGGGTCTGGCCATCTCCCCAGATGGAGGTCGTAGGGCCAGCAGCAACAGTGGGGGCCATGGGTCATTCCATCCACCTCCTCTTAGCAGCTTTTGAGGAAACTGCATCCCATCCCAGAGCGGGAGACCCCCGCATCCGAGGGAATGAATGGTATGTGAAAAGCAAGCAGGCCAAGGGGTGGGCTGTGGTGTCCAGCTGCCAGTAGCTGCTGCAGTGCAGAACTTCATGAGATGGTGCCCTTGGCTGCCTGAGGGATGCACCGAGACAGGGAGCAACCCACCCTCCTTGTGGTGGTCACATCACCTGGTGTCAACCTGAGTCTAGTAAGAGTGAAGGGGTGGAGCTCAGCCTGTCAGTCAGGTTGCAGCTTGACTGTGGAGATAAAGGGCTCCCTGCAGGCCAGACCCAGGCTCTCTGCTTGTCTTCCTGCTGACAAGACACATGGAGACACACGGATGGAGCCAGAGCCCTGGAGCTGGAGGAGTCACATGGAGACCCATGCCAGGATCCATGCCTTTCCACCCACTGGCCTGTGTTCTTCCTGCACTCAGTGTCATTGCATGTGTTGCGCGAGTGTGAAGAATATACTGACTGGTATCGGACAGATGGGCTAATATCAGACTTATAGCTCTTTCTTATACACATGGGTCTCCCTGGATTTGCTTCTCTGGTCTACCCTGGACTAGCAGGACTCACACACTCCTGCTGGGTCAGGGGCACAGCCTATGGCCAGCCGACACTGGGGTAAGTACTTCCCCTCAGAAGGAGCACACCAACACCGAAGTACAGAACACGTGTCCAGCCTCGGGCGACAACCTGCACTAGGGAGGGCCTGTGTGCAGGAACCCTGGTCCAGCTTCTGCCCTGGCTGGCACCACAGGCCCTGCCCAGGTCTGCTGCCCACAGCCTCACTCATTTTCTCATGCCTGCTGATACCCGAACCTCCCCCAAACCCCTTGTCTGTCCCTGGCCAGCACAGTGACCGAGCTCAGCCTGCTGAGCCCAAGGCTGCCCCACCCCACCTCACCCCTCCAACACACACACCCGCAAACACCAGGAAGACAACAAAAGCCCCTCAGAAAGGTTGGAATTGCTTTATTGGGGGGCAGGCACCACAAGGCCCCGCCCCTGGTCAGGTTAGTGTTCTGCCCTTCGGGAGGGGGCTGTAGGCTCAGCCCCTCCCCTGCCACTGCCCGGGTTAGTGGAACATGCAAAGCTCAGTCCGAGGGTAGAGGCAGGGTGGGGGCCACCAAGGCCAGGCCTGCATGGGACGGGGTGGGTGGCACCAGGCTGGGGACCCAGGCCAGTGCAGTTGGCAGCCCTGGGCCGGGCAGAAGTGCTGCAGCTATACTGGGTTGGAGGTTCCCTGCTCAGGGTGGGCACCCAAGGTGGGGCTCTTCAGGGGGCGGGGGACAGGACAGCCCTGCAGAGCCATGAGCTGGGCCTGAGAGCAGGGATCCCCCTGCTGGGGCCCGGGGCTGAGGAGGACACAAAAGGCACTTTTGGGGGAGCTGAGGCTGAGGCCAAGGCCTGGGGTCCAGGGAGCAGGCAGGGAGGGGAGCCCTGATGGAGAGCCGAGGATGGGGCCCCCAGCCCAAACTGAGTGGAAGAAGCCCATCTCCCAGTGGTGGGGTGGGGCTGCTATGGGTGGGCTGGAAGACACTGTAGACTTGAGCCCCTCCCCAGCAGGCAGCCATCACTCTGGGAGAAACGCGGGCCCTGGTGTCAACACCCAGAGGATGGGGGGCCGTTGGGGAGGTGTGGGAGGGACTGGGGGCTCAACTCTGGGCCCTCCAAGGCACCTGGCTGTGGTGAGTGGCGGGTAGGGGCAGTGGGTGGCCCTGGGGGCGGTGGTCAGTGGGGCCAGTCGGCCCCGCCCCCGAGCCCAGGCCGTTGGCAGCAGGGACACATGGCTGTGTTAGTCTGGTCTTTTTGGTTAGACGTTAGGCACCGCATTGGAGGAAGACTCCTTCAGATGGGAGGAAGACCAGGCGCCTCGGGAAGAGAGCAGGGCCTGGCCACATGCAGAGCAGGGGAAGGGTGGGCAGGGGGTCAGGCCACAGCTGACTCCGGGCCACCCAGCGAGGCTGAGGACCCCGTGGCTGTAGCGGGCGCGGCAGCATAGCGGCGGCCGTAGCCTGAGGAGGAGTAGGAGGAGGAGGAGAAGCTCATGGAGAAGCCGGAGCCCGTAGCGTCGAAGCTGCCCCGCCGCGAGCCGGCCCGAGAGCCGGTGCGTGAGCCGGTGCGCGAGCCAGCAGTGGAGCCGGAGCCGCTGACACTGTAGGGGCTGTAGTAGCCCTTGCTGGACTGGGCGGCAGCCTCCAACAGCCGCAGCCCCGTGCCCTCCTCCACCATGCTGCGGTCTAGCGCGTCCTTGTAGGAGATCTTGAGTTTGGTCTTGGGGCAGGTGAGGTACTTGGAGTAGGCGCTGACGTCTCGCAGCTTCTGCGCAGTGCGAGCATCCACGGTGCCCTTCTGCAGGGCGTC
Source organism: Tenrec ecaudatus (assembly GCF_050624435.1). Classification (NCBI taxonomy): domain Eukaryota; kingdom Metazoa; phylum Chordata; class Mammalia; order Afrosoricida; family Tenrecidae; genus Tenrec; species Tenrec ecaudatus. Next base: position 805,776 of record NC_134534.1, on the reverse strand, counting down.
GTCCAGGGGCACGCGGCCCGGCACGCCCGGCTCAATCAGCCCACCTGTCAGGTACTGCACCTCCAGGAAGCGCTGGCCAGCCTCATAGTACAGCCAGCCCTTCTTGAGCGCCTGCGCAGCTGACATCTTGGTCTTGGTGCGCGGGTCCTCGAAGCCGCAGAAGGCCTTCTGGGCCAGGCTGATGCGGTCCACCATGATCTTGTCCACCAGGCCCTTGTTGACAGCCTCAGTGACGGGCAGGCGCTCGCCGGTGGTGGGGTCGGTGATGCCGCCGGTGCAGGCCTGCGCCTCCAGCAGCCGCTGGCCTGTGATGTTGTCCACCAGGTTACGGTGCATGGCCTCGGTGATGGACACCTTCTCTAGCGTCTCTGTGTCCAGGATGCCAGCCACTGGGCCCGTCTCCTCCATGGGGTCGGACCAGGAGGCCAGCTGGGTGCGGGAGACAGCAGGGCTGAGCGGGTAGGACGAGGAGGAGCCCACCGAGGAGGAGCGGGAGCGGAAGCCGCTGGCATTACCCGAGAGCATGTCAGCGAACTCGGTGATGGAGAGCGTGCCGGCGCGGTACTGGTCCAGTGCCGAGCGGTCAATGAGGCTCTTGGAGATGGCCTCGTCGATGTCATACTGGCGGCCGGAGCGCCGGTCGATGATCATGGACTTGACCACGCCGTCCGAGGAGGAGATGGTGATCTCCTCCCACTCGCACTCCTGCTCGGACAGCTCCAGGTAGGTCTGGTGGTCGATGAGGCCTTTGCGGTAGGCCTCGTACACCGACATCTCCTTGCCTGTCTCGGGGTCCACGATCACCACGCGCCGCTTGCGCACCGAGGACTTGGAAGACGTCTTGCGCTCTCGCTTTTTCTCCTTGAGCGGCAGCAGGCACAGCCCGGTCTGCGGGTCTGTGACACAGCGCTCCATCAGCTGCAGGTAGGTCAGGTTCTCCTCTGTGTTCGGGTCGAAGAAGCCCTTGGTGTCGTCCGACGGGTCGGTCAGGATCTCATTCATCTCCTCGTCAAAGAGGCCGCGCTGGTAGGCCATCTCGACGGGCAGCCGGTGGCTCTCCTCAGGGTCGATGATGCCGCCCGTGGCTATCTGGGCCTCCAGCAGGCGGATGCCATGGTCCTTGAGGATCAGCCCCTTCTTCATGGCCTGGAAGAGCGAGATGAGCTTCCCGGAGTAGGGGTCGCGGTAGCCGGTGACGGCACGCTCTGCTGACAACAGCTTGTCCTTGAACTCAGGGCCCACGATGCCCATGCGCACGGCCTCCTCCACTGTCAGCTTGAGGCCCTTGATGGGGTCAATGACGTAGCCGGTGGCCGCCTGGGCCTCCAGCAACTCAAAGGCTGTGCCGGGCCGGATGATGCCCTTCTTCATGGCCTGGTAGACGGACAGCCGCTCCTTGGTGGCATCGACGAAGACGCCGGCGATGCAGCTGGTGCCCTCGAGGAACTTCTGTAGGTGCTTGGTCACCTCCTCGACGGAGGTCAGACCCTCCTGCAGCTGCAGCGCTGTGGCTGCATCCAGCACCTGGGAGCGCACCAGCTCCTCCACCGTGATCTGCTTGCGCAGGCCGCGGAAGGTCAGCTTGCGGGTGTCGGAGAGCGGCAGCAGCAGCTGCCCGCTCTTGTCGTCACGGCGGCAGCGCTTGAGCAGCTGCGTGTAGCTGAGCCGCTCGTCCGTGGAGGGGTCGACGTAGCTGCGGACCTCGCTGGGCTCTGAGAGCTGGTCGTGTGTGTCCTTGTTCAGGTAGCCGCGCTGGAGGGCCACTTCCAAAGGCAGGTGGAAGCCCAGCCGCGGGTCCACGATGCCACCCGTGGCCAGCTGGGCGTCCAGCAGGCGCAGCGCCTCCTCGGCTGGGATCAGCTCCTTCTTCATGGCCTGGAACAGCGAGATGGTCTGCTCGGTATAGGGGTCCCGGTAGCCGGTCACGGCACGCTCGGCTGACAGCAGTCGGTCATGCAGCTCGGGTCCCACCAGGCCCTTGCGCACGGCCTCATCCACCGTCAGCCGCTCGCCCTTCAGCGGGTCCAGCATGAAGCCCGTGGCCGCCTGGGCCTCCAGCAGCAGGCGGGCCACCTCAGCAGGCACCAGCCCCTTTTTGAGGGCCTGGTAGATGGTCAGCGTCTGCCGGGAGCCAGGCAGGTAGATGCCGGCCACGCAGCCTGTGCCGTAGAGGTAGCGCCAGGCGTCCTCAGCCTCGAGCACCTCTCGCAGGGTCCTGGTGCCCTCGCGGAGCAGGCTGTAGGTCTCCAGCGTGATGATGTGGGCCTCGTAGAGATCCTCGGCCGTCAGGCGCCGCCGCACATAGTCGTAGGAGGCGCGGCTCTGCTGGCGCACGATCTCAGTCTTCTCGATGATCTCAATGATGATAATGATCATGCGCTCCTTGGTCACACGCCCGGTCCGGAAGTCCTCCATCAGGCGGTCCCGCTGCTCCGCAGGGATCAGGTCCGACTGCATCACCTCCCAGAGCGACATGGAGGCCGCGCCAGGGCTGCCCCCTGGGATCTCGATCTGGGTCTCCTCAAAGGCCCGCTGAGTCTCCTCCTCCGTGTACACCACCTGTGTGCTCTCCACTGCCTGCGGGGGCTCTTCCGCGGCTTTCAAGGGCAGGAGGAAGAGGCCAGACTCCGGGTCCTCCACGCAGCGGCCCAGCAGCTCCCGGTAGGTCAGGTTCTCGCGCGTGTTGGGGTCGAAGAAGCCTTTGGTGTCCTGCAGCGATTGGTGCATGGCCTTGTCTAAGTAGCCGCGCTGGTAGGCCACCTCCACGGGCACGCGGTGGCTGTGCACGGGGTCGATGACGCCGCCCGTGGCAACCTGGGCCTCCAGCAGACGCACAGCATGTTCGCGCACGACTAGGCCCTTCTGCATGGCCTGGAAGAGGGAGATAGTGGAGCCAGAATAGGGGTCTTTGTAGCCAGTCACGGCCTTCTCGGCTGACAGCAGCTTCTCGTGCAGCTCGGGGCCCACCACGCCCGCCTTGACCGCCTCGTGGACATACAGCCGCTGGTTGCGCACAGGGTCCAGTAGGAAGCCAGTGGCCGCCTGGGCCTCAAGCAGCAGCGTGGCCGTGCTGGGCTGGATCAGGCCGCGCCGCATGGCCTCATAGATGGCCACCTTCTCCTTGGACTCCTCCAGGTAGATGCCGGCCACACAGCCACTTCCCTGCAGCAGCGTCCGCACGCTGTCCACCTCAGAGAGGTCCTTAACTGACGCCTGGCCATCTTGCAGCTGCTCGAACTGGGTCTTGCTGAGGATGCCGGCGTCTAGGAGCTGGCTGGCTGGGACCGGGGCCCGTAGGCCGCTGAAGGACAGCCTCTCCTGGCGCCTAGTCTCGGTCTCCTCGATGATGGTGATGAGGATCTTGATGACCTTCTCCACGGTCACCTTGCCCGTGCGGTATTGCCGCAGCAGCTCCTGGCGCTGCTCCTCCGTGAAGTACTCGGAGCTGATGAGCTCCCAGACACTGACCGTCCGGCCCTTGAAGCCACCCACGGGGACCTCGACACTGGCCTTCTCGAAGGCCTCACGGGCCTGCACGTCAGTGTAGAGCTGTTCCTGGCGGGCACGGGCGGCCTTCTCGGACAGCGGCAGCAGGCTGAGCCCCGTGAGCTGGTCTGGCCAGCACCGGCCCTGCAGCTGGCTGTAGGTGACGTGCTCCTGGGCGCCAGGGTCCAAGAAGGTCTTGGCATCATCCCGGGGAAGCGACAGGGCCTTATGCGTCTCTTCGTCCAGGTGGCCGCGCGCGAAGGCCACGTCCAGGGGCAGACGGTGGCTCTTGCTAGGGTCCACGATGCCGCCGGTGGACAGCTGGGCATCCAGCAGACGCAGGCCCTGCTCCTTGGGGAGGAGGCCTTTCTTCAGGGCCTGGAACAGGGATACACTTTGGCCCGAGTAGGGGTCCCGGTAGCCGGTCACAGCCTTCTCAGCCGAGAGCAGCTTCTCATGCAGCTCAGGTCCCACAAGGCCAGCCCGCACGGCCTCATCAACCGTCAGCCGGGCACTGGTGGCAGGGTCGAGGATGTGTCCGGTGCCCGCCTGGGCCTCCAGCAGGGCCACGGCCACCTCAGGCTGCAGCAGGTCCTTCCGCAGGGCTTCGTGAATGCTCAGCCGTTGCCCGGCTTCCTCCAGCCACACGCCCGCAATGACACCGGTGCCCCGCAGGGCCCGCCGCACGGCCTCCACCTCGGCCACCTCCTGCACCGAGCGCTCGCCCCGCTGGAGCTGGCTGAACACATCTTGGCCAATGACCTTGCTCTGCAGCAGCTCGGCGGCGGGCACCAGGGCACGCAGGCCCTGGAAGCAGAGCTGACCCCGCTGCTCGTGCTCCTCCACCACCGTGATGACGATCTTGATGATCTTCTCCACCGTGACGCGGCCCGCACGGAACTGCCGCAGCAGGTCACGCCGCTGCTCGGAGGTGAAGTACTCGGAGTTGATGATCTCCCAGATGCTCACCGTCCGGCCCTGGAAGCGGCCGAAGGGTGCGGACACAGTGGCCTTCTCGAACACGTCGCGCACCTCTGAGTCTGAGTAGACCAGCTCGCCGCCCTTGGCAGCCTTGTCTGTGAGCGGCAGGAGGCGCAGCCCGGTGTCGGGGTCGCGCACGCAGCGCTCCAGCAGCTGCAGGTAGGTCAGGTTCTCGTGCGTGTTGGGGTCGAAGAAGCCCTTGGTGTCGTCGCCGGGGTCCTGCAGCACGCGGTGCATGGCCTCGTCGAAGTAGCCGCGCTGGTAGGCCACCTCCACGGGCACGCGGTGGCTGTGCACGGGGTCGATGACGCCGCCCGTGGCGATCTGGGCCTCCAGCAGGCGCACGCCGTGGTCGCGCACAATCAGGTCCTTCTGCATGGCCTGGAAGAGGGAGATCTGCTCCCCCGTGTAGGGGTCGGTGTAGCCGGTGACGGCGCGCTCGGCGGACAGCAGCTTGTGATGCAGCTCGGGGCCCACCACGCCCTCTTTCACGGCCTCGCTGACCGTCAGCCGCAGGTTGCGCACAGGGTCCAGCAGGAAGCCCGAGGCGGCCTGGGCCTCGAGCAGCACCAGTGCGGTGCCGGGGCTCAGTAGCTTCCTCTGCAGTGCGGCATAGATGCTCAGCTTCTCATTCGATGGCTTCAGCAGCAGACCGGCAATGCTCCCGGAACCCTGAAGGTAGCGCTGCACGTCCTCGCGCCGTGAGAGCTCAGCCACGGTGGTGCCACCCTGGGCCAGGCGCTGCAGCTCCTCTGCGCTCAGGATTCCTGCCTCCTGCAGCTGCTTTGCCGGCACCTTCTGCCGCAGCCCCTCAAAGGCATGCTGCAGCTCCTCCTCTGTGGCCGGGCCGTCAGGCACGTCCCTGCCGTTGGGCAGCGCTTTGGCGCCCGTGGCCTGTGTAACAATCACCACCTCTGTGCGGGCCGCCCTCTGCTCCTCCTCCAGCCGCTGAAGCCGCTCCCGCAGCTTGCGATTCTCCTCAGCTAGCAGCTGCTCCTGCTGCTGCCGCTGCTGCTCCAGGCGCTGCAGTTCCTCCTGCTTGCGCAGCACACCCTCCTCGGCCTCGCGCTGCCGCCGTCTTGCCTCCTCCATGCTGGCCACAAGTTGCTGCTTCTCCTGCTCCATCTGCTGCTGCTGCCGCTGCTGCTCCTCACGCAGCTGCTGCGCCTTTGCCACCTCGTCCTGGAATAGCTGCTCTAGCTTGGCCTTCTCCTGCTCCACGAAGCGCTCACGCTGCAGCAGGCTGTCCCTCTCGGAGACAAAGCTCTGCTGCAGGGCCTGCGTCTCCTGCAGCCGCTGCTCCTGCTGCACCGTCTGCATCTGCGGAAGCAAAGGGCGCCGTCATGACCTGCAGGGCAGCTTGTTGCCCCATCCTGCCCGCCCACAGGGCAGAACTGCCCACCCAGCGCACCCACAGCCACCGCTGTGCGCGGGGCCGGTACCTCCTCGGATTTCAGCTGCAGCAGCTTGGCCTCCTGCTTCAGTCGCTCCTTCTCCCGCTCCAGCTCGGCAATGGCCTCACGCAGGCGTCCGGCGTCCTGGTCACTCTGCTGCCGCTGGATCTCCAGTGTCTGCACCAGGGTCACCTTCTCCTGCGTGGCGAGCTCGGTGCGGTGCAACTTCTCCCCGATCTCCTCCGCCTGCTTGCGGAAGCGCTGGGCATCCTCTTCTGCACGAGCCTGGGCCCGGCTCATCTCCGCCACCCGCAGCTTGAGCCGCTCCGCTTCCGAGCTCATCTCCAGCTGCCGTTGCCGCTCCGCCTCCAGCGACCGCTGGAAGCCCTGTGCCTCCTGCTCCAGCTGCTGCGCCATCTGCTCTTTGTCCTCCTGCAGCCTCCGGGCCTGCTCCTGCGCCAGCTCCTTCTGCTGTTGCAGCAGCTCAGCCTGCGCTTTGAGCCGTGTGGCCTCCTGCACTGCCTGCATCTTCTCCTTCAGCATCTTCTCAGCCAGGGCCCGCTGCTGTGCTAGGTCCTCCTCGGCCAGCTGCCGCAGCCGCGCCGCCTCCTGGGCCGCCACGCTAAGGCGGGCTGCCTCCTCGGCGACCTGCTTCATCTTTTCGGCCTCCTCCTCCAGGAAGCGCTGCGTGTTGTCCTTGTCTCGCAGGACGAGGGTGCGGTTCTCCGCCTCGATGCGCGCCTTCAGCTTGCTCAGCTCCTCCATCTGCACGCGCACAGAGAAGAGTTCCTCCTCCACCTGGCTGCGCTGGTGCGCCGCCTCAGTCACCTCGGCCTTCAGCCGCTGCAGCTCCTCATCCAGGATATCCTTCTGGTGGTCGGTTTCCTCCAGCTGCAGCCGCAGCGCCGTCAGCTCCTGCTCCACCTGGGCCTTCTGCCGCAGTGTCTGTTCCGCGAACTTCTTGTGCTTCTCCATCTCAGCGTCTGCGGCCTGCTTCTGTCGCAGGGCTGCCTGCTCAGCCTGGGCCCGCCGTGCCGCCTCCTGCTCTGCCTCCTTGCGCAGCTTCTCAGCAGCGGCCTGCGCCTGGGAGCGCGCTTGCGCCTGCTCTTCGGCCGCCTGCTTCAGTCGCTCGGCCTCCTCCACCTGCCGCCGGGACTGTGTCACCTCCCGCTCGGCACGCTCCCGCGCCTCCTCGGCCTCCTCAGCCACGCGCCGCGCAGCATCCGCTTCGCTGCGCAGGCGCTCCATCATGCTCTGCTCCTGCTGCAGTGTCTGCTGCAGCTCCTGCTCCTTCTGCTCCACGGCAAAGGCATGAGCCTTCTCCTCGGCCTGCAGCCGTTTCTGCGCGGCCTCCTGCGCCAGCTGCAGCTGCCTTACCGACTCCTGTTCGGCCCGCTGGCGCAGGCGCCGCGCCTCCTCCACCTTGGCCTTCAGCCGCTCCACCTCCTCGAGCGCAGCTTTGCGCTGGCGCGCAGCCTCTTCTTCAGCTGCCAGGCTCTTCTGCACCCGCTCTTCGGCCTCCCGACGCCGCTGCTCCTCCTCAGCCGCCAGCTGCCGCTGGCGCGCAGCCTCCTGCTCCACCTGCTCTTTGCCACGCAACGTGTCCTCGGCGCTGGCGCGGATGCGGCCCAGCTCCAGCTCCAGCTCCGCCTTGCCGGCGGTGGCCTTCTCAAAGCTCACCTTCAGCGCCAGGATCTCCTGCTCCACCTGTCGCCGCTGCCGCAGCGTATCCTCCACCAGCCCCTTCTGCCGCTCCAGTTCGCTCTCCGAGGCCTTGCGCAGCTGCGCCAGGCGCTCTTCAATGTCCGCCTTGTGCTGCGCAGCCTGCTCCTCTAGCTGCCGCCGCTGGAAGGCCTCGTCTTCTGCCAGCCGCCGCAGCCGCTCGTTCTCCGCCTCCTTTTCCTTGAGGGCAATCTCCGCCTCTGTCTTCAGCCGTGTGGCCTCGCTGATGGCGGCTAGCTTCTCGGCCAGCACACGCTCAGCCTCGGCCCGCTGCCGGGCCGCATCCTCCTCCGCCAGCTGCCGCTGCCGCTTGGCCTCCTCAGCCAGGGCCCGCAGGCGGGCGGCCTCCTCGGCCAGCTCCCGGAAGCGGCCAGCCTCGGCCTCCAGCCTCTGCTTGGACTTCTCGCTGGTGGAGCGAGACTCCTCCTCGGCGCGCGCCTTGCTGGACAGCAGCACCTCCATCTCCGCACGCACCTTGGCCAATTCCGCCTCCAGCTCCTGTCTCTTCTGCGCAGCCGCGGCCGCCTCCCGCTGCAGCCGGGCCAGCTCCTCCTCCAGCACCAGCCGCTGCTGCTCGCCCTGCTCGGTCTCGGCCCGCAGGCGGATCAGCTCCTGTTCGGCCACTAGACGCTGCTGAGCTGTGCCCTCAGCCAGCTGGCGCTGCCGCTCCAGCTCCTGCTCGGCCAGCTCCCGCTGCCGCACGGCCTGCTCCTCAGTCTTGCCGCGCCGCCGCGCTTCGCGCTCAGCCTCCTCCTTCTGCTTCTCGGCCTCGGCCTGCGCCAGGCTCTTCTGCTGCGCAACCTCCTCGGCCTGCAGTCGCAGCCGCAGCGCCTCGTTGGCCTTAAGCTGCCAGCGCTCCAGCTCGCGCTCAGCCTCCTCCCGGGCGCGCTCCGCTTCTGCCTGCTGCTGCGCGTGACGCTCCGCCTCTTCCCTCAGTTGTGCCACGGCAATGTGCTCCTCCTGCAGCGTGCGCTCCAGCCTGGCAGTCTTCTCAGCGAAGGAGGCACGCTTGCTCTGCAGCTCCGCCTCCGCGCTGCGCTGCGCAGACTCCAGCGCCACCTGCACCTGGCGTGCCCGCTCCACCTCCGCCTGCCGCAGTCTCCGCTCCGCCTCCTCCGCCTGCAGCTGCAGCTCCTCCAGCGCCTTCAGGGCACGCTGCTTCTCCCGCGCAGCCTCTGCCTCAGCCTTCACGCGCAGGGCCAGTTCTGCCTCCGCCTGCCGCTTGCGCTGGCTCTCCTCCTGCACCTGTCGCCGCAGCCGCTCGGCCTCCTCCTGTGCCTGCCGCTTCTGGGCCTCGGCCTCCTCAGCGCGTGCGCGCAGCGCCTGCAGCTCACCCTCCGCCCCTCCACGCTGGCGCTCGGTGCTCTCTAGCTGCAGGCGCACCACGCGGATCTCCTCCTCTATGCGCAGCCGGCTGCGCTCGGCTGCCTCCACCTGCTGTGCCTTGGCCTGGATCTCAGCCTCGGAGCTTTGCCGCACATGCTGCAGCTCTTCCTGAATGCTGCGCTTCTGCTGCTGTGCATCCACCGCCGCCTCCTCCCGCCGTGCCACCTCCTCCTGCATGCGCCGCTGCAGTTCCTGGGCCTCGCGCTCCGCCTGAGCCTTGGCCTGGGCATGGGCCTCAGCCAGCTGTCGCTGCTTTTCCAACGCAGCCTCCACTTCGGCCAGTCGCTCCCGCTCCTCTGCCCGCTGCTGCTCAGCCAACCGCTATGGCCGCGGCAGAGAGAAGGAGAGAGCAGAGAGAGCCGTGAGCGAGCAGCCCACCCTCGCAGCTCGGCCATAGCTCCCTCCGAGCAGCGCGAGCAAGACACGTGCACCCGCCCTGGGTTCAGGGCTGCGAGCAGCCTGGGGAAAGAGACCCCGGAGAACAGAGAGAGAGCAAAGCAGCAGGTCTGCAGAGCCTGTGAGCTGGCACCCTGAGTACCCTGGAGCCCCATCGGTCACCTGCCGGCCTGGCTCCCAGTAGCACAGGCTGAGCTGGCCAGAGGAGGTCCCCAAGAGCTGAGAGGGGCCACATCAGGCCACACAGTGGGGCCACCTAGAGCCAGGCTTCCCAACTGCCAGACACACCTGGACACCTTGCCCCAGGCCCTACACACAATCTTCTCCAGTCAGAGTGCAGCTGTCAGCACCAAGTCCCCAGAGAGGACGTGCACCTGAGCCGAAACCACCACCAAAGACCACAGGGAGGACACCAGGGGGAGCACGCCACCATCAGGCAAGAGAGCTGGCGGCAGCCATGCTTCACCACGGGGAGGGAGCAGTACAGCCATGAGATGACATGGGAGCCAGGGCCATGGCGTGGTGCAGATGGCGGGTGAGGGTGCTGAGACAGGCTGTGGACAGCTGCTTCTGGGGTGGGGGTGGGGAGCAGGCAGATCCCTTCCCTCCTTCCCCCACCGCCCGTACCTCCTCCTCCTCCAAGCGCCGCAGGGTCTCACTAATGAACTTGATGTACTGGCTGGTGAGCGTGGTCAGCTCGCTGTAGCGCGTCCGCAGGTCCACGTACTGGGGGCAGAGAGGCTGGGTCAGTCTGTCTGCCCGCCCTGCCGAACCACTCATCCTTCCACCCTCCAGCCCTGGCTTACCTCCTGGATGACGCTCTCAGATCCTGACTGGACCTTGGGCTTCTTGGCCGGGGAGGCCACAGGCTCCAGCTGTGCTTTGTATGTGACCAGCTGAAGCTCATAGTCCTACAGGGACATGCTGAGTTGACCACCAGGCAGTGCCCAGTGTGCCTCGTGTATGTGTCTCATCTCCTGCTGTGGGAAGTGCCTGGGGTTGCCCCATATGCATGTCCACCCTCTGCCTTGCCAGCATGCCCACCTTGATGGCATTGATGTACTGCTTGGCGAACTTCTGACACTCTTCCACCTTCTCCCCATGGCGTTCAATCTCCTCCAGCAGCGCCTAGGGGCAAGGGAGTCACCAGCTGCAGGGGCACTCCCCCCACCCAGCCCCGCCCTGGCCCCCACCCGGCCCCCACGCACCTTCTCCTGCCTCAGCTGCTCCCGGACCACCTGACTGCTGGCCAGCGGCACCGCCTGAATCTGCTCCTGACGCTGCTTCGCGTCCTGCAGCCAGGCACCCAGCGGGCCAGCGCTCTCGCGGTAGTAGCGTAGCTGCCGACCCAGCTGCTCCAGCTCCCGCTGGCGGCCGTCGGCCTGTGCCAGCACCGCCTGCCAGCGCTCCAGCAGCTGCGAGGTCCGCTCCCGCCAGCGGTCCACCTCCACATCGCGCTCCCCGTGCCTCTGCTGCAGCCGCTCACCCACCTCCTGCGCCGCCCGCAGCTCCTCCCGCAGGCCATCGAACACAGGCCTCTGCGCCTCAGCACGGGCCCGCAGCTCCTGGAAGGAAGCATTTCAGCATGGCCCACACACCCAACCCCTCCTGCCCAGCGGCCAGCACATCTCACTGACCTTCAGGGCGGTCTTGGTGGCCTCCAGCTCGGGGAGGGTGGCAGGCACCGCCTGTGCCTCCTTCAGCTGCTCCTCATGGGCCCGCAGTACCTCCTCGGCCCCCTGCGTGCTGCGGATCACCAGGCTGATGGTCTTGAGTCTGTGGGGAGAGCAGGCTCAGAGTCAGGTCCCGATGCCGGTGCTACAATCCAGTGTGGCCTGAAGGCCTGGCTCCGACTGCCCAGACTGCAAGTCACAGGTCCAGGAGACAGAGAGGGCTCCGACTCACTGGAACTAAAGCCCCCCAGCCCCCCATGAAGCAGGCAGAGCCCCAGCCAGCCACAGGCTCAGCTGTCACCTCCAGGCCTGGATGGAAGCATGGCTGTGGAGGGTTCTGGTGGGCATGTGTGAGGAGAGGGAAGGGGAGAGGAGGACGGGCAGGGTGCTGTGCCGGGGTTGCAAGGCAGGAGAGACTGCCTGCCACGCTGCATCCCACAGCCTGCCCAGTGCTGTCCAAGGCTGAGCAGGCCTCTTCCCGGCACCCTCTTTGACCGTCAGGAACTCTGAGGGGCACAGACCCCTCTTTGGCCCCCACCCACTCCTGCCCCTGCTGCTCAGTTGGCCCTCAGCCAACACCCAGGCTCCAGACTTCAAGCCTTGGATCCCCTCCATGCACACAAACCACAGGCCTCTGCATGACCCCCACCCCACATAGAGCCTGAGTCCCCTTCCAATGTGCTCAGACTCCTGCCTGGCACCCCTCCTCATACTGAGAGCCCCCCCCCCAATATTCAGATCCCAGGCTACGCCCTCTGTCCTCATGCTCAGACCCCAGCCTGGGCCTCCTGCCCCCTGGACCCCTGTGCTCGGACCCCGGCCGGGCACTCACTTCTCCAGGTAGATGGCCGACAGGCTGCGGACCTGCTCCAGCTTGCCCAGTGTCAACTCCAGCTCAGAGCGCAGCATGGGGGCAGCCGGTGACGGCTCTGGCAGGGCCAGCACCTTCTCAGCCTCAGCAGAGAGTCGGGTCACGCCCTTGCCTAGCCCCTCCACCTCAGCCTGTGCTTTCTGGGGAAAGAGGAGGGTCCTGTGACCACCAGAGCCAGGGACCATGGTGGGTGGGTAATGGGGGGGGGGGGGTAGTGTTCAGGACAATGGGGGAGAGGGAAGGCAGATTGGGGGAGGGAGAAGAGGTGATAATGTGAGACAGGAGGACATAGGGGGACGAGAAAGAAAGGGGAAGCTTGGTGGGGGCCTCGGCTGTGATGAAAGAGAAAATAGGGGAGGGAAATGGGGGCAGGTAGGGGATCAGATGAGGAATTGGGGAATGAAGAGAAAGAAGGGAAAATGGAGGAAGGGAAAAGTAGGGGTGATGAGAGATGAGGAAACGAGGGGAGATGAGACAGATGAGCAGGAACTGGAGTCCAGGGGAAGATGGTGGGGTGAGGGGTGGGCCTGCCTGCTGCTCGGCCACACGCTGGGCGCACTCTCGCGCTGGCTCCTTGTCCAGCGGCAGCCGCAGTCGGTGCACCGTGCGTGTCTCGCAGGCCTCCAGCTGCAGCCGGATGTCCTTGAGCTCCGAGATGCAGCGTTGGCAGCGTGACTCCTCTTGCTCGCCTGGGGGACACGGCACACTAAGGCCCCGACCCCCGCCAGCTCCCCATGCCCTGCCCGCCTGTCCACCCCTGTGCTGCACTCACCCTGCTCCAGGCTTTGCAGCAGCTGCTGGTAGTGGCGGCTGCAGGAGCCATACTCCCGCTCGGCCTGCAGCCGGTCCTCGGGCCCGAAGCTGCCAGCATCCTGGCTGTCCCGCAAGAAAGCCTGGTAGTGCAACTCCAGGCTGCGTAGGACTTGGCGAGACTCCTCAGGCTTCAAGGTGCGGAACTGCGGGCAGTAGGGCGCTGAGCACGCACGGCCAGGAGTACCTTGCCCCTCGGTCTGCCCGTGCCACCCCAGGACCCTGTGCCCCTCACCACCCTAGGATCTCCCGTTGAGGCCAGCATACCGTGACCAGCGACCAAGAGCGGATGAGCTGCACGTCCCGGCTGAGGCTCTGCCAAGCCAGAAGGCTTCTGAGGTCCACATGCAGCTGGTGCCAGCGCTCAACCAGTGCTTGGTGCTGAGCCTCCAGCCTGAAGGTCAGGGGCATGGTCAGTGGGGCTTCAGGCACTGGCTTGCCACCCCGCCCTGTGCAGCGGAGCGCAGCACTCACCTGGTGACAGCCTCCTGCGCCTCCTGGTTGGGCGGGGGCACGAGAAAGCAGACTGCAGGCACAGCGGCCTTGCTGCCTGCACTGCTGAGCACCTCCCAGTGGGATGGCTGTGCGGACCCCAGTAGCTGGCATTCGTCCCCCTTGTGCACGGTCACCTGTGGGCAGATGCCAGGTCAGCCTCACGGTCTCCATGCCCCGCCCTACCCCGCCCTGCCCTGCAGGCCAGCCCACTCACCTCCACCTGCTTGTAGTCACACACGGCCAGCAGCGGTAGGCGGCCCCGCAGCAGGTAGGCAGGGTGGCGGGGCTTCAACTGCACAATGGCCTTGGCCCTCTTGGCCAAGCCTGAGAGATGGCCCTTGTACTCGTTTAGCTGCTCCTTCTCATCCTGGGGCCAGGGGAGAGGTCAGGCCAAGCGAGCCCCAAATCGGGGCTGGCAAGGCTGCAGACAAATCCCTCCCTATCCCGACCCCATGGGCCTGCAGTGTCCCCACCCCCTCAGGGGTGCTGAGACTATAGGGAAGGCAGGTTGTGGCAGGTCCACTAACCACACCCTCCCCCTCCTGACTTCTGAGTCTCCACCTCCTGACCCCCTCAGGGAGCTGCTCAGTTAGCCTCCAGGCTCCCACTCCCTCCCAAGAGCACAGCTTGGTCCCACTCTCAGGGCCCTCTCACCAGTGCATGCTGGCCACCACAGTGTCCCAGGCCCCCCACAGAAGCGCCCAAAGACCAGTGGGCTAGAAGGGTAACCTGTCCACGCTGCTGCCTCAGCCTACCACCAAGGACCCACCACTTCACACACCTACACCTCGTTTGGACCCACCTCATTCCTGCCATGACCCCCGTCCACTCCACTGCCCCCAAGGCCTGCCAGTCTCCTGGAGGTCCAGACCCCCATAAGCAAGCACCTTAGTGGTCTGGCCCACTACTGTACTCCTGCCCCCATCCATCTCCCCAGCAGTCAGCTCACCTGTGCGTCTTGCAGCAGGTCCTCCAGGCGGGTGACCGTGATGGAACGGTCACAGGTGTACTTCCTGCGCAGTGTCTCCTGCAGCTTCTGCAGCTGCTCCTCAGCCTCTCGGACATCTGAGAAGAACTGGGGCAGCAGCCAAAGGTCACCTGGGTTCTCAGGCTGCACTGTGGCCCTGGCCCCCCAGAGTTGGTGGGAGCAAGGTGGAGGGAAAGGCCTGGAGGCAGGGCGGGGCAGGAAGGACTCCCAGCACAGGGCAGGCTTACCTGGAAGTAGGCGGTGTTCTCCTTCAGGTGCGCCTCGATACAGCAGCACAGCTGTAGCATCCAACTCCACTGTGTCTGCAGGCCCCCCTGGAACGACTGCAGCCCACCTGGGTCAGGACCCGAGCCTTCTCCACTGCCCTACCAGCCCACACCAAGGACAGGATGCTCTGCCCACAGCAGCCCCGCCTCCACCTGCTCTGAGGGCTGGCTCCTCCCCCTTGGGCCCTCTCCTCCCAGCCCCACCTCCACCGTGGCACGGGCAGGGTGCTCTTCCCGAAGCAGCCGGTCCCCTGTGGTCTGGATCTCTTTGATCTTCTTCTCCCTCAGCTCCAGCTCACGCATCAGGGCCTGGTGCAGAGACACAGGGTCAGCCCCTGGGGGCAGACCGCTGGCTCCCAACCAGCCCTGCAAGGAGGGAGGGGGGTAGGGAGTGTAGCAGGGTCTGGTCACAGAGTCTGGTGGCCTGTCAGCCTCTCACCGAGTAGCTCTCCTTCTTGGCGGCCATGTTGGCGTTGCGGTCACTCCAGTCAAAGGCCACCTCCTCTTCCTCCTTCTCATTCAGCCACATCAGTTCCTTGGTGGCGGCCCCTACAAAGCTGTGCAGACCCTCCAGGGCCCGGAGCCGGCCCTTCGAGGAGTTCTATGGGGGGCAGGTGTGGTGTCAGTGTACCCCACCCCTAGGCTCTGCCCTTGCCCTCGGTGGGTGTCCCATCTGCCAGCCACTCACCAGCAGTTTGGCATACTGCAGGTCCAGCCGGCCCAGGCAGTCTGAGTAGGCACCCCGGGTGGCTGGAGAGAGCTGGTTCTGTACAGCCAAGACCAGGGACTGAGTCATGAGGTGAATGCCTGCCATCTGTGCCCATTCACCTGGCCAGTGGTGCACACCGCCATGCCCGCTCGACCTTATCAGTGGGTGCCCACCACCATGCCTACCTCATCGCTGCGCGCCCGCTCGATCTTGGCTCGGAACTCCTCTATGGACTGGTGCAAGCCCCGGTGGCTGCCCAGCTGAGCCTCCACACTGGGCAGGTCCACGCCCCACTCAGCACTGTCCACCCGCCGCTGGTTCTCCTCCACCCAGGCCAGCAGGTCCTGCAGGTAGCGCAGCGTGGAACTCTCAAGCTCAGGGTCTCGGGCTCTGGCCGCGCTCGGCGCCACGCTCGGGGTGACGGGCGCCCCTCCTTTCAGGCGGAGGTTGTACTCGGTACGGATGGCGACCAGACGCTCGTGCAGGCGGTACACCCTGGAGCAGGGCAGACACGGCGGTCAGCGGTGGCAAGGAGGCAACTGGGGCTTCTGGGCGGCGTGTGAGACAGGGTGGGCGGCAAGCAGTGGTGGGGTGTGGCGGGCCCACCTGCGGTACATCTGCTCGCCCTGCGGGTGCCGCCCATCCTTAAGGGTCTGCACGTCGTTGAAAAGCAGCCGGATCATGCCATCCGCCTTGTCCAGGTCCCGCTCCACCTCTCCTGCCCGCTGAGGCGCCTTACCTGCCACCAGCAGCCGGAAGTCCTGGGGGTGGGGGGGCGGCGCTATCAGAGCTGGTGCCCACCCTCCCTGCCACCCTCCTTTGGGGACCCCGGCAAGCCCCGCTCTGCTGGTCCACAATCCTCAGCCAGCCATGGGTTCCACAGCCCCATGAGGGTAGGACTAGAGCAGGGGGTGGGGTGGGAGGGCGCCTTGGTCTCCTGCACCCACCCTGCCGCCTACGCGACTCAAGGACAACAGCCAGGGAGGGAGAGCCGCAACCAGGGGGCGGAGCGGGCCTGGGCCCACCCCTGGGCTGCCCGGCCCCGCCCTCAGACCCCGCCCCTCGTCCCGGAGGGGCTCCCCTCCAAGTGCGCAGCTGCAGGGTGTGGCCGGATCTGGGGCCCCGCCTTCCCCCTCAGCCCGCCAGGGCGGGGCCTCACCGCCTGCAGCAGGGCGTCAGCCTGGTTCAGCTGCTCCTCGCACAGCCCGGACTCCATCTGCAGTTTGCTGACGATGCGCTGCAGACACTCCAGCCTGGGACCCCAGCGCCCGCCCCGAGTGAGCGGCACGGGCAACCGGGCACTGCACGCTCGCTGCCTGCCGCCTGTCTGCGTCGCCTACCGCCCGCGGCCCCACTGACACCACCCGCGGTTGCTGGGCCTCCCAGCCTCCGGGGTTCCTCCCTGCCATGACTCACCCCTGGCTACGGGCTCCCCAACCCCCCCCTCCCGCAAACCCTCCCACCTCTCAAACTCGCTGCGCAGCTGCTTCTCCCGGTCCAGGATGGCCACGTGCAGCTTGCCCCACTCCTTCTCCACGTCCAGCGGGTGGTAGCCAGGAGGCATCTTGAGCTGGCCGGCTTGCACAGCGCCCTGTGGGTAGGGGCGGCGCCCAGGCCATGCTCACAACTCACCGTCCACCCCCAGAGTGCATCGCCACAGCCTATCCACTGGCCTGCACCCCCTGGTCTGGCCCCTCACCCTCACTCCCTGTCCCAAAATCCCTGGCCTAGCTGGGCCCCCACTCACCTCCAGGGACTGGTAGATGCCTTTGGAGCGGTTCTTGTCCGCCTCCTTGGCTGGAAGCTCCGTCTCCTTAAACTTGAGGAACTGGCACCACAGGATCTGAGGGACGGACGAGGGGTCAATGGCTGCCCCAGCCTCCCCTGACCCCCACCACCCGGCCAAAGCACGCCGCACCTCGATCTCCTCGTAGCTGGCAGGGAACTTGCGTTCCTCGAAGGCCACAGTGTGGTGACGTATCCACTGCAGCAGCAGCAGCACCAGCTCCCGGTACTCCTGCCAGCGCAGCTGCAGCTCCTGCAGGGCCAGGGGAGGCAGGTCAGCACTTGGTGGCGCTTGGAGGGGCATAGAATGGGGGCTTGGGGGGTGAGGGATGCCAGGACTATGAGCAGAGGGATAGCAGCCAGACCCCAGTTGGCCCATCCGCCCATCACTCACGTTGGCCTTCACCCCATCCTGAGCATCGGGCACTCGGGGCATGGCATCGTACAGGGAGGACACGTAGGTGATGATGGACTTCTCGTCAGGGTGGGGAACGTCCACGTCTGTGGCAGGGGGAGGGGTCAGAGGGCACCCTGCCAGATCTGATGGTGCCGCCACCCCCACTATCCCCTGGCCCCAGGTGTCACACATACCCTCAGGGTCCAGCAGCCGTGTCACTCCCAAGTCCCGCTCGGCCACGGAGAAGGCCTGGTCCAGGTTCTCCAGGTTGTTCTGACGGTACACCTTGTTCATGTCGATGAGCATGGGCCTGGGGATGAACGGGTGTGGGGGGTGTGCAGGGGCAGAGGCTCTCAACAGAACCCCTGACACCCCCAACACACACACACCAGAACCCATTCAACCTACAGACAAAAGAACCCACTCCACAATAGAACCCACCCCACAGACAATATAACCCATCCTCCACACCATGTGTACCACATGCTTGGACACTGTCTACCTGGCCTCAGGAACCCACCCAGTTGGGGAGCTCCAGGGTGCTGCCACTCCATGCGAGGGAGGGCCTCACGCGGGGTGCTGGGAACTAGCAACCCTGCTCCCCCGGGGCACTCCTGAAAGGGCCCGGGCAGCGTGGGCAGAGGTGCTGCCTGCCTGGTCCACACCCTCCTGGAGGTGGCACCGGTGCTCATCACCACAGGCCACGGCTGCTGCCAGCGCCAGACGTCCTCCTGCCCCAGCGTGTTTGGAGCTGCCCGGCTGTGCCCTCACCACGCCCCCAGCTATGCGGCCCCAGCCCCCACATACTTGTGGCGATGGATGATGGCATTGAAGAGGCGGCCGTCGCGCCAGCTGGAGGTGAAGTTGTCACAGTGCAGGTCCTGGTAGCCTTCCACCATGCGCTGGGACCACAGCAGCAGCTTCTCCTTGGCTGTCATGTCTTCAGACTGTCCGCTCACCTGGATGTCCGAGATCTAGGGTGCAGGGGCCTGAGCTCTGGTGGGGCACCGCACCCACAACCTGCCACCTCAGAGCCATGTACCCAGGCTGCCCCTGCCCTTGCTGCCACTCTGGCTGGGGCACAGGGGGTTCCCTCAGCCAGGGAGAGGGACCTGGCCCTCCTGCGTCATCCAGGATGGACTCGGGCAGCTCCCTGGGCGTGAGGGGCAGAGCGGCCACCACAGGGCCCCCAAAGTTGGGGCAGGGCATGCAAGCAACTAGGGCCGCCCCCACTGGCCGGCTGGGGGATGGGAGGGCTGCAGGACTGTCCTCCATCCCTCAGGCCTGGGGCTACCCACCCTCGTGTCTGTCAGCTTGCCCATGTGACTCAGCCTGTCGTGCCAGCAAGGCACAGCCTGCACAGCTCTCAGATTTGCGGCTTCCTGTGCCACAGGGCAGGCCCTGGTGAGTCAGCAGCCACCATGCTGCCCCAGAATGCTGCATGCTGCCCTTAGGCTCGGGACCCATCCCTCTCGGGTAGGCTGCCTGCCTTGCTCAGCTAGGGCCCCAGGCCAGGAGACCAGGCCTGGGGGGCCAGGGAGGGGAGGCAGGGGGGAGCCCCTCCCCTCCCTCTACCTGGAAGTGCAGGATGATGGTCCAGATGAGGCCCAGGGTCAGCTTGGGGTTGCCGTCCGCAATGTCATCGTTGCGGATGTTCACTAGCTTCACCTGCGAGCAAGGGGCTTCAGTCTCGGCCAGTCAGGCTCAGTGGGGACGTGCGGGCAGCTCGGGCAACGGGCGCCTCACCTGGTTGTGGCGCAGGTAGTCCAAGGCAATCTGTACGTTCTGCAGCTTGTGGAAGCGCATCCTGCCCTTCTCCCGGGGCTGAGAGAGGGCAGGTGTCAGGGTCCCAGGAGCAGAGTGCCCCAGTCCCCACTAGGCAGCTGCAGCAATGACCCAGTCACCCCACACCCCATGCACCCTCCCCTGCTGGGAATGGGGGGCCAGCGGAGACTGGGCCCAGCAGGGACCCGGCCAACAGGGGCCTGGGCAGGAAGGAAGGGGCCGGGATGAGACAATGACCAGGAAGTCATGGGTGGAAGGCAATCGCTCAGGGGCCCTCCCACCCAGCAACAGCAGCAAGACGGCCCCCAGCCTGCCCAGTCTGATTCAGGCAAGGCAGCAGGAGGGTCAGCGGGCGGTGCAGATGCACGGCCACCTGTGTGGGGCTTGTTGGCCCTGGGCAGCCCCGGTGAGCACAGCTCCAGCCGTGGGGAGCCACCTGCAGCATGGCTGGCGGGCCCAACCACTCACCGGGCGCACGCTCCTGACTGTGTCCCGCTCTCTCGGCTGCCCAGCCGAAGCAGGGCAAAGGGGGAAGGGGTAGAGGTCAAGGTTCAGAGTCCAAGCAGCAGAGGAAACCAGAGCAGAGCAGAGCGTGAGGTCACCGGGCCAGGCGGCGGGGAGGGCACTCCCGACGCCCTGGACCCAGCGGCCAGGTGGCCCAGGAGCAGAGCTGGACAGGAGGGCAGTAGGAGCCCAGGATGGGCAGGGGGGCAGGCAGGCGAGAGGAGACGGGCCAGGCAGGCACAGGAACATACCAGGCTTTGCCCCGAGAGGACCTCCAGCAGGGAGAGGAGGTTGTGGCCATCTCGGAGGTCTTCGTACAGGTCACTGATGTGCCTCTGGGCCTGTGGGAACAGGTAGCTGATGTCCACCAAGTGCCCAGAGCAGCCCGAGGGGTCAGAGTGCCCTCCCTGCCCATGAGACACCTACCTCTGCCCTCCAGTGCTAGGGGAACCGCAGGGGGGCGAGCAGGAGCAGAGAAAGAAGAGACAGGAGGGGTGTGGGGAGGGGACAGAAGATCAGCAGCTGCAGAGATGAACATGAGGACACAGAGCCCAGGGGCCGGCAGCAGGACAGCAGGTGGGCAGGTGGCCCCAGGCCTGAGCCCCCCGAAACTCTCCCAGCACCACAGGGCACCCACACAGGCGCACCGGCCCATGAGTCCTGTGTCTCTGGGCGCCCCCAGCAGCACACCCACCTTGATGAGATGCTTGTTCACCCACTTGGTGAAGGTCTTCTTCTGCACGCGGTCTCTCTCGTCTGGGGAGACAGAGGGAGGGTCAGCAGGACCAGGAAGCACAGAGGAGGCTCAGCTGGCCTGACCCGGCTCCAGCACCCTCCAGATCACTTAGTCCCAGGGCCCAGGTGCAGCCTGAGGTGGGAGAGCACAAGAGTTGCAGCCACACCCAGCACCTGAGGAGCAGCACGTCTGGACCTGCCACACCTGCCACACATGCCCCCAGTCTGTGCTCCAGCAGAGCAGGGGTACAGAGGAGTCCCTCTGCCCTATGGAAGGCGCCAAGAGCTGGCTGCCCTGTACTGGGTGGGGCAGCCCTGCCCCCCAGCAGCCCAGTCCCTGGCAGTGCTGCCCAGGCTCTGTCTGTGCCCCGAGCTCCCTGCTAGCTCTCAGGGAGGGTTTCCTGCCACAGGAAACGACCACTCCCAGTGGTCCTGCCTGAGGCAGGTCTGCTACCTTTCTTGCCCTCGGAGGCCCTGAGCACTGCCAGGTAGAGATTGTCCTCCGAGCTGGTCCTCTGGTGGCCCAGGCCCTGGGGCTCAGGCACACGGAGCCGGTTCTGGGACATGGTGGCCTCAGGGGCTGTGTGAAGTGCGGCGGGGCCCACGGGCAGCAGTGGCAGAAGCAGCAGCACAGCTACCAGCTCAGAGGAGCTGAGACGGTGTGGCCTGGCCGCTCCCTGCCTTCCCTCTCTCTGTGGGCTGCCCCCGCCCCCTATGGCCCCACCCCACCCTACTCCCCCCCAGAGGGGAGTGTCCCCCCCTAGGCAGCGGCGGGAAGGCTGGTGGCCCCTCCCCTGCAGCCGCACCCTGCCTCTCCAGAAAGGGGAAGTCAGGGTTTCCTCCACCACCACCCACATCTGTGTGTGTGTGTGTGTGTGTGTGTTAGGGCTGGTACCAAGACCAGCAGGCAAGGCCCTAAGAGGGCACACCATCTGGGGGGGAAACCTGCGGGGAGGTAGTAGGGGGCAGGAAGCCCTACAAAGAACAGGCCTTCAGCCCTGGGGAAAGCAAGCAGTCCTACAGCTGCAGGGGCCTCTACCTGTGTGGCCTCCAGCTCAGGGAAGGGGACCAACTATCACTACTTCTTCCTGCCCCACCCCTCCCCAGCTACACTAAGGAGCCATACTCACCCAGCTTGGTCCCTGCCCCCCAGCTCCCAGAGCCTCTGGGATCCCAGGCAGCTTGGAGCAAGGGGCTCCCCACACCCGCCCGCCCGCCCACCTGGGCTGGGCAAGGGCAGGCAGACCAAGTACATGGCTGAGTGGTGACTCACAGCTGAGCCTGGCAAGAGCATTTCCCCTCTGGGGGATGGGGCACAGGGAGCAGGAGCAAGGGGGCACCTGGAGGGCCCCCCCACCCCACCAGTGGTGACTCAGACTGGGGAGGGGGTGTCATGAGTCATGGGAAAGGAACACACCTGGGTCAGGAGGGGTGGGGGGCTGTTTGCAGCCAGGTGGGGCTCAGAGACAAGGCCACAGGTTGTAAAGGTGAGTAGCGCAGGGGCAAAGGGCGCTGCTGGCCACCCCGCCCCTGAGGACACTCTCTGCAGGTCAGAGAATCAGCCCAGGCATCTAAGGGACGGCCAGCCCGCCCAACCACTGCCCAACCGCAGGAATGTTCCAGTTCTGGCTGTGTGGCCAGCCTGATGGGATCCAGCTGTGGGCTCACCCCTCCCTCTCCAGCGCCCCCAGGGGCCTCTGTTCTCGGAAAGGCCCACCCCACCCCACCCCATCCCTGCGGCCCCCTCTGCAGCCACAGGAGGGCACCAAACCTCAAGGGGTGGGGCTGCCCCAGATGGTAGAGCAGGTCAAGGCTGTGTCCCCTCCCCACACCAAGGGCACAGCCTATTCCCCTGGACATGGACCTCCAGGAGACGTCCAGAAACCCCCACCCTCTCTCTGACTAGTCGGGACAGGGGAGGAGGCTCAGAGACAGAAATTCTACACTGGTCAGCCTCTCACCCCTATGCTTCTCCAAGCCCCAACCCCACCCTCGCACCCCAACCTGGAGCCCCTAAAAATACCACCTCCCCCACGCCTGGACCCCCCTAATCATCCCTGTAGCCTGCCAGGTATCCTGGACACCACAGTTGGGAAGATGGGGGTCATCCCAATGCCCACCAGGAAGGAAAGGGTGGCCCTGAAGGGCCACATCACACACACCCTTACCTAAAAGGGTGCAGCCTGGGCAGAGGCCAGCTGGACGCTCCTCGCCCCCAGGCCCAGCTCCAGTAGCTACACTTCCTAGTTGCCTCTCACCAGTAGTCAGCACCTCACCCTCGACCCCTGAAGTCTATGTTCTCTAGTACCCCTCCCTCACAGCCATGAGCTTTGTTCTGCTCCCACCCTACTTCAGCTGGGGACCCCCACTTGCCCCAGAGTCCCCAGCACAGGCTGGCCTTAGGCAGCTCACCCAAGCCATTAGTCCAGTGGCCCTACAGGGACACACACGCCCTCTGAAGCATGCCATTGCCCCTAAACAAGTGTGGATACAGACACCTCCCAGCTAGCAGAGGGCCAGGCTAGGAACCCCTCCCTGTGGCCATAAAGCCTGGGACAGCTTGTGCGGGAGGAGGGTTTCCTACTTTGAAGGTCAGAGCCCTCCCACGACGACACCTCCCTCCCTAGCACTCAAGGCTAAAGCTGAATGCCTGCAACCAGGACCAGTCACCCAGTGCCAGGGGATACCACCCCACCCCCACTGCCAGGTGCTTCCGTAAAGGTGCGGAGGCGGGGCTACCCGGGTCCAAGCCACCCCATCCCAGTTCGGCGCTGGGGCGCACCCACCTACGCAGCAGAGCTGCCCATACAGGTAGGCCCTGCGGGCCCACTCACTGCCCCCGTCCAGCCAGCACAGCCGCTCCAGCACGACCTCCCTCTGCGCGGCGAAGGCGCCCCCCGCCCCCCACGTCCCGGCTGCAGCCATGAGCCCGGCACCCGGGCGACAGTCTCCGAGTCTCCAGCCGAGGCCTCGAGCCGGGCTGCCAGCCGCTCACCACATCCTCCCCCGCCCCTCGCTGGACCAGAGGAACCTGCCCCCGCCCCGCCCCTCGCCCCGCCCCTCCAATGCTGCGAGGGAGCCCCCGACGCAATGCCAAGCCAGGGAAACTCCCTGGTGTGCGAGACATCTGCAGGGAGGAGGACCCTGGAGCAGGAAGGGTGGGGCCTGGAGGAGGAAGGGGTACTCTGGAGTGGGGGGGCATCCCCGGAGCAAGGAGGGGCATCCCGGAGGGTTTGAGGGACCTAGGGCTCGCCCTGGGAAGGGGGTATGGAAGGAAAGCTTGCCGCCGGGAGGGGCGGGGGCAGCAGAATAAGCACAGCACAAGTTGATGCTTTGTCTGGCACGGGGGTGGGGGGGAGGGAGGAGGGATTTCCTTCCTAACCAAAACTATTGGCAAGGGGCTGCCCGTGTGGTTTCAGAGGTGGGGGGAC
This sequence comes from Tenrec ecaudatus, assembly GCF_050624435.1. Lineage (NCBI taxonomy): Eukaryota > Metazoa > Chordata > Mammalia > Afrosoricida > Tenrecidae > Tenrec > Tenrec ecaudatus. The sequence goes on along the minus strand of NC_134534.1, from coordinate 781,962 downwards.
AAAGGGGATTGGCATTTCCTTGCTAACCCAAACGCCCATGAGAAGTGGCCATCCTTAGGGACTAGCTGCCGCTGAGTCACGGCCTCTGGTCCTCCCCCACTGCGCTGCCCTGACTCAGCCCCCCAGTGCTGGACTCCCCGAGGGCAGTGGGTGTCCACCCCAACACTGCCTCAACGTGCCCCTCGCACAGTGCCCTGTGGGGGCCGAAAGTGCTCCTGGACCGGGTGACGGCCACCTGGGCCAGACCTTAGGACAGTGAGGGCAGAAGGGAGCCTGGCAGCCTGCCCACCCCCAGGGCCCAGGGCGGTGCCAGAGGGCAAAGCTCAGGCCCGGGGTCTGGGGCTGGAGGTATGGGTGGCGACCCTTCTGCGCCCTGGAGCCGCTCCCCAGCTTGGCCCCAGCAGCGCGCTTGCGTGCATGCTGCACCTGTCAGTCTCTGTGTTGACTTTCACCTGCGCTCACCCAGTTCCCGGCAGGGCGCTGGGAGGGGCTGCGGGCGGGAGGTAGGCCGCTCCAGCACTGCCCGGGTCAGACAGACAGACCTCCCTCACACGCGGGACCCCCTCCCCACTCCGGCCTGGCCCATCCAGCCTCCCCCACGCCCCGCCCAGCCCCTCAGCCTCCCTGACTGCCCGGCGCTCCCCGGTGGCTCCTAGGGCAGCCAGGGGTCTGAAGGGGCTGCGGCCAGTGGCCCCCTGGTCGCACACACGTGCTGTTGTTTAGCTCGGACAGGAAGGGGAGGGCACAGGGAGCGGCGAGTGGGCGGGAAGGAGGCGGCCCCTCGGCCCGTCCCGCCCCAAACCCCTGGCTGGGGTGGGGGCCCTGACAGTGGCCCTGGTCGCCCCCGACTGCGCTTACCTTCCTCTTCCTGCGCCAGCCGGCGCCCCCTGCGCCAGTGCCACACGGCAGCTAGGGTGACCACATGGCCCACGACCACCAGGGAGGGAAAGAGGTTGCCAGAAGGGTCCATTGCTGCGGGGCAACCCAGCCCGGCTGAGGGGAGAGTAGGCGGGCACCGCCCTGCGAGTGCGCCCTGCGTCAGGAACCGCTAACCCACGCCCTGCATGGAAGGGACGCCCCGAGCGACGCGACGGCGCTGCTCTGCTCTCAGCTGCCCACCCCGGTCTCGCCCTGACCCGCAGCACCAGCTGGGATCCCGGCCCGCCTCCACCCGCCCTCCGGAGGCGCCGTCCCCACCGCCCGCCCTTCTCAAGCAGCTCAGCTTTCCCAGTGCCCGCGATGGCGCTCAAGGTTAGCAGGGCCCTTAACCCCTGCCTACCCGCGGCCACACCCGCCGGGAGGAGGGGCCTGCAGGGCCGCCATGGCCAACACAGCCCCCCCAGCACAGCCTGGGCTGCCTGGCGAGTCCTCCCCCATAGCCCGACTACAAGAAGGGGGCCCAAGGTGCCCGAGCACCCAGCTCTCCTCCAAGGGTGCCCTCTGGTGACAGGTGCCCAGGGCGGATGCCAATACCGACACTGCCGCCTGCCCCACCCTTACAGTTTGCAGCTGACCCAAACACACTCAGAGACAAGTGGGGCCCCCCCAAATCCCAGCACCCATCAAATGGGACTTCAGACCGGGGCCTTGGACAGGGAAGTCAGGTGGGCCTAGCCCTCCCCTCCAGCCCAGGCCCCTGGCCTTGTCCTGGGCGCCCACCTACCAGGCACGATCTTCATTGGGGACAGTGACAGGAGCCCACAGGGCGGCCAGGGAGTGGGCGAGGGGTGTGGGGAGGGTCACAGGCCCCTCGTAGGCGGCGGGAGTGAGCCTGGAGTGGCAGCAGCAGCCACTGTCAGCAGCAGTGCCTGTCTGGGGGGAGGGGAGACCAGGGGCCAGAGGGGGGGGCTATAAATACCAGGGGAGGGAGTGCAGGGCCATCACCGGTCCAGACTTAGAACATGACGTGCAGAGCACCACTGCCCTCAAGAGTCCAGGTCCTGCTGGGCAGTGCCACCTGACACCCCCCTGGGCTCCCACCCAAGATTCTAATAATAAGGACCCACAGTAGGCCCCAGTGACCTCCCACAGCTCAAGACACGCACACAGAGGGCTCGCCACCACCCCCACCTGGGCGAGTGGGGGCACTCTGCAAGAACCAAGGTGGCATGCTGGTCTCCTTTCTCCCAGAAAGCCCCACGCACATCACCCAACACCACACCTGGCCCCAGGGAGGACAGGTCACTCCCCCTAGGTCAGGCTGCTGGCCAGAGACCTAGCAACCCCCATTGAAGTTGAGCCACAGAGCACCCACCTCAGGTGGCACTTGTGTTGGGGGACACTCACCCAGCCAGAAAGAGGGCTGCTTGGCCCCACCCAGACTCCAATCCACTCTGGCCCCCACAGCATCTGGTTCTGGGCGGGCCTCAGGCCATGGGGATAGGGTGGTGGTGGTGTGTGTGTTGGGGTGGGTCCCAGTCCTGCCCTCTCTCCTGGGGCCTCCTTGCAGGCTGTCCCAACTGAGGGGCTGCCAGGATTTAGCTCCCGCTGAGCGGCCAGTGTGGGGAGCATCATCCAACCTCAATCCTGAGCGACCCTGACTGGGAGGTCCTCTGCCGACTGCCCGGTGCCGCCCGAGGCCTCCCGGGGTACAAACCATTACTACACTTACTACACTGCCAGCCAAAGGCCCACCCAGGGGTGCCTTGGGAGAAACCTTGGTGACCTGCTTCCAAAGGTCTCAGCCTTGAGACCCCGAGGAGCAGTTGTACTCTACACATGTGGGATCACCGTGAGTCAGGATCAGCCTGATGGCAAAGGACATGAATATGCCATCAGCTCCGCACGTGTGGTGTCATCAATCAGTGTGCCCAGCTACTGATGAAAAGCTACCACCCACACACCTCAAGGGAGAGACCTGGTGACCTACTGCCCCCAACTCAGCCACTGGGCACCCTGCAGAGCTGAATGCCACTCACCGGCACTGGCTTGCTATTGACCCATTATACAGGTGCGCAAACCTCGGCACTCAGAATGACCAAGGCATTCTGTATGGTGAATGTACGGCAAGGCCAAGATTTGCAGCCTGGTCCTCTGGCCCTCATAGGGAGGGCAGGGCGGTCCCACCCTTCAGAAACTCAGGTAACTCTAGCAGCCCAGCAAGGGCACAGGCTGCCCTAAAGTCAACCAGAGACCTAGAGCCAGGCCAGAGAGGCCAGCACCCAGGGCAGCAGCTGGCCAACAGTTGGCAGGGGACAGCCAGGCAGGCACGGGCCTTGGCCCTCTCACTGCCTGCTGCACTTGGGAGGAAGTGTGACTCAGAGGCTCTGCCCAGGCCAGGAGTGCCCCTCATGGCAGCAGGCCACTCACTCGCTACCCACAGCCGCCAACCCCACTTCCCAGATGCCGCACCCCAGGGCAGCCACAGCCCAGGGCAGCACTTAGGCGGGCAGGCCCTGGTTCCTCAAACCCCTGAGCTCCAGCTGGGCATGTATAGGGTGCAGCAGCCCGGCCTCCCCAGCTGCCCCCATGGCCACAGAGGCTGTGCTGCTTCCACCCTGGCTCCCCTGGCCCAGTCCCCCCAAGCCCACCTTGTCCCAGCTGAATCAATTCTTCCATGCAGTACCGTTCCATGGCAGCCCAGCAGGAGCCAGCAGAGAGGAAGACAGAGCAGGAAGAGGGGAGGGTGGGAGGCAGGAGGGAGAGGGGGGAGGGGAAGCAGCTCCTCCTCACCCCCCTTAGTCAGTGAGTGGGCAGGGCAGGAGCTGTGGGACTGCAGGGTCAGCCCAGCCCAGGGACCAAGTCCCCAGGGCCCCCCAGCCTGCCCTGAGTGCTAGCCCTACCCAGACTCCTCCCCTCCCCAACCTCCCCCCACTTCCCTCCAGGCTCCCCGCCACAGGCCCTCCATCCTGTCCCTGTCACCCCACCCACATTCCAGGTTACCCACAGCCTAGCCACATGGTTGCCTGGGAACAGAACTGGCTTTTTCCCCTCTGCCCCAATGTCTGGTTTCTTCATGCCCTCCCCCCAAAGCCTGCCAGCTCAGTCCCCCACCCCGCCTGTGTCCCACCAGCTCAGGCCTGGGTATCCTGACTCATTCTAGCCACTGCCCCCAGGGAGAGAACCCCAACTTAGTGCTACTATAGCAACACCCCAAAGCTGACCTGGCCCTCAAGCTGGCCAAGCCAAGAGCCGGTGCAGCTCGGCTTCCAGAAGTAGGTCACCACACCTTTCCTCTGCTGGCCCTCTGGGTGAGCAGCCACCTTCACCTGCTTACTGTCTACAGGGGACCCCGCATGCCTGCACAGTGACATGCCTGCAAAGTGACATGCCTGCAAAGCTTGGGGCTGTCACAAAAAGCTGAGTAGCCCCAGAAAAAGGCCCCTCTAAAGCTGGGTGGTCCCTGAGGGAGGGTAAGGTTCAGGTGGGGTCTTTCCCACTTCTCCTATCCGCAGTTTGGCATAAAAACTGGGTCACATACACACACAATGCTGCAGCCTGGCACCACATGTCCACCCTCAGGCCACTGGTGGGAGCTCCCAGCAGGATTCCCAGGCCAGGCAGTTTATCACAGGTATGTGCCTGGCACATATAGATGCTCTGATAGGCAGCTCCAGGGCATGGGTGGGGGTCCTGCTCCCTGAGAGGGAAGAATGGAGGGAGGGAGAGAGAGCCTGGGGGCTGTACTCAGACCTAGCCCCATCTCCTGATACTCAAGAGCCCATGGGGTGGAGAACCTTACAGGAGTACATAGAGGGGTCCCTGGGACAACTGCAGGAAAGGAGTCCCCCCAGAAGGGGGCCTCCAGGGAGAAGAGTCCACCGAGGGAGCCCACAGGGGTGCCGGCGGGAAGAGGGTTGGCAGGGGGAACCCACAGGGTGGTGTTCTTTGAGGAGGGGAGTCCACAGGGGGAACCCGCCAACCTGACTCAGCCTGGCTGGAGCTCATTTCCTGTTGGAAACTCTGAGCCCAGCGGCAAAGGGAAGACTGAGTCACTGCCGCAGGGCAAGGGGGGGGGGCTGCAGCGATGCCCGAAACAACCACACCCAGCCCAGCCCAGCACAGCCAACTTGACCATGAGTCTGAGAAAGTGGGGAGGGGGGAGCTGGGCTAAAGCACCCACCCTCCCGCCCCAGCCAGACTGCAGGGGCAGTGACCAGGAAGCGGCTGGTGCTGACCAAAACACCACTGAATCCCAGGTGGCTGAGGGGGCACTGCTGGCCCCATTTTACAAGAGTCAGAAGGCCCCTCTAGTGCCACCCCACAATCTACTAGGCTCTTGAGTCTTCCTGAGCTCCTGCCAGGAGCTGCTCCCCAGCACCCCCTCAGGCTCCACACATGGCCAGCACAGGTCCAGGGATAGAAGGGCCTGCAGAGGCTACAGTAAGGGGTCTCTAGCCCCTGGAAGGGCAGGTTCCCACCTGGGCAGGGCCCACCAGAAGGCCCTGCCTTCTTCCCAGCCCACCTTGCAGTCCAGGCAGCTGAGAACCCATAGAAGAGGCTTGCTAGTCACCACACATTTGAGCCACCCACATGTGAGGCAAGGGTCACCCCTGCAGGGGGAAACTCAAGGCCCAACCTGAGCCTCCAGTTCAGGGGCCATGCACCCCTTTGTGTGGCCCCCACCCACCCCATGCAGATGGCTCTGGGCAGAGGAGTCAGCAGGTAGCATCAGGGGAAGGGCAGGCTGGGGAAAGTCCTTGAGCCAGAGTAGGGACAGCTGGGCCGGCCACACCCAGTCATAAGCCCCGCCCCAGCCCCAGGCGCCGGGCCTCGTTTGCGGGCCTGCCCAGTGAAGGTTCTCAGCACAGAGGAGGAGCCCGAGGGACTGGAGCAGCTGTGCGCCCCGCAGCCTCAGGCCCAGAGAGCGCCACCTGCCTGTGTGAGTGGGAGACACACACACACACACAACGAGGGCCTGAGGGCCCACACGGCCAAGGCAGCCCCTTCCCACCCCTCCAGGACATCGCAAGGGCACAGCTGACCTGTGGCTGGGGCAGGTTCTGGGCAGGGCCGGGCCAGGGTCCCCAGGGTGGTGGCAGGCACCACAAGGGGTTCAGGCGCCCCGTCCTCCGGCTCCTTTCTGCGGTAGACGCTCCTCTCCTCTCGGGCCAAATCCTGGGCAGGGGCCGGTCTCCGCTTAAGTGGGCAGCCCACGGGGCCCTGAACGCTCTGCACGTGGGGGGCGCGGCGCGGGGCCGTCGCCATGGCGACTGGGCGGCGCACACGCTGCAGTGAGGCCGGCACAATCTCGGGCGGCAGGTGCAGGTACTGGCGCAGGTGGGCGATTCCCTCGTTGGTGAGGTACCAGTAGCAGTGGCGCCAGGCAAAGGTCTCCCGTACCAGGCCCCGCGCCCGCAGGGACGCCATGGCACGCATGACCTGCAGGTTGGTGACGCCGGGTACGTGGGGGTGCAGGCTGCGGGGCCGGCGGTCCTTCTTGGCCACCATCACACCCTCGCGGAAGAGAACCTCATAGATGGCCCGCAGCTGCTCCAGCGGCATGAGCATGCCGGCCACCATGGCTGCGGCGGGGATTGGGCTTCCGGGGCGCGTGGACGGAGCACGGACGGCGGCGCGGGGTCAGGCGCGTGGCGGGCGCGAGCAGGGCAGGCCGGGCTGAGCACGAGGGCGCGGGCTCTGCTGTGGGGCTCCGGCGCCGGCTCCCGTGATCCTGCCGGCTTGGCCCGCCCGCTCGCCGCCGCCGGCCCGCCAGCACGCCCCGGCCGGCCCCTCTGACTCAGCACCCGGCGGCCCCGCCCACCCACGCCACCGGGCCACGGAGCGGGGGGCACCCGTGGCCCCAACCCCCACAGCTGGCCCCCTCCCCTCCGGGACCAGGGCCCCAGCGTCAGAAATGACATCACTTTCTAAACTCATCCTTCAAGGTCCCTCGAACTAGGAAGGAGGGAGGTGGAGAGCGACTATTAAAAAAGGGGCAGGGGCAGGAGGAGAGGGCAGAGAAGGATCCTGAGACAGTTCAAGGGAGATGGGGTCTCCAGGTCTGGTGGAGTCCGGGTGGCTGGGGTGGCCGCTTGGGGCTGATTCTGGAATTTGGAGGGGCTGGAGCTAGGATCCCGGGTGGGGTTTGAGGCTGTGGGGGTGGGAGTCTCAGGAGCAGAGGTCTGTAGAGGGAGTGGCAGCAGCAGCTGCCAGCATACATGGTCAGCAGCACCATAGCCAGCTGTACCCTGGGCAGGGGAGCAGGCAGAGCCCCCTGCACATCCCTGGCCCAGAGCCTCCTTGACAGTCTTCTGGGGCAGACCAGTGTCACCCCCTCCCCCCCCTCATGGCAAGGCTCAGGGTAGGGAGCTCTGAGCAGGGCTTCCATATCTCTGCCCCTTGCCAGCTGCCACAGGGACTCAGAGTTACTAATCACAGCCACCCCAGACCGGCACCCCTTCACCCGCGCACTCACTCCGGTGGCCACACAAAGTAGAGTCCACGCCCATGAGCAGCCCAGCGGCTACGGAAGCTGCCTAGGGCCAGGAGGGGCTGCTCTGCCACGTGGGGGCCACACCCATTGATACCCCAACACAACTAGGGTTCCAACTTTGTTTTCCTGTGGGTGTCCCCAAAAAGCAAGCACCAATTCTCCTGACTGGGCCATAGTGACTCCCACTGGGACCTGCCGCTCCCCCTAGACACACCCATTCCCACCAAGCACTGTACAATATACCAGGGAACCAGTTAATAATAGGGCGGAGGTGGGGGATTCCGCAGTAGGAGGTGCTGGCTGGCGGGGAGGGCAGGCAGATGGCCAACTGCCAAAACGCAGCAGCATGGGGGCTGGTTTATGGGGCCGTCGCCATGGCAGCGCCCAGAGGACACACACACACACACACACACACACACACACACACACACAGCCAGACCAGGCCAACTGCTCCCTCAGCCCTCCTGCCTGGCCAGTTCCAAGCCACACTACCCACTCTCCAACCCTACACCCACCCCCTGGCATCCCGGGGGTGCCAGCTCAGGAAGACAGGGCGGGATAGGCAGTGACCACACCCCTACATCCAGCAATGCCTGGGGCCTGGCTAACAGGGCTGCACTTGGGGTGGCCATCACAACCAGGGCTGTGTCTCTGGGACCAGCACCAGCTGAGTACCCAGGCAGGTCACAGAAGGCTGGCTTAGCCAGGCCACTTGAGTCAGAAGTCCCCCATTCCTGCCTTGCCTCTCCTGGATGCCTTTGTCTAAATCTCAGCCCCACTGGCCTTCTGCGTTCCACTCTTTTCCCACTCCTTAGTCCCCCAATAATTTCCTGAGCTTCCACCCATGCCTGCCTCTCAGCCCTGCCCCACTGACTTCCTGGGCTCCCTTTTGTCTCTCAGCGCCCTACTGACCTCCTGGGTTCACCCCTTTTTCTACCCCTCAGTGCCCCCCACAGATCTCCTGGACTTTGCCCACTCCTTTTTGACCTCCTCAGCCCCCCAAAGTTACCAAGGCTCCTCCCTTTGCCCACCTGCCTCCTGGGGTTTCAACCCCCTGAACTCCTGGGCTTACCCCTCTGCCTACAGCTCAGACCCCCAGTAAACTGGGCTTCATCCCATGCCCACCCTTTAGGCCCTGTCTGATCTCCAGGTTCCTCTCTTTTTCCACCCCTCTGCATGCTCCTTCCCTTGCCTCCTAGGCTCCCCTTTGTCCAATTCAGCTCCCCATTCACCTCCTGGGTGCCCCTTTGCCCTTACCAAACTCCCTTGACAAGTTGCTAACATGATTTCTCCAATCTAATCATGAGTCCCACCAAATTGGCTACGTCCAACACTGCCTCCAATAATTCCAGGCCACAATCACAGACCCAGACACTTGGGTCCCAAGCTGACCCCAGTCCCTGCGGCCCACCCACAAGCACCCGCAAAGGAGGAAGGGGGCGGGCTCAGCAGGAACCCCTCCCCAAGCTTTGGGCAGGGACAGACGGACAGGACATTCTGGACCCAGCAGCTCACAGGCCCCAAAGGGCCGCCCTGCAGGGCCTGGTGCCAGAGGGGCTCTGGGAATGAAGGAACGAATGCCCCGCCCCGCTCCACCCTGCCCAGGCCCCCATCCCCCCCCCCCCCCCGCCTCCCCCCCTTGCCACCAACCGCAGTTGCTGATTCAGCACTGAGGGGAAGGGAAGGCGTCTGACTCCTCTGGGCCCCCGCTGGGTTTGCTGGGTTTCCAGGGTAACCAATTGGAGCCCTGGGGCAGCCATCAACCCCCCCCAACTCGGACAAAGAACCCCAGTGTGGGCTTGCCATGGCCAGTCAGCCTGGCACTTCAGCTCAGGGACCCCCCAGGACCCCGCCCTCCCCCCCTAGGTCCGGCAGCACCAGAGGGGGGGGGATGGAGAAGGGGGAAGGGGATAGATGACGCTCGAAAGTCCCGGAGGACCATAGGGGGTACGCGCCCACTTCCACCCAGTCCCCGAAACGCACCCTGCCGCAGAGCTGCAGGATCCCGCTGGGCCCGCCCGGGCCAGCCAGGTGCAGCCCGGCACAGCTGAGCATGGGGCCTCTGTGGGTCCAGGTCCGCAACTTCCCCCCCCAACCCCAAGCTGCTCCGGCAGTGGCAGCCCCCAACCCAATGCCCCGCGAGGTGGGAGAGTGCTGCACCAGCTGGAGGTCACCAAGCGGGTGCAGGCTCCCGGGCTCGGGCGCGTGCCCCCGGGCTCGGGCTTGGCCCCAGCCTGCACCTTTCAGAGAGCTGATCTCATGTTGGATGGCTCGCGAGGGGTCCATGGCTCCACGAGGGCTGAGGGCAGCCGGCAGCCCACGCAGTGTCCTGCCCCGCACTGCACAGCTCGGCCAGCGCCGCAGCCAGGGGGCGGGACCGCCGGTGAGAGGAGGAGCTTGCCCGCCGGAGGCGGGGCTTCGGCCGATCGATGCGCAGGACACAGGCTGCCCCAGGCGCATGCTCCCAAGCCATGCACCGCCCCACCCCCACCCCAACCTCCAGTCCCTGGCTCTGGGTGCCAGACCCTGTGGACACCAGCCCACCCCCAGGTCAGAGGGCGGAGCATTCGGCCAGCAGACCTCGCACAACTCAGTCCCTGGGCCAGCGTCACCCTCTGTCACCCTCTGCGTAGCCTGCAGGGCGTCCTCGGGGCAGGTTGCTACCCACCTCTGGCCTGTGTGTGGCCTCCCTCTGCAAGTCTGCCCTCCCCTGCCCAGCCAGCCGCAACAAGTCACCTCCTACCAAGAAGCCCCCAAAGTGGGCCCTGCAACAGCCCAGGGTATCTGTCTCTGATTCCCTCCCCTCCCCTAGGCTCTCCTGGGTCACCTTCTCTTGTCCCCTGGCTGTAGGCCCTCTGTGATGACCACTCCCCAAACGACCCATGGTCTCCTCACCACCTCCCACCAGCCTCTTCAGTGAGGCTCACTCAACCAAAGCACCCAGCAGGATTCTGGCTGCCCATCTTTGGGGCCCCATCATGCAAGACCCCTTGGGCTCAGGTCAAAAGCTCAGGTTCACTCTTGTGCCTCAGTCAGTCCCCACAGCCAAGCTTGCAGTCCTGCTGGTCCTGCCTCCCACTTCCCACCACCCACCACCACTGCAGGCTCTACTGCACCCCAGACCATTGACTCAGCCACCAGCCAAGGTCAGCCCCTTGGTCCCTTCCCCATGCCGTGCCAGGAACCACCCCTGCACCACAGGGAGGCCTGAAAGGGTGCTTTGAGGGTGCCTACCATCGGGCACACACACCTTGGTCCCTTACTCCCCTGGCCTGCTGTGCTGGACAGACCCTCACGGTGTGCCAGGGTGAGGAACAGCACTGGTAGGGGCAGGGAGGTTGACAGCCAGCAGAGGGCACAGAGGAAACAGGACTCTCCCCAACAGCTCTGAACTCAGCCAGCCTGGCCACATAAGGGGATGGTGCAGTTTAGACACTTAGTCAACCCACCACCAGGTGCTGTGGGCCTCTCACACAGCTGGGACTCAGCTAGCCGGGATCAGGGGTAGCCCCAGGAAGATGATCCAGATCCCAGCAGCCACTCTCACTCCGCTGCTGTTTCCCGAATCGGGAACCCCAGTGCTGTCCTGTTCCACAGTGGCTTGTTAACTGCTAGGTCAGCAGTTAGAAACCTCCAGCTGTTCCAAGGGAGAAAAGGCGGGGCTTTCTACTTCCAGAGAGAGACAGTCTCAGGACACTAACAGGGACAGCGCTCCCCGGTCCCCTGAGTTGCTGTGAGTCGGCCTTGATTAGATGGCCTTGAGTTTGGCTTTTGGTTTTCTAAATGGAATCAATGGGTGATGCTAAGGGTTCAGCACTTGCGTCTGACCCCAGGCTACAGGGTCGGTCCTTCCCGAGGTGCCCGGAAGAAAGGCCAGGCAGTCCCCTTCATCTCACGCTCCACTCACACTGGCTGCTGTTTGTTCTCCTTTCCAGAGGTGCCCCAAACCAGGGTCCGTGTGGAAGGGGTAGACATTTCAACAGTAAGACACAGCCTGTGGACAGCAGACCCACCGCTGACGTAGAAGTCATCAGCCAGTGATGCTGATGGTGGCAGGCCAGCGGCACCACAATGGTGTTCTCAACTGAAAACCAATGAACCACAGCCATTCCTGTGGCCCCCTTGAACCACCCTGCAGCCCCTGAGACGGCCCTGCAGGCTGCTCTCCTCCATGCACCCAGGCCACCAGGAGCTGGCTTGATGGCGACTGGCAGCAGCAAGGGCTCCAGGCACCAGGAGATGCCACTTGGGTGACCGCCCACTATGTAGCCATAATGGAGGGAGCCCCACCTGCAGTCCCCTCGGCTTGTGAGGTCATATGCCCCAAGTTCTGTAGACTAGGGGGTGGACAGCCCTGGGGCTGGGCTCTGCCACGCCAATCCCTCCCTGGCTGGAGAAAAGTCAGAAGGCAGAATCCGAATCCACCCAGAGGATCTTGGGAAAGCAGGTGTGAAGATCTGCCTCCCAGGGGTACCAGCCTTGGACACCCCACGAAACAGCTCTGCTCTGCAATATGGGTCTCATGGGTGTGGACTGAGGGTCACACCAAGAGCACCAAGAACAGCACAGCTCTGCCTCTCTGCCCAGCCCCTCAGACCCACCAAGGTCTGTGCCTGGCAGTCCTTCTGTGAGGCAAGCCACCTGCAAGGAGGGACTGGGCCGGGGAGAAGCCCCTCAGCCTGCCCTGGCCAACCTCACAGGCCTTGGACGCATGGAGGGTGGACAGCTAGTGGAGAGGATGAGGGATGATAGCGGGGGGTAGCTGGGCGGGAGAGGGCTATAGGGGCTGGACATGGGCCCTGGATTTCACTGGCCTGGGTAGTGTCCAGGGTGCAGTGGGCAGGAGATTAGGGACACTACTGACTGGGGGACATAAGAAAGCGGGATGGGGACTGGAGGTAAGAAGAAAGCCTGCCCCCACCAGCCCCAACTTTCACTGGCCTCAACATCCAGGGCCCCTGCTGACCAGTCCTAGATTGTAACTATGTGTTATGTAAATCCCTGGGGTTATACCCCAGCTTGCTGGAGCAGGGACTACGCTAGGCCTGAGCTGGCTCTGGGCACCTCAGGCCAGCAGGGCGCCTGGGCCATTCAGTTCTACTAGGGCCACCCTGCAGGGTCCTCTCAAGGGTACTCAATCTGTCAAGGTGAGTCCTCCTTGCCCACCTAGGGTCATATCAGACCACTTGGGCCAAGACTTGCCCGGGGTGAGGCTAAACCCTCTGGAAGCTTCTAGGAGCTCCAGGGATCAACTTACATCCTAAAAACCAAAACCTCACTGCCATCAAGTTGACTCTTACAGCAACCCTTCAAGACAGATTATAACTGCCCCTGTGGGCTTCTGAGGAGGCAACTCTCTACAGGAGAGGAAAGTCTCGCCTTTCTCTCACAGAGCAGCTGGTGGTTTCAAACCATTGACCTTGAGGTGAGCAGCCCAACTCACAACCCAAGCCCACTGTGTCACAGGCTCCTGCCCACACCCTGGGGCGCCCAGCCCTGCTGAACCCACACCCCAGCCAGACCCCCAACTCGATCCAAGCACAGAACATCCCCCGTAAGACCCAGGCAGCTTTGCCTCAGGCCAGGGGCCTAGGAGGGCTCTGACACTGCCCCCTTCAGCCCCAGGCCTGGCCCACTTAGGGCCTGCCCTGTCTCACCTCACCAGGGCCAGGAAAGGATTGAGCAGGCCTACTGAGTGGAGAAACACCTGGGCACTCCCTGCAGAACGCAAAGCGGAGTGCGCCCGGGGCACCCTCGCTCCCCGAGCCGCTGTCCTCAGGAGCCAGCTCCAGCACCACCACTGTGCCCTGTCCATCCACAGGCTAATGATTGCCTCAATTCCTTTCCCACATCACTGGCTCTCTGATTAGCAGGCCACTGTGTGCTTAATCCAGGCACTGGGCAGGTGCGGGGCTAGCTAGAGGCAGGGCAGTAACTTGCACTGTCCAGCACACACACATCGTAGGAGGAAAAAAACAATTATCTGAACAGGTTACATGCAGCTAACCGGAAAGTGCCCTGGGCCAAAGCCCGCCCCACCCTCCCAAACCCAGAGGACCCGGGCAGCCGGGTGCGGTCCAGAGAGAATGGCCCAGGCTGTTTTCCTCCGCTATCACCTTTACGAACCCAGATTGCCAGGCATGTTTCTCATGATTCCATTGGGTAAGTTCAAGCCCCCGACCCATAGGCTCAGGTGAAATCCCCTCACCCTGTGAAGGCCACCATCACCACCTTCTGCCCACAGAGCCCAGGAACAAGGTGTAGGCTTACCTCTGTGCCCCAAACACCAAGGCATTACCTTACACACAGCACCTGGCCTTACTGCTCCTCATGAGGGTCAACTGGGACACGCAAGCTGCCCATCTGAGACACACAGGGCACTGGCTGCTTCCCACGGGTCCTTCCAGCAGAACCCAGAGATCCGGGTTTGGCAGTTTTGCCAGTCGGTACAATGGCAGCAGCCCTAACAAAGCTGAAGTGGGTGTGAGTGCCCCGTCTCAGGCGAGGTGCGGGGGAGACCCCTTGGACAGCAAGAAAGAAGGGCCATCAGCCGGCCGCCTTCGAGATGCCATCCTGGAGGTGAGGCTGCAGGGCACCAGGGTTGTGGCACAAGCATGACACAGGAGCCTCATCAAGACCAGGAGACTAAGCACTGGGCTTCCCCAGCCACAGAGAGAGTACAGCTCAGTACCCTCCAGTGGGAGGGTGGGTTGCAGGGAGGGGTGTCCTTTGGGCATTGACCAGAGCCACACTCCCCAGAGTAGGGCAGAGGTCGGCGCCATAGACCCCATGCACACAGGCTGAGGACCACAGAGACACACCTACTGGCGTGGTTAAGAACAAACACTAGGGCCAGAGAAAGGACTGCATCCTTAGTGGTTTCTGAGGCAAACTTGTGGAAAGCCGTTCATTTTCCTAACAAACCCCAGAGTCAAGCATATTATGTGGGAGCTCCGTGTAGCCAGGGCAGTGGGTGACCAGACGAACAGGGAAGTGGAGTGTTGTGGCTAATGTCCGAGCAGACAGAGTAAAGGAAGCTGTCTGACCAGGCCTCAGAGAAGTCATCCTGAGGCAGGTGTGGAGCTGGACTTTCCTCCTTTGCATAGGTAGCCGGGGCAGGCGGGCGTGTCCCACCTCCCTGCATTCCTTCAGTCCTTACTTGGAAAATGGGTCGTTGATGATCTAAGTCAGGATTCCTGAGACAAGCGCACCCCGCATGACTCAAGTGCACCTTAGTCTATGACAAGTGTCTTCCCGAGAGACGGGAGAGCAGGCTCAAGGACAAAGGCCACGTGCACATGCAGGCAGTGAGTCAGGAGCCAAGGAGCTGCAAAGGCAGGAACAGACTCTCCCATGGAACAGAGAGAGAAAGAGCGGGAGGAGGAAGAAGGGAGAGAACAGGCTCGGCCAGCAACCTCTGTGGGACTGTACCCTCTAGGGACGGGAGAGATGAAGCGTCATTTTAAGCCACAAGTTTTCCTAACTTGTTATTGCTGCCGCAGGAAGCATCGGGATTCGGGTGCCAGGAAGTAGGCACCGCTGAAAAACTACTTTGACAGGGGTAGAGTGAGCCAGGGCCACATCCCACTCCGAGTCCACTTGCTGGCTGTTACCTGCCAGGTTGGGGTGCAAACAGACCCAGGGAGAGAAAGACCTGGTGGTCTTCTGAACCAGAAGCCTCAGGGACCCTGGAGCCCTGCTCCTCACTGACCCACATGGGTCAGGGGTGGGTACAGCCCTGGCACTGAGGCTCTGTGTACTGTCTACTTCTAAAATGAGCCCGCCCCTGACTTCTCTGCCCTCTTGGATTTCTGTCATGCTTGAAGTAAGTGGCCTGACTTCCTAAAAGTAGCTCTAGACTCCAGTCGTTTGTTTCTTCTGATCCTGGGGGTGGGGTGGGGCGTGGTGGTGGTGGTGGTATGTGTGTCTGGTGCCTCTACAGGTGGGTGTGAAGTAGCTTAGAAGGCCTTGATGGTGAGCCCCCACCCTGATCCCCGGATACTACAACCACCCAAGGGCAACAGGGAGGGGCTGGGGGTGATGTCTGCCTCCACAAGCCGGCCTCCATTGTGAAATGTGGCCATGTCCTGGCCTTTTCTGTAAGCATGCTCTACTTCAAGTAAAAGGTGACTTTTACAAAAAGAAGTAGCCACAGCCCGGCTTTGGCCTCTCGGGCCTCTTCCTCCTGTGCCTCTGATCGACATGGCTCCAGGCCTCCCAGGGAGGCAGCAAGCGACGCGGCAGCCATCACAATGACCTTGATCGGGAGATGAGAAAATGCCTGAAAAACGAGTACATGGAAGAGGACCAGGAGCAGAGAATATGGCGATGTGATGCTAAAAAGAATCTTGAATCCCCCCAGAGGAGTCTCGGAAATGAAGCTCATTTTCACCTGAAGCCTTGACTGACAGAAAACCTCAAGACTCTTGGTTGGTAATCTGTTTTATTTGGCTCCACGATCCTATGACTGGAAGGTGTGACCCATGTTTGTACTTGGAGAAATGGGGGAGCTCAGGACTTTGCATTTGTCAAGTGGAGCCTTTAGTAATAATGGTCTGCTCCTGCCAACACACTTCTAACATGTTACCTCTCCATCTACAACCAGCTAGCACTGAGACATCTCCCTCAATAAAACACCTTATTTTAATCATAACAAAGAAGCAGCATGGGAATGAACAACTGACTTAGGAGAAGTGACATGGGAATGAACAGCTACTGCGACAACATGACAGAAACCTTTATTTAAAAAAATATCACAATCGGAGTCTTGATTTCTGGCAGGGCCTCCAGCATGGTCCGCAGCTGAAAGGTGTCCCCCCTTCCCCTCCCCTTGGGGACTCTCTCTGCCGTCTGACGGCAAGCAGTGTGCCCCAGAGGGACTCAAATCGGGCATTTCTTCAGTGTCCTTTGGACTTGGGAAGAAAGAGACCCCCACGTGAGAGTGCACCAGTGGGCAAGATCAGGGCTGTGGGGCTAAGATTCTCCGAGAGACAGTGCTGCTCGGCGGCTCCACGGATGCTCTGCCCCCAGGGAGGCCACTCTGCAACACTTTCCAGCCCGTCCTCTCACCAGCACGGTTTTCCATTTCTTTCACACGATGGCTTGTCTGATGGTCCTGTGCACACCAAGAAAGTCTATCCAGATTCGGAATCCCCCCGAAATGTCACCAACACCCTCTGAGCCAACCTCTTGAATGTGGCGGGTCCAGCAGGTCCCCTGGGAAGCATCTGGGCCAACCAGACGTGAACGTGCAGAGAACAGCAGGTCACACTGCGTACCCACACCCACACCGGCTAACTCCAACAAGACATGGGCGCTAACCCCACCAAGTGCCCGAGACAACACACAAGCTCCCCAGGACGCAGGCCAGATGACAGTGGCTAAGACCAGACTGAAAATGTCAAAGCAAAACCCAAACACCCACGGCCACCAAGTCCATGCCGACTCACAGCGCCCCAACAGGACAGGGGAGAACCGCCCCTGTGGGTTTCTGAGACGGTCACTCTCTATGGGAGTAGAAGCCTCGTCTGTCTCCCAGTGGTTTTGAACTGCTGATCTTGCCATCTGCAGCCCAACACGTAACCATGACGCCACCACCAAGGAAAACAGTCAGTGGGGCTTCTCTTCCCTCTAAATGGCAGGACCAGTGCAAAGCACAGGCAGCCGGTTCGCACGGATCACAATATTCTGTTGAGTTCGGTGAAGCAGTTGTTCAAATGGCACTCCAAGGTGTGGCAGTCACAAATTTACATTCCTTATTCTTTCAACGTTCACCTGCCCAATAGGTATTCTAAGCGCCATTGTAATGATTCAATTCACACGTATAAAAAGGTGACAACTGTGCTTGTCACGTTGATGCAGTTCATAAAACACGCTATACTTTTAATGAAACACTGCATGTTTATTCCCGTGTTTGTTCCTTCAGTAAACAAGCATACAACATAAAAAGTGCCAAGCAACCAGAGGGCGGCGACACATTGTCATTCATCTCAGCTTTGTGTTCCACCCGAATTCCCACCAGGTATTATGAGTGAATTACGTTCAGTTCCTACTAGTTTGCAGAGAGCTAAAAATATAGTCAGAACAATTGCTGTAAATTCAAAAGCAGCAGAAAGGGGTTTTTCAAAGATGAACATGACAGGTTCAGAGAAGAGAAGTCACCTGTTGCTAAGCTATCAAACAGTGACCTACCGTTCAAGCAACTAACTATTCTCAACCTGTGGGTCGTGACCCCTTTGGGGCTCGAATGACCCTTTCACAGGGGTCGCCAGATTCATGATAGTAGCAAAATGACAGTGATGAAGTAGCAACGAAAATAATTTGATGGTTGGGGGGGTCACCACAACATGAGGAACTGTATGAAAGGGTCACGGCGTGAGGAAGGTTGAGAACCACTGCTCTAAAGGAATGGGATCCCACACCACAGCTATGAGCTCAGGTAAGAGCTAAGAATATTGCAAGTGAAGACACCCACCGAGAAACAGTGTGGAAATATCTCATAACAGTTTTAATAGTTTTTTTCAGGTATTATTTAGTGCTTTTTCATTAGTAGCTTAAAACTCTTCCTTATGACAATCGTGTTTTGTATACCTGTTTTATTGTTCTTATTTAAGTATGAAGAACAAACTACCTTTCAGATGATTGATTTTTTATACTTAGCATGGTCATTAGGGCCATGAGCTACTTGTTAAATTGTTTGAATCCCACCACTGAGCACAGGGTCACCTGCGGTCACAAAGGCAGCCAGACATGTAATCGAGAATACACCACGGGCCTGAACAGAGCCAAGTGGCCAGAAGCTGAGATGACAATGCCCTATGGTTGCCCCCAGGGAAAAGCACACCGATGTGCCCACCGCAGGAGAGGCCAGTCCACAGCCTGAGAAAGAGCCCCAAGGTAGGGTGGGCTCTGAAATCCCCATCTCCCCAGCAGACACGAGCCCTGTGGGACACAGCGGGGTGACTCCAGAGGTGGTCTAGCACAGTCCCCATCTCCCTTGCACTTCCCCCCATGCCACTGACCCAGGTAACACCCAGAGCAAGTGTACTCCTGAGTCCCCAAAGCGGGAGCCATTCAAATGGCCATTTGCTGAGCAAAAGACCCCAGAGCCCACTGCCATCAAGTCCGCTCTGAGTCAGGAGCCCTGTAGAGAGTTTCCAGGCTGTAGGTCTTTACTAGGGCAGTGAGCCTCAACGGCTCACACTGAGTGGCTTGTGGGTTCAAACTGCCAACCTCGTGGCTAGCAGCCCAACGCTCACCCACCAGGGCCACCGGAGCTCCTCGAAGAAGGGCAGGGTAAACAAATCTCTCCAAATCTGGCGTCGTACTGAGCCACGGAACGGGCCAAAGGCCTGCCCTCACTGCCACACGGAGGGCAGGGGGGCCTGAGGGGCAACATCAGGGCACGCTGGGCATATGGGACAGAAAGGGGGCTGGGGGAAGAGGGCGATGGCAGTTGGAGTGAGAGTGGGCACAACGCAAGGTGATGACAGAGATATCCTGAGTGACGGTGGTGCTGGTTGCACAGCTCTGTGACAATATTGAAAGTCAATGACCTGGGCACTTCCAATGAGCAATCTCAAGAAGAGTTGTCACTTAAAAATCCACTACCACCCAGGAGCCAGGGTGACCTCACCTGTGTGGACAGAGAAAACCTGGCTCCCTCTGATGGGGGGAGGGCACGTCAGCGCTCTCCCTTCCTCCCTGTCTTTCACTCACTCCCTAACTCCCACTGTTGGTCCACAAGGACCTGGACCACACAGAACAGGGGTCAGTCCCCCAGAGAAGCGGGAGCCAGCGGAGGACATGGGTGGCTTCCTGAATGTCCAGCATTCGAGTCTGATCTCCCACAATGCTCATCTGTGCCTTTGTTGTAGCTCCAGTGGTGAAGCCAGAGAGGCTGGGTGCCCTCCCCGCTCCGGGCCCGAAAGAGGATGGCCGTCACTCACTTGTCACACAGCCCTGCCAGGGCACACACTGCCAAACTCAGAGTCCAAGATGGGGACGGTGGGGCGTCCTGCAGACCGGGGCATGCCAGCCAGGCTCAGAATCCCTGGAGCTGGCCATGAGAAGCGTAGGACTCTGACTCCCCCACAGCTACTGTCCCCCAGAGCCATGGCAGAAGACTGTCATGAACCCACAAGGATAGCTCGCACTTGCCCCAGCCCCACAGCAAGACAATCTTCAGGTCTCTGCCCTGGCCCCGGCCTGCTACTGCCCCCTGGTACTCAGTGTGCCCCATGCCTTCTCCCATTCCCTGGTTACCCCACTTCCTGGACACTTCTGGCCTCAAGGAACTATTACAGGCCAGACCCAGCTGGACCCCAGAAAACAACCCTGCAGGGACCTGCCCAGTGGACGTGGGGCCTGAGTGATGACCAGAAACTAAAGAGGCTCTGGGAGGACTCTTGGCCATCAGGGAGTGCTAAGATGGGGGGGAGGAAGAGCTGGGGTAACCAGTCCAGGGTTGAGTCACAGGCACAGATAATGTGGGTGAAGATCACTGGGTAGAGGGGCTGGTCTGGACTTTGGAGGGACAGCAAGACTCCACGTCTGACAACAATGCAGGTGGGGGTGGGGTGGGGCTGGGGTCAAGGGCCAGTATGGGTTGGCCAGGGGGCAGCAGCCAGGGTCTTCAGCGGCACTAGGCTGGGGTCCAAATAGGCTTAGCCTCAGTCTGCATACTAGCCTGGCCCTGCTGGGCTCGTTCTCCCTGCCCCCACTCAGCTGCTCAGCTAGGTGACTCAGTCCTTCCCCCACCCCGAAACAAGTTGGTCACTCACTGGTTGACATCAGGCACAGGGCCCCTCCCAACTGTCACTTGCCTCAGGGGCCCTGACCCAGCCTCAGGCCTCGAGGAGGTATGGCCACCCAGCTCTTGGGCAGTGGTGATGGCCCGGCCACAGACAGCAGCCCAACCTCCCATCTATCCCCTTGGGGTCAGTGAGGGGGCACCTGAAGCACCCCAGAAGTGCTCCTTCAGTGGGTCCTATAGTTTGGGGGCTCCCCCCCTACCACCCCAGGCCAGCACCAAAGCCTGGTGACTCCACCTCCCCCCTACCCCCCACCAGTATCACAAGTCACCATCCCTTTCTTTAGCTTGGCTGGTGAGCACAGGAGGAGCACTGGAGCCGAGCTGTGTCAACCCCAGCCCCCACCAGCCTTGGCCTCCAGCTCTGAGCTAGGAGGGAGGGCCCTGAGGGGACTATGAGCTCATTCCAATCATCAGAGTGCCCTTCCAGACATGGGGGAGCTGACACTTCCGGGAGAAGCCAGCCCTGCAACCTGACCGGACCAGACCAGGCTAAACTGAGTGGTTCACCCAGAGCCAGGTGTGTCCTGTGGCCCCGTGACCCTGCTGCAGCCAGCCTGCCCCTGCTGCAGATGTACAAGCATTTCAGGCAGCATCCCCTCCTGGGTGTCCATGGGGACAAACAGGTCAGCAGTCACCTGGCAAGACTTCTAGGGGGACACGGAGCACCTCCACCTCCCAGGACCTGGCCAGGGCTACAAATGGGGACTGCTGGGCAGTGAGGCACCATGGCCACCATGAAACTGCCCTGGTGAGGTCAGTGGGTAGAGGGCACAGCCGGGGCTCTGACTGGCACCAGCAGGACCTCTCCCTGAGCTGTCCTTGGGGGCCATGCCAACTACACCACATATGTGGGCGCCAGGACCCGCTCAGGCCAGCTGCGCCTACACCCCAATGGACCCCCACTGCTTCTTGCCCCAACCTCCGAGCCTTAGCCACCAGAGCGAAGCCTGTGCCCAAGACTTGCCCCAAGCAGCAGTGAGGGTCTGGTGGGTCCGGAGAGACCCCAGTGGGCAGTGGTGCCAGGCTCCACAGACACTGGTGTCCCTCTAGCAAGGGAGGGTGCTGCCCTGAAATCCTGGCACAGCTGTCGCCAGCGCCCCAGAAGGGGTGCAGAGGGGACCCTTGCCAAGGAAGGGTGGCAGCAGCAGGCGGCCACCAGTTTGGGGAGGTGAGGAGAGGCAGCAACTATGCCACAGCTGCCCGAAAGGCTTGGGCCGAACCAGGGGCGGGTCAATCTTGACCCACGTGTCCGCCGGGCAATGACCCAGGCCGGCAGCCCCGAAGCCAGACCCCAGAAGTCCGGAGCCGCCGCCTGCCGGCCCACCCCATCCACCACGCAGAGCCTTGTCCTATTAAGGGCATAGTCGCAGGGGCCCCGGGAGTTCACCGCTGCTTCTCCGGAGCCAGAGGCCCCGCGGGGCGGGTCCAGCAACCGGACTGTGTAAGGCCAGCGCCCATGGCCACCGTGGCCCAGGTGGTCAGCGGCCGGGTGGCCTGGGGTGCTGGTCAGCGGGCTTGGGGCAGGAGGCGGCCGTACCTTTGTACTTCTCCCGCACCTCCTCGTAAGCCTGGATGAAGTCCAGCTCTTCGGGCGGCGGGCCGGACAGCAGGGGCGCGGCCATGGTTAAAGGCGCAGGGGTCGCGGCGGTGACGGCGGGCCTCCAGCCCCAGGCGGCTGTCCGTCCCCGTGGCCGCCGCGCCGCTTAAAGGGGCTGCCCGGGCTCCGCCCCCGCACCCAGGATGCCCCAGGGCGGGGCGGGGCTGGGGGCGAGGCCGCCGGACAGGGGACGGCGCAGCCCACAGCGCCTGGGCGCCACCCCGCGTCCCCTCCGCACCGCCTCCCACGGCTGCCTGGTCCGGCGGGCTAGCGCGCGGCCCAGGGGCGTCCGCGGCCTGCACCCTCCGCGCCCCGTGCCTGCGCGGCGGCGCCCTGCTCAACAGCCTGGGCTCGGACCTCACCTGCCCGCCGCAGGCGCCCCCTCCCACCCGCAGCGAGCCTCCTGGCCGCTCTCTTCCCAAGACTTCAGCGAAGCGTCCCATTGCCACAGTCAACGGTCACCTTCTGTGAGCACCGGAAAAAGGCGACCGCGGAGGGGTGGCTGGGGGTGGGACGGGAACGGGGGCGGGAGCGAGAGAGCATGAGGACAGTTACACTGAGCGGTTCCCCAGGCACCGGGCAGAGTACCTCCCCACAGCTAGCCCCTGGCAGCGGCCAGCCGGGTCCCCGCCTGGGAATCAGCCCTAAGGTGAGCCCACACCACCCTCCTGGGCGCTCAGGACAGCTGGCCTCATCGCAAAGCGCTCCCCCTTCTCTCCCCCCCCCCCCCCCCCGCCGGGCCCCGCTAGCCCGGAGCCTGGCCCCGCACGGCTCTGGTGCAGTCAGGGAAGGTGCTGGATTGGGGAAGGGCTTTGGGGGCTAGAATGGAGGAAGGAGACCCTCCCACCCCCAGAGTGGCTCTAAAGACCCGGGACAGGCAAGCTATCCGCCTGGAGGGGGTGAGGGCATGAATCTGCCCCCTCTACTGCACCTGCTGCACCAACAGCTGCCCGCTCCTCCACCACCGGGCCTCTTGCAATGTGACTCAGCCTACCCTCCAGATGTCCCTTGGGGGTCCCAGTGGATCCAGTAACCTGCAGCCTGAGCTCAGAGGGTGAAATGAGGAGGATCTCCCTGCCTCCTGCCCCGACACAGCTCAGGGACTTCCCAAAGCTGAAGGGCAAGGCCCGAAGTCATGCCTCTGCTCTACCCTGGCCCCAGGGTCGCCCTGGAGTCCTCTGTCCTCCTCCGACTGGAAGCTCTGGGAGAGAGTTGCTGAACCTGGCACCTACCGCCTGCCCACCAGCCATATGGTCAACTTCCCAGTTGGCCTCACGGGGTCAGCCAACACTGGGATGGGTGGGGGCCTGCGCAGTTGTCACAACCTCATCCAGACAGGGACCCTTCTCCTAAGGCCCCCTGCCCAGCCTGGTCGGCACCTTAAACCAGGCCTCTCCAAGCTGTCGGTGGCCGGGTGGCCAGCAGGCGGCACTGTGGCCGTCTGTGCTCACCTGGTACTGGAGGCCCTGGGAGCAGAGCGTCCTTTCACGCGGGTTGCCCTCGCAGCACCCAGCAGGTGCTCAATCAACAAAGTGCGGCCTGGGCCCTCCCGCTTACCTGCAATGCGAATGACAGCCCTCTCGGCGGGGTCCAGCACGCTCCCATTGCCCCCGGAGCCACCCCCGGTTCGCCGGCTCCGCTGCGTCTTCCCCAGGTTCCAAGGCAGCGTGTCCCCGGGGCTCGGAGAGCCGCTGCTTCCGTTGGAGCCATCCTCGGCCACAGCCCGCGCCTCGGGGCCCTCACCTGACATGGCCTCCTAGGGAGCGCAAAAGGGGATCACGTGGCGGAGGGGGTCACAGGGTGGAGGCGGCCAGCACTGTGCACGGGCGGCCCTCTCCCACACACACACACACTGCCAGCTGCATCTTTCGGACATGTACGCTGACCCCACCTTCATCCTCTGCAGGTTAACTACCAGGTCCTTCCCTCGCCTCCCCCAAACTGGCTCAACACCCCATCACCAGGACACTGCCCCATCCTCTGCGCCCTGCCCAACAAGGGCACAGGACAACCATCAGGGGATACTATTAATCATGTGCAATCGCCGACCTCCCCCCACCCCCGCCCCCAAACGCCACCGCGCAGCCCTTGCATGCCCTGGCCACCGACCACCTCTGCTCTCCACCCCGACACTGCCTCCAGGACCCCCGTCCCCAGCCCCCTGTGCGCGGTCCCACCTCCGTCTCCGCAGTGAGGCTCTATAAATAGCAGGAGCCGCACCGCAGCGTGGGCCGCCGGAGGGCGCCGGGCTGCGGGAGCTAGAGCAGTAGCGGCGGCCGCCACTCGGAGCCCGCCCGCCCGCCCGCCCGCGCTGCGCTGCTCCGCTCCGCACTCGCAGCAGCTCGGGCCGTCAGCGCGCGCCCACGCGGGCACACCCAGTCCCCGGAGCGCTGGCGTGCGTGTGTGGGGGGTGAATGGGACTCTGTCCCCGCGGGGGTGGGGTGGGGGCATAATGTGGTCTCTGTGCCTCCGCGCTCAGGCTCAGGGCAAGGGTGGGGACCAAAGGCTCCCAGCCGGAGGGCACCCCGCACCCTCCTTTCCATACTCCCCCACTTCTCCAGCGCCCACCACCCCCATCAGCTTTTCCGGCCACCGCCCTGGCCACCGCCCGTCCAGTTCCGCATTGCCCAAGCACCAGGAAGGGTGCGGCCCGAGGGCCGGCGGGGCTACCCCTGGGGACCCCGGAGGCCGCCCCCCACCCGACCCTGGATGGTACGTGCCTGGTGGCTGCGCTTGACCGGCGCCCCAGCCGACTGATCCCCAGAGCCGCGAAGACGGCGCAGGCGGGGCCACTGCAGAACCCCGCCCCGTCCTGGCGGGCCGCCCAGCAGCGAGCGAGCGAGCGACTGGCAGTGCGGGTGCTGGGGGCTGGTCTGGGGGGAGGAGCGTCCCCGGAAGTCCCCGCGGTGCGCACACCTGGCGGGCGCCGCCGGGTCCCTGCGCGCGCTGGGCGGAGCGGTCGGCAGGGAGATGTGGTCAGGCGGCGGCGAGCATGCGTGACACGGAGGTACCGTGGGGTCGCGCTGGAGCACGCTTGGCCCGGCGGGCAGCGGCCACGCCTCCCGCTCCGCTGCGGGGGACTTTTCCCGGCCACCCCTTCCCCGCCCTGGGCCCCGCCCCACTGAGATGCCACCCCAAGCCCCTCTACCAGGTTACACAGATTCGTTTATTCAAAGGACAGACCGCGCAGGGCCGCCAGCCACCTCCTCCTGGACTCTGCTGACCTCTGGTGGCTGGGCCTGCTCTGCGTCCCCGCCCTGGACCTGCTCCGAAGCCGAGCCTGGGCGCCACCAGACAGCTTGGTGGCAGAGGCTACCAGTGTGTGAAGTCTGGGGCAGGAAGCTAGCAGCTGGGCCAACCAAGGACTTGTCCGGTCAGGCGGTCGAGGAATGACCCGAGACTCCAGAGGGGTCCCTGAGGGGACCCAGGGGCGTGTGTTCGCAGGTGATGAGGTGGGTGGGCAGCGCCTGGGTGTCGTGAAAGATGACGAAGATGCTGGGCTCGCTGAGGTTGTCAACAACGCTGTTGTAGCGCAGGAGGCGGTGGCCAGAGTCCCTTGGAGGGGGCGCCAGCAGCCCTTGGCAGCCCTGCCCGTAGTCCCCTGTCAGCACCCGCGCCACAAACACTGCCTTGTGGCCATCGGCGTTGGGTGGCGAGTAGCGGTCCTGCACGGACAGGCTGGCACGCTTTGCAAAGTAGACTCCCTGACCATAGAGTGTGCCTGTGGGCCCGCAAGGGAGACGGGTCAGGCTCGCCACAGGGCCCCCCAACCCCCAGCCCAGCCGGCCAGCCCCGAGCCTCACCGTTGCGGCCACAGTAGCTGCGGTTGAAGCCATGCGTGCAGATGTCTGCCACCGAGGACTCGGACGTCCCGTGGTACAGGACGTGCTCGACTGGCCACTGCTCACAGCACTGCTCCAGCAGCTCCCGCTGCAGTTCATACTGACGCTGCAGCAGCGGATGGGAAATACGCTCCACCTGTGCAGGAGGTGGTCAGGGCAGCTGTGCTCCCCAGCCTCACCCGAGACCGGCAAGCGCTGCCTGGGGTGGGGCTGGGTGAACCCCTCGGCTAGGCCGAGTAGCAGACATTAACTCCACCCTGTGGAGAGTGGCATCAGAGGGCTTCCAGGCAGGCCCAGCCACCTGGGCAGGATTTGTGTGTGTCCCAGCCTCCCAGACAGGTCTCACAGAGGGCACAGTCCTTGCCACACCATCAGGGCCTCCTAGCCAGGCTTGATCTCAGCACTCTGAGAAGCTGAGAGGGCTGGGTGCCAGGGAAGGCTGAGGGCCAACCCCACAGTCCAGCCTGGAGGACAAGTTCAGGGACCCAACAGAGCCTTGGTAGAAAGTCCAATTAGTCAAGATGCAAGAGAATATTCTATCCAGGAAGCAAGGCACCAACCGATATCATCAAGTGACCCTACATGGCAGAGTAGAACTGCCCCCTCTTGTTTCTGAGGTTCTAACTCGGTACTGGGTCCACTGCCTTGTCTTCTTAGCCATCAGCGGGTAATGGGTTGGACCCACTAACCTTGCATAATCTGTATAACCAGAGCTCCTGGCTGCCATGAGAGAGAAGCCTGAAAGGGAGACTCACTCACTGAACCCCACTACCACCCGGTTGGTGCCATCTCATAGGATACATCCGCCCCTGGGGTTTCCAAGACTAAATCCTTGCTGGAGTAGACAGCCTCATTGTCTGCCCTTGAAGTGGATGGTGGGCTTGAACCTCTGACTTTGAGCTTAGCTTAACCTACAGTGCCACCAGGGCTCCTTGACATAGTTCTCTGCCAATGTGATTGTAGGATGGGACCCACCCTGAAAGACAGAGAAAGGCTGCAGCTGGTGAGGAGAGGAGCCAGGGGTCAGAGCTGAAGGGAGGGAGGGCTGTGGGAAGACAGCTGAGGAGGGAGCAGAAGAAAAAGAGGATGTGCCCCTGGGCTGTAGGCAGACCCCAGCAATGCCAAGGACAAAGGGAGACACATCCGTAGCCTCTATCTGACAGGAAGACCCCCTGCCTCCAGAGGGAAGGACTCAGCTGGGTTCAGACATACATGCAGACACACGTGCATACACACATCCCACCACCACCATTCTGCTCCCCTCCAGTCCCGGAGGGTCAGAGACCCTGAGGTCACTGTAATGTCCATAGACAACGTTGAAGAGGAAAGTGAGGTCTTCAAAGTTCTGCTGGGACACTCCCCTGACCATGAACACGGGATCCAGCTGGACCATTGGTGGGAGTAGAGCTAAGGGAAGGTGCCTGGGGACCCAGGGATGTGAACGGCTGGCACCAGCATCCAGTCGCAGCTGCAAACAGTGTTGCCATGAAGGCAAGTCAAGCTCCAATGTCAGCCCTTCGCCCTCCCCTCACTTAGATGCTCCTGAACAGAAGACTTGGGGGAGAGGGCCCTAGGCCTTGGCCCGGAGCATCTTTTGGGCAACAGCCTTAGCAGCCTTAGAGGACTTCATTTCTAGCGATGGCTCCTGGAGGACACTGATGACTCAGTAGTAAAACTCCCACCAGGAAACGCACCTCACCTGCGGCCATCACCCCTGTGGCTGTGCTGCCAAGTGGGTACGTTCAGACTACAAGAGACTAGGAAGAAGGGTTTGGCACTCCCTACAACATGCCCGTGAAAACACCATGGAGCACTGCCACCTGAAGGTTGCGTTCCATGTGCCATGGTCCATGTGCCAGGTCTTGGGCCACTATGTTGAGCACTAACGCAGATACCAGGGTCCTGGGGTTTGCGGGATCACCAGGACCGCCTGCCAGTCCCCAGCCAGGGTGAGGAGAGGATGCCCAGCTCCAGGGTAAGCAATGCCACTGAGCAAACCTGAGTGAGGCGCTTCTTACAGGACACAGGCTGCGATGAACCAAGCCAGCAAGGAGGAGGCCACGTTGACAGCTGGGTCCCAACCAGAGGCAAAGTAGGTGGACCCTTTGCAGTGGCATCCCCAGGAAAGAAGTGATGGGGGGGGGGGGGTGACTGTCAATGACAGGGTGGCCACAGGGACTCTGGAGAGAGGAGTGGTGGCGAGGAGGACGCCACGAGCAACCGCTTCCTGCAGCCTGCTGCATTCACACCAGGACTCTCACACTGTAACTCCCAGCAGGGTCCAAGGTGGTGCACCCCACTCTGGGGACAGCCTCTGAGCCCAGGCAATGATGCAGGGTCAGGAAGCTTATGTGGACATAGTGGATCTTGCTGTGGGCGGTGTCGAGTGCATTGGAAGGTTGGGGTTCAGGCTCTAGGACAAGGTCAGGGTAGGGTGCTCACACGGACGATGCGGAGAGTGTTGTGGGCGGCATCCAGTGTGTCGTAGAAGGCCTGCACCAACCCCTGGAACTCCTCGGAACTCTCAGACAGGCACTCCAGGGCTTCGGAGGGGCCCTTCCGACTGGGCCTTGGCACTGGCACAGGGAGAGAGGGGTGTGAGGTCTGGCCCCAGAGACCAGCCCATCAATCCGCCTCCATGCTTGGTTCACTCACAGGGGGGGTCTGGGGTCACCAGGGCCAAAGCCTGGCTCTGGTTCCTGGGCTCGGCCAGCAGCGCTGTGAGGTGCCGGGCTGCACGTGTGGGCTGGGCCTCAAAGCCCAGCAAGGTGGCATGCTCCCCGTGGAGGCTGATGTGCACCCCGTGACAGCGCTCCAGTGCCTTGTAGAGCTCCCAGGACAGCTCTCGTCCATGGGTATCCACTGTCACCTCCCGGATGTAGGGCTCCAGCGCTTCCTCCAATGCCCGCTCTAGCTCCTCGGTGTCCTGCTCAAAGGCTGTGTGCACCACCAACTGGGCTGGCCCTGTGCTTCCACCCAGCGGCTGTTCCTCCAGCAGCGGCTGCTCCAGCAGGGAAAGGGCCAGGGCTCGCTGCAGTGCGGCAGCCTCCTCCTGCTCGGCCACCCCACCCTGAGGGTCCAGGGACCTGTGGAGGGCTAGCTGGATGGCAGCTGCCTCCTCCAACTGCCCCGCAGCCCGAGTGCTGGGAGCCACAGGCTGGCCCTCGGCATAGTCTGCACTCACGGAGGCCTCCTTGTCCTTCTCTTCCTCCTCTTCAGGCTGCTCTGTGCCGAGTCCCAAGGGAAGCTGCGCCTCCCTGCCCAGGCCCTCCAGGGTGGCCAGCAGCTCCTCTGGGGGCAGGAGAGGCCCCTGGGTAAGGTTTGGGCCCAAGCAGGGCGGGGGGGGGATGATAACTCAGGTGACAGGTAGGTCAGGGAGGAGGTCAGGGGGTAAGGCCAGGAAGGGCCCCAGGGTGCATGAGGGGTCTCCAGGGGGTCTCACCCAGGTTCACATTCTCCCGGTCACCACTGGAACCATCTGGGAATAACATGGGGGAGGCTCCAAGGGCTTCGGTGGGGTCCCCCTGCAGGAAGTGGTCAGGGCCCATCAGGCCAGCCTTCCCCAGGCCATAAGGGGCTGGGGAGGTTCAGACCAGACTCCTTGCCGTACCTCTTCAGAGTCTATGTCCACAGCAACCCTGGCCAGCCGCTCTGTCCCAAAGACACACTGGAACTGAGCCTCCAGCCCCCGAAGGAGCTGCTGCCCCTGGGAACAGAGCAGGAAGCGGGCACTGCCCCGGTGCCTCAGGCTCAGCAGGTGGCAGCTGAGGCTGCCCAGAAGGCTCTGCAGAAACTCTTCAGCTGCCTGGCATGGGGCATGCTCACCAGAGAGCTGCAAGGCAAGGCAAAGGCCATTGGCAGGTCAGCGCCCAGGAAAGGTGCCCCATGGGAAAAGGGCTAATGACAGAGGCCCAGGGGTGACCTACCCGAAAGCCAGTCACATCCATCCCTTCCAGGGGGAAGAGAGCAACATCTCCCAGACTGGCAAGGAGGTCTTCATGATAGAGCTGCAGGTATCTCAGTGCTCCAGGTTCCATGGGCAGCACCATTTCCACGGTACCCCCCTGCTCGACCTCCACCTGTTTTTCCTCCACCTGTTTTTCTTCCACCTGCTTTTCCTCCACCGGCTCTGCCTGTACCTGCTCAATCTCCACCAGGCCCGCCTCCAGCAGCCACAGACATCCCAGGGGCCCGGGAATCATAGGCTCCTCCAACCCCGGGTTCAAAGGCACCTTCTCCACCACACCCTCCGGCTCTGGCCCCCCCTCAGGCCCATGAGTGAGAGCAGCCCCTGTTTGCCTGGGCGCCTCTTCAGGGCCCTTCTTGGTCACAGTCTTGCTGCCCTCTAGAGCCATGGCTGGCTCTCCAGCCCTTGGGAGGGAGTGCTCGGTTCCCTGCCACGCCCCCGCACTGTGGTCTCCTCCATAGGTATCCTGGCCAAGCTCCTGTGGCTCCAGGACTTGGTAGTAGGGGAAGAGGCGCAGCTCAGAGCCCTGCAGCCAGTGGTCCTGCTGCAACACACGCTCTGCCACTGGAAGAAGGGAGTGAAAGGTGACAGTCAGGGGCACATAGTACCCACCAGCCCAGCCAGGGCAGTCAGCTCACTTACCCTGCCACTGGCGGAAGGAAACCACAGTGCCCAAGATACCAGGCAGGCTGTGGAGACCCTCCAGGGGGCCGCCACCACTGCGGCCCTCGTTCTCCAGGTACAGTTCTAGCAGCAGTGGATCTGGGGGTGACAAGCCCCCCATCACCCACACCTCGTGGGCTTGGGGCACTCGGGCCAGGGACACGGTGACACCGTCCAGGTCCAGCACCTGAGCCTGCTCCTCCAGCATGCTGACCTCTGTGGGGAGGGGCAATCAGCTGTGCCCCTCACCGACCGCCAGCCCCAAGGAGTCCCTCCTCTCACCTGACTCGGTCAGCGGCTCGGTCAGCTGCACCAGCGAGCGGTCCGGCCGGGGGCTGGCCAGGGACCAGCAGGGTTGCTCCGAGAGGCCTGCTGCGTGCAGCAGGGCCCGCACGTGCTGCTGCAAGCGCGACTCCTCCACGCCAGGAGGCAGCCCCGACAGCAGCAGGCGCGCGGGGGCCCGGGGCGCGGCGGGCCGCAGGTTCAGGCGGGCTTGACACAGGACGTGCACCCCCTGCAGCAGGGCCCTGGCAGCGTCTGCGGGAAGCGAGCACGCTCGTCAAAGCAGATCCGCTGGGGCTGCCAGCGTGCCAGGTGCCCCAACTGCCCCTGCCACCAGAGCCTCACCTGCAGGCTCCTGAAAGGTGAGGATGCCCCCGTCGCCTAGCCGCTGCCAGCTCAGCACAGGGCCGCCGCCGGAGCGCCGCTGGTTCTCGAAGTACAGCGTGACCAGCTCGTCCGGCACTTCGGGGGGCAGCCCCCGGAGCTCCAGAGACGCGGCGGCCTCCTCCATTGCAACCTGGGACGGGGAGCGGAGGGTCTACCGCCCCGTGCCCCACCCCCGACCCGGACGGCACCCGCCCACACTTACGCGCACCCCACACGAACTTCTGCCGGGTTCTGCTGGGGCAGGCTTTTTCCGGAAACAAAAGTGAAACCGCCTGGGAGACTGGAATGGGCGGGGCCTCCCGCCGGCGTGGAGAAGGCCGGGCGCCATGGGATAAGGTGTCCACTCCATCCTTCCTGCTGCCTCAGTGCCTCGGAAAGACTCACAAGGGGAACTCTAGTCCTTACCTCCGTGAAACCCTGTCGCTCCGGTCCCCAGCCCCACCTCGTTTCACCTTTGGGGTTGACTAAAGATGAGCTCTGGCCCAGCTGGCCCCACCTCCCCTCCTGGGCCTGCCCAACAGCTGACCCACTGCAGTCACCACGCTGTCCCCACCAGGAGCACTGCACTGAGTGCCCACGCAGGGGCCAGCCTGCACACCCAGGAAGCATCCACTCCCTGACACCACCCTGTCCCTACCACTCTTCCTGTTCTCCACGCCCCACCTCCCTTCATCCCTCAGCCCCTACTCCACTGCTGCCTCAGCCCTGGAGGACCTAGCACACCTCACCATGAGGCCCCTTTACAAGTCCCCCACTGTAGGATATGGAAGACTTCCCCAGCTTTGTCTCCCCAAAGACATGCCAAGCATTAGAGGCTACTTGTCAGCACATGCTGGGTCAGATGCTTAGAGATGTTCTCCCTGAAGGCTTCCTGCCATCAGTGAGGTCCACTGTAGGTGGGGTTCACACCCTACTGATAACGGTTTCCATGGAGAGCCAGAGAACAGGTCAAACCTGCTCAGTGACATCCAAGTTAGGCTGTCATCCTGAGTCTGGGATCGGCCCATCTTGTCACATGTGGGCCCCCAATCTCTCCCCTTCCTATTGCGTGTACACTCCTAGATCATCCCCTCCCATTGCTATATTACCTATAGTCCAACCCTTCCTGTGAAGTATGTATTCACCTGTAGTTAGGGGGTACATCCCCCAAAAGATACATAAGCCTTGGTTAGTAATAAATTGCTCTCACTTGCTCCTGCAATTCCCACCTTCCACATCTTCACGTGGATCACCTGTTGGATTCGGGAAAGGAAGGTGAGCTCACCTTGGGCGCACAGAATAATCACGACCAGTTGAGATGCAAAAACAGCAAAAGGAGTTTATTTGCTAACTCGAGCTAGAGCTTTCCTCCCTCCGCTGCCTGGCGCAGTGGGGACCCAGCGCCCAAAGGGAATCAGCCCGAGTGCCTTGGTAGCCTAGCTTTTACAGGGCGAGGGAAACAGGGGAAGTCCCATGTCGTTGTTCCTTGAATTCATTGGAGGAGCTTTTGGCACCAGCGATGTCCGGTGGTGAATGGTGAGTAGTTTCGCACTTGCCTCCTCAATTGGTCAATCGGTGGCAGGTTGAATTTCACTGGTTAGGTTGTACTCAGGCGTCCCATCCCATTGGTCAGTTTGGAACAGGCGATGTCTCATCAGACAGAGTTACCTCAGTGACCAAGAACCTGAAATCGAAACTTAGGTCTAAGCCAGACTTTAGTTTTATACAGCCTGTCATGGTGCTGGTGCTGGCAGTCGTAAACCAGGACCCCACACACCGAGCTGGGCTGAGGTGAGCATGCTACTATGAAATGTGTCTGACTCCATTATTTCACTTTCTCTTCTTCCTCTCTAATTTTCTTTTTTTTTTTTTGTAACACTTATAAAAAAAACATTTTATTAGGGACTCGTACAACTCTTATCACAATCCATACATACATCAATTGAGTAAAGCACATCTGTACATTCTTTGCCCTCATCATTTTCAAAGCATTTGCTCTCCACTTAAGCCCTTTGCATCAGGTCCTCTTTTTCCCTCCCTCCCCGCGCCCCTCTCCCTCATGAGCCCTTGATAATTTGTAAATTATTATTTTGTCATATCTTGCCCTGTCCGACGTCTCCCTTCACCCCCTTTTCTGTTGTCCGTCCTCCAGGGAGGAGGTCACATGTAAATCCTTGTAATCAGTTCCCTCTTTCCAACCCACTCTCTCTCTACCCTCCCAGTATCGCCCCTCACACCCCTGGTCCTGAAGGTATCATCCGCCCTGGATTCCCTGTGCCTCCAGCTCCTATATGCACCAGTGTACATCCTCTGCTCTATCCAGACTTGCAAAGTAGAATTCGGATCATGATAGTTGTAGGGGAGGAAGCATTTAGGAACTGGAGGTAAGCTGTATTCTTCATCAGTGCTACATTGCACCCTGCCTGACTAATCTCCCCTAGACCCCTCTGCAAGGGGATCTCCAGTGGGTGACAAATGGGCCTTGGGTCTCCACTCTGCACTTCCCCCTTCATTCACTATGGTAAGAATTTTTTGTTCTGATGATGCCTTATACCTGATCCCTTTGGCACCTCGTGACTGCACAGGCTGGTGTGCTTTGTCCATGTGAGCTTTGTTGCTTCTGAGCTAGATGGCCGCTTGTTTACCTTCAAGCCTTTAAGACCCCAGACACTATCTCTTTTGATAGCCGGGCACCATCATCTTTCTTCGCCACATTTGCTTATGCACCCGTTTGTCCTCAGCAATCATATCATGGAGGTGCACACCCAATGATATGATTTTTTGTTCTTTGATGCCTCATAACTGATCCCTTCAGGACCACATGATCACAGAGGCTGGTGTGTTCTTCCATGTGGGCTTTGTTGCTTCTCAGCTAGATGGTCGCTTGTTTATCTTCAAGCCTTTAAGACCCCAGATGCTATATCTTTTGATAGCCAGGCACCATCAACTTTCTTCACCACATTTGCTTGTTCACTCACTTTGGCTTCAGCAGTTGTGTCAGGAGGGTGAGCATCATAGAATGCCAATGTAATAGAAGAAAGTATTCATGCATTGAGGGAGTGCTTGAGTAGAGGCCCACGGTCCTTCAGCCACCTTAATACTAAACCTATAAATATAGGCACATAGATCTAGTTCCCCATCCTCATATATATATTTGCATATGTACATGTCTTTGCCTAGACCTCTATAAATGCCCTTTGCCTCCTAGCTCTTTCCTCTATTTCCCTTGACTTTCCTCCGGTCCCACTATCATACTCAGTCCCCACCTGGGTTTCAGCTATACCTCTTCATTATCTTACCCTTGATCATTCCCTACCAGGCCTGCCACACCCACCTCACCACCAATTTGGATCCCTTGTTGTTCCCTTGTCTCTAGGTTTGTTCCTCTCTTATTTTCTATGACTTTACTATAATCTCTACCTTCCAGGCCTGTGATGATTTGTTAGGGGCTGGCTCCCCTGACACCCCACTATTTGGCAGAATTACCCTGAACTTGACACTTGTGGAGGGCCTCTGGTCTGGGGGGCTGTGTGCACTTAGTCATCTTAACTATCAAATGGCGCAGACAAAACTGGCATCTCTCCCTGCCTGTCCTCCCTCTCTCTCCCATAGGTGCATGCCCTCACCCATAGTCTGCAGTCCTGAAGGGCAGCCAGTGCTTATCGGACCCAACTGACCACTGGGGGTGTCTTGTGAACTGGTTAGTTACAAGATGGGTGAGTTTACAGTGAGCACACGCGTACAAAAGCTCCAGCACAGGCCCTCCCCTGGCCAATGTTGAACCACTGCACTGGGCCCCTGGCCCTGAAGAGGGTCTGGAGGAGGGGGGGACAGACCCAGCCAGAAGGTGACTGGTGCTGGGCTGGTGACATCACTAACCCTCAGGCCCTGAGTTGTGGGGACTCAATGAAGCTGGCAAGGACAAAAGCCCAGCAAGGTACCCGACACATAGTGTGGTTGCAAACATTTATTTAAACCAGATGAACAAACACTGCCATCAGTCGATGGAGGGCAGGGTCGAACTGACCCTGTGGGTTTCTGAGACAGAAAGTCTTCCAGAAGCAGAAAGCCTTTCCTTTCTCCCGTAGAGTGGATGAAAGCCTTACACGAACATTAATTCCAGGAAGGGACGAACAAACATCCTTGGAACCTGAGGTAGTTAGTTTATTGTGCCAACCTGGCCAATAAACACATGTGGTGTGGGAAACAGAAAGATTTCTCCCAAGTTGTCTCCGCCAAATATATGCCAAACTTAGCTACTTGCTACACATGGCGAATGACTATACACTTGGAGGTCAACAGAAGTAGGTCACGGGTTATTCTCCCTAAGGGTTATCAGCTATCTAGAGCAAGCAGTCACCACTGTTTATCCCACAACAAGTAGGACCCACTCCCTTCTGATAAGGATAGTAGTTGATTTTCCTTGTAGGAGACCCCAGAGAGGTGAAGCCCACCCAAGGGTGACCAAGATTAGGCTACCTTCATGAATCAAGGGTCCACCCATCTTGTCACATGTATGCCTCTAGTTCCTCCCCTTCCTATCATGTGTACAGTCCTAGCTCATCCCCTTCCTGCTACACCTTTGCCCACTGTTCATCCCTTCCTATAATGTTTATGACTATTATGCTGCCCCTTCTGTGACATGTGGTTACCTGTAACCACGCCCCTCCCCAAGTAGATATAACCCTTGGTTAGTAATAAATGGGTGTCCACCGGGGCTGGGTCTCTCCAGATGTCAACGCCCCACCTCACCTTGGCCCTCGCTGTGCACTGACCTGGCTGGTAAGATCATGGCCATCCAGAAGGTGCGTGCTACCATGAAATATATCTGACTCCTTTATTTCAATCTCTCTTCTATCTCCCATGCTCTTTATAACTTTAATCTTTATGTATCTCAACCTTATAATTGAGCCTACTGGACCAGTGATAATTTGTTGGGGCCCCTCTGTCCCCCCACAATGTGGGGTTATTTGAAGGGCGGAGGGATAAATGGCTTGGTGAGCCTCACCTTTCTAGTTCTCAGGTCTCTTGCTTTCTGATGGTCATACCAAGGTGCAGCCAGCTGACTTCGCCAGTTCCCTACTTCAGCTGGCAAGGCTCATTTCCTGCAAGATATCCCCAAGGAGAAGCTGCATGGACCTACCCCAATGCAGCCGTGGGTGCTGGAGCAGCCGTGTGGAGACCACCCCTGCCAGTGCTGAGATGCTTACACACTCACTGATTCGGCTTTCCTCCTGCAGTCGGAGTCATAGTGTGTGTTTTGTGAGATGGAGGAGGGCTTTGTGGATGGGTGTTGGACATATGGGCTAATGTTGGACTGGTGGGCTTGGGCAGCACTGTGTTGGGATGTTGTCTTGATGTGCACTTAACCTTTATATAAAACTCTCTCTTATACATGAGTTTCTGTGGATTTATTTCTCTAAAGTACCCAGACTAATACAGAGCCTTCCACCAAATTGGCCGGGCCATCTGCTGGCATCTCTCCTGAGCAGACAGGTGAATCGGGCCTTCAGGGGAGAAACCCCCCATCCCCCCCAACCCCCTACACCCCCCCCCCACCACAGCCCTAGAGCGGCCCACAGAGTCCGGTCCATCCCAAAGCGCCCACTCTTAACCTCGCGCATTTCAAGCCCCGCCCCCCATAACCCCCCCCTTAGCGCAAACCACACAGCCCTAGCCCCGCCCACGCGCAACCAGGCCCCGCCCAGACCCCGCCCCTCCCCGTCACAAGGGTCCTGCGTCTCAGAGCGGCAGGTGCTGGCCCAGCCGAGCCGGCCGGGGAGCGGTACCCGCGGAGCGGCCAACGACTGTCCGGCCGCCAGCGGACGCGGAGCGCACCAGCCGGCGGCGTCCAGGAACCGGTGAGCACCGGCCCGCGACCCCTGCCAGTGTCCGCCCGCGGAGCCTCGGGCCCGCTGCCGCCCCCGCACGGGTCCTCTGCAACCGAGCCTGGGTGGCCGAGCAGACGAAGGGTAGGGGGGAGGGGGACCCGGTGGCCTGCGGCGGCGGTGGGGGCGGGGAGCGCGGCGGCCAGGCCTGGCGAGGGGGGAGGGGCGGCGCTGCGGTGTGCAGCCCGCAACCCTCCAGGCCCCACTCGGCCGCCCCCACGCTGGCTTTGTTCCCGCACGCCCTCCTGTCGCCTCCATCCCCTCACACCTCCGCACCCCCTGCCTCTGCGCTCCCCAGCCCTCGACCCAGGGTTGCTTTCCACCCAGGGCTGCCCTTTTGGGGGAATGGGGGAGGGGGGGGAGGAGGTCAGGCCCCTTGGCCGCAGATGGCGCGGGGATTTCCTGGGATAGAAACGCAGCTGGTCTTTCAAGCGGCTTACAGGAGAGATGTGGAAGGCAGGGCCAGAGGGCACCCCACGTTCCACGTTCGTCACCCGAGCGCCCACGGGGGCCGGGTGGCATCAGTAGTGCCCAGAATGCGTCTCTACCTCTTGGGCAAAACAGCCAGGTTGAATGGGGCAGATAAAGCCGCCCCATCACCTTGCCCTTCCCCACCGTGTGGGTGGTCCTGGAACAGTCCCTTCTGAAGCCCAAGGCCCACCCCGGGGCCTTTCCCAGCCTAGCTTCTGCCCCTGCCCTAAGCCAGGGGCAAAGGCCAGCGCCTTGGCGTTTGTCCTTCCCTCGCTCTCTGGGTGGCGGCTTCAGGCGCAGCTGCCCACCGCGGGCACTGCCGCCGCAGACTGCAATGCTGTCTTTCTCCTGCAGGGGGAAGCCACAGCAGAGGCCATGTCCCACGAAAAGAGTTTCCTGGTGTCCGGGGACAACTATCCACCGCCCAACCCTGGATACCCTGGGGGACCCCAGCCCCCAGTGCCACCCTATGGACAGCCTCCCTACCCCGGGGGGCCATACCCTCAGAGCTCCTTCCAGCCCACACCCTATGGGCAGCCAGGGTACCCCCAGGGGCCTGCCCCCTACCCTCAAGGCCCTGCTCCGTACCCACAGGGGCCATACCCCCAAGGGGGCTACCCACAGGGGCCGTACCCCCAAGGGGGCTACCCACAGGGGCCGTATCCCCAAGGAGGTTACCCGCAGGGGCCGTACCCCCAGAGTCCCTTCCCCCCCAACCCCTATGGACAGCCCCAGGTCTTCGAGCCACAGGACCCAGGCTGTGAGTAGGGGCAGGGGGAGGGGGCGGGCCCACTGGGCAGGGTCTTAGTGAAGTCTGTGGGTGCTGACCCTGCTACCCACTCTCAGCTCCTCTGCATGGGAACTACCATGAGGAAGGGCCGCCATCCTACTATGACAACCAGGACTTTCCCGCCACCAACTGGGACGACAAGAGCATACGACAAGCCTTCATCCGAAAGGTTCGGGGCAGGTGGGGGCATGAATGGGGAGCAGGCGGGGTGTGGGCAGGGTGCACCATGGCCACTGAGCCTCTCCCAAACCTTGCAGGTGTTCCTGGTCCTAACCCTGCAGCTGTCAGTGACCTTGTCCTCCGTGGCTGTGTTCACCTTTGTGGGGGGGGTGAAGGACTTTGTCAGGGCGAACGTCTGGACATACTACGTGTCCTACGCCATCTTCTTTGTCTCCCTCATCGTCCTCAGCTGTTGTGGGGACTTCCGACGCAAGCACCCCTGGAACCTCATTGCACTGGTAACAACCCCCATTGCCCCCTTGCCTCAGCCCCTGCCCCCAGCCCAGCCCCTGGCGCCACCTGACCACAGCACAGCCACAGTGGATGCCCTCCCGTCTCTGTAGTCCATCCTGACCGTCAGCCTGTCCTACATGGTGGGCATGATCGCCAGCTTCTACGACACGGAGGCCGTGATGATGGCTGTGGGCATCACCACCGTTGTCTGCTTCACGGTGGTCATCTTCTCCATGCAGGTGAGCACCCCGCCTCCCCCCTCCGGCCCAGCAGAAACACCACCCCCCCAGAGCCTGGCATTCAGGCCCCTGCACTGTGTGCCTGCAGACCCGCTACGACTTCACGTCGTGCATGGGGGTGCTGCTGGTGAGCGTCGTTGTGCTGCTGGTCTTCGCCATCCTCTGCATCTTCATCCGCAACCGCATCCTGGAGATCGTGTACGCCTCGCTGGGCGCCCTGCTCTTCACCTGCGTGAGTGGGCCGGCGGGGGGTGCGGCGGGGGCCGGAACCGGCACCGCGATCCTCTCAACGAGGCCACACCATTTGTTGCCCAGTTCCTGGCAGTGGACACCCAGCTGCTGCTGGGCAACAAGCAGCTGTCGCTGAGCCCAGAGGAGTATGTGTTCGCCGCGCTGAACCTGTACACGGACGTCATCAACATCTTCCTGTACATCCTCGCCATCATCAGCCGCGCCAAGGAGTAGCCACGCCGCCTGCCCGCCAGGACCCTGCCCCTGGCATGGCAGTGCCACCAAACCTCCCCCTCTGGTCCAGGGCCTGGCCTCGGTGGAGGGTGCCCTTGCCAACTGTATGTACACTGCAGACACGCCGTGTGGACTCACGTGGCCACACATGGTCTCCTTCCTGTAGCCCTTCTGCTCTGCCCTGGGCGATGTCAGGGTGTCCGCGCCACCCCACCCCCGCCCTTCACTGTTGCATGAGCCTTGCCTGCCAGCCCCACCCAGGGTCTGGGGGGTAGCACCAGGTCCCAGGGAAGAGGGAATGAGCCAAGAAGAGGGTGCACGTCTCCTCTCCTGCCCCATCCCTAGCCTGGCATCGCCACCTCTCCCTCTCAGGTGGGAGGGCAGGTCCTCATCTTTGCTGCGCCCCAAGGCAGGGGTGGGGGGAGGGGGCCGGAAGGACGCAGGCTTCTGTTCTGATGTCATTAAAGTTCAATAAGTGGAAAGACCTCTGCCCTGCTGGGTCTCATGGCAACCACTGCTGCGCTGTGGGGGCGGGGCTCAGTCACCTGGGCCACGTGAGTGGGCAGAGTGCAGAGTCTGAGGCCTAGAGGAGGCAGTGAGCACTGGGTCCTAGAAGCACGCCCCCCTCCTCACGTCTTGAGCCATGTCATGCACGCTGAAAAAGGGGACTCTTGAGGCCAACAAGGTGGGTGAGGGGATCTGGCTGTCTCCTGGGGATGGGTGCAACAGTAGGGGCTTGGGAGCAAGCTGGCCCTGCCCCACAGGACCCCAGATGCCCAGCCATTATGCAGTCCCATGCCCTGTTGGCCAAGTCCCACCCCTACCCCTCACCTCTGCCAGCATACCAACCCTTCCTAAGGCAGGCTCCTGGTCCCGACCCCCCCAAACATACAAGTGCCCGCCTAAAGCAGGATCTTGGGGTGCACTGCACTTGTCTGCCAGCATGTCTGCAGTGAGCGGTCATCTACCTGCCTACAGCCCTGGGACAAAGCGCACACACATCCCTGTTGTCTGCTGACTCCAGCCCTGGGGAGCCCCGCCCCTGGGCACTTTCTACCACTCTGGCCCCTGCCTGCCCCCCCCCCATGTCCTCAACTGGCACCTGGAGTGGTCACACACCCCTTCTGCATGGAGCATCCCCTCACCCATATCCACAGGGAAGTTGGGGCATTTATTCAAGCATTGGAACCACGACTGGTCCCAGTAGGAGGGCAGTGCAGGATGGGAGCAGGCTCCTGCCTAGTAGGACCTAGGGAGGGCAAGGGCTGTGGGCCTGGGGCAGGGGGCAGCTCAGGGTCAGGTCCACACTGAGGAGGGCCTGGGAGGTGGGTGTGTCTAGAAGGCCATCCCACTGAGGCCTGAGGTAGAATGAAACCAG
The DNA here is from genome assembly GCF_050624435.1 of Tenrec ecaudatus. Lineage (NCBI taxonomy): Eukaryota > Metazoa > Chordata > Mammalia > Afrosoricida > Tenrecidae > Tenrec > Tenrec ecaudatus. The sequence continues at coordinate 741,372 of NC_134534.1, read as the reverse complement.
AGAAACAGGCCAACCTGCCTGAGCTCCCAGGTGACAAGAGAGGCAGCCCCAGTGCCAGGGATGGCCTGCCCTCCCCGATAGGGCTGCTGGCACTGGGGTGGCCTGCCTGCACTGATAAGCCTCCGTGTCGGGTATAGAAGATCACCATCAGGCAAGGCCATCCTCTGATGCCTGTGGTGGATCAGGGCCACACTGCAGTCCTATCTGGACCAGACAGTGCCACCCCCACTCCAGCAAGGCGCAAACAAGCCCATTGCGCAAACAAGCCCTAGGCCACCACCCTTGTGTTAGTCTGGGTAGACTAGAGAAGCAAATTCATAGAGACTCATGTGTTTAAAAAAGAACTTTATATACAAGAGCAATAGAATACTGAGAAAACAGCTCATTCCAGATCAAGTCCATAAGTCCAATATTAGCCCACATGTCTGATACCAATATATAAAGTCCTCTCAGACCACGAAATACATGCAATGATGTCGAATGCAGGAATGGGCGCAAAGTCTTGTGGATCCAGTGGTGCTGTAAGCATCTCAGTGCTGGCAGGTGTCTCCACGTGGTTCCTTCAGCTCTGAAACTGACTACCTCAGGATTGCTTCATGTGGATTCTCAGAAATGTCTCAGGGAGTGAGCCTAGCCAGTAGTCTTCAAGGGAGTGAACAGAGTCTCCTGCCTACAAGGAGGAAGTGCAGGAGTTCCCAGAATCCTCAGGAGAAGGCCACACCCACACAGAGGCCTCCTTGGCTGTGATCTGATTACAGGCTAGACTCTACCCCTTCACTCTTAATCCCAAATTGATAAAGAATTATATAACTACCCCCCTGGCCCACCCTCTGAGTGGAGGGGCCAGTGTCTCCCTGGATGCCCCCAGCAGCCATTCACAGAAGAGCCCCAGGCCTGCCTCAGATCTCCCCAAACAAGCTCCCTGTGGTTTCCTCCTTGCACACTGTCAGAGACTATCCAAGCCAGGCGCCCTCTGCTGCAGTGGACCAGGTTTTGCTCTGCAGCCCTGGGGGGTCACCTGCTGCCCTCAGAGGAAGGACACCGTATGGGGTAGGGGGCCACAGCAAAAGAAGGGGCACTTATGTTTTCACTGGAAATGTTTGTTTACATAACAAAGAACTCACAGGAGTCTAGCCAATTCTGACTCAGTGACTCTACAGGACAGAGCAGAACTGCTCCTGTGGGCTTCCAAGACACTAACACTCTACAGGAGTAAAAAGCCACATCTTTTTGCCATGGAGCAGATGGTGGTTTCAAACTGCTGACCTTAGGATTAGCAGCCCAGTCAGCATGTAAATAAGCATTACCTCCGACACCCTGGTGAAGGCAGAGCCACAGATGTCAGTCTGAAAAACACCAGGCCAAGACACACACACACACACACACACACACACACACACACACACACACACACACACACACACACACACACACCGGCCCGCCCAAATGGTCTGAAACTAGTAGGTGCTGTGCAGAAGCAGACTCGCTGGCCAGAGAAGTAAAACCCCAGTAATTAACATGGAGGGAGGGCGTGCGCTGCAAGACCAGGTCCAGCACTGTCCCCTCACTGATGGAAACTGAAGACAACCAGAAAAAGATACATTACCTTCCAAAGAGGGTGCAGGAACCATGGAGGCCAGAAGTCAAGGGATGGTTTCCTTCTAAGAAGACATTGTGAAGCTACAACCTCTGGATCCAGTGAAAGTATCCTTCAACATCAAAGGTACCAGAGTGAAAACCAAAGACGTGAAAACCTGAAGGCAGCCCCTTGCCCCTGAGACTCGAGATGAGTAACAAAAAGTGGCTTTGAGCTCCAAGGACCTGGAAGCACAGGGCCCTGGGAAGAAACCCAAACTCACTGCCGCAGCGGCCCTGCAGGGTGGGCGGAACTGCCCCTGGGGCTCCCAGACCCACTGTTACAGGAGTAGAAAGAAAGCCCTGACTTTGATCTGCAGAGCAGCTGGCGGTTTTGAACTGCCCACCTTTCAGTTTGCAGTCCAACTCGTAACCACCAGGGCTCCCTGGGAAGATAGGAAAGCAGAGAAAGCAACTGAAAAATACGTATTGACGGTTTAAAACCTAACAGTGCTTTGTGGAACTTACAAAATCCTGTCACACAAAAGAGAGTTAAGTGATCCAAGGTCTTTGTATTGTTTGGGAAGGGAAAGTAGTTCAAATAAAATGAAGGACTCGTTTTCAAGTCTCTAGGATGCAATGACAAAAGAATATACAAATAAAAAGCTAAGCGGGAGAAGGGAAATGAGATGGTGGTCACCTTACTGGGCCCGGAAGTGGTGTCTGGCCGAGTCCACCGCATATTGAGGCCGAGCATACAGATTGGAATGAGCTGGAGTTCATGCCAACTCCATGGTCCCTCTGCTGAGCGAGGGTGAGTGCCATCCTGTCAATCAGGCGGTGGCGTGGTGAGGTCTCCTGGGGGAGTGGTCCTTCTATAAGAGAGGTACTGGAAACTTCTCTTTCTCTGTCTCCCTCCCTCTCCTGCTTGATGGGACTCTGTGCCTGCCCCAGAGGTGGCTCCCTGTGGGCCGCTCATCCAGGAAGCTCTTGGGTACTTGCCATGTTCCCCCCAACTCTGGATCCAAGCGACTCTGCACCCACCAGCCTGGGACACCACCACCCGCCCCGCCCCCCTGCCCCCCCCCACACACACCCTGCATTCCGTTTCACCTTTCTGTGCTCACTGGCCTGCAGCTACCTGAGTCTGGAGAGGGCTCCTGTCCACCTCAGACCCACAGGCTTGCACTGGCCTGGGCTGGGGCTCCTCCTCCACCTAAGAGTGATTTCTACATAGATGCGTGTCCTCGCCTACCACACTTCCTTCATCCAACGAAGAATGTCAGCAAAGCCTGAGAGCAAGCATCATGCTTGCTTACGAGGGATGACCGAAAGCATGTCTGCTGAGTGTGAGAGTGGGGCGGGGCACTGACATCCGTCCCCTTGGAATCTGTGCTGCTGACTGGGCAGCAGGGCAAGAAACCAACAAGATGCGTCCAGGACTAGGAGGGAAGAGACAGAATGCCCTTGTTTACAGATGCCATGATGGAGACAGAGAGAATCCATGCTAAGCTACAGACATGCCACTTGAAATTAACGCAGAAATTCAGCATGGGCCAGTATTGAAAAACCAATAGCATTTGTACGTATGACCAAGTAGAAAAATAAAAGGTTTAAACATCAGCATTCACCCTGACTTGTGAAGTGTGAATTCCAAGAACAACCTTAAGGAATGGAGGGTGCTCTTCCCTGACACACACACAGGGCTGCGGGAGGAACTGAAGAGCCTGATGCTTCGGGCTCACCATCAGGCCAGGCCCCCTGTGACTGGCAGAGAGCCGGTGGAGGGCAGGCGGCCCCTGAGACGGACTGGCATGGGAGCCTAGCAGCGGGCTCCAGGGGACCAACTGGAGGCTGGCCCAGCATCTCGAGGTGCCTTGCTGTGCTGTGTACAAGGTCACCTGGCGTAGGAGCCGACTGAACTATCGTCATCGTCAAGAGCCCACCCCCACCCTGAGCACGACACAACACCAGCCCAGCCGGCTACCTGCCAGCGTTCCACCAGTGTCCCGCTGTTGGTGTGGCTTTCCGTGGCTGATCCCTCCCAAGTGGGCAGCCTGTTCCTTGTCTGCAGGCTGCACTTCTGCTGGAAGCTCCGCTGAAACCTGCTGGGGTCGGAAGTACCCATGACGGAGCTGCAGTATGGTAGTCACGCCCGACAAACGGAGGAGCTAGGGGTGGGCTTGCTGCTTCGTAATTCATCGAATAAGAGGATGGGAGATTGGAAAGCACAACACATAAACCTTAGAAAAGGATGCCCGGCCGTTGAAGCCTGCTGTCGAAAGCCACCCCACAGAACTGCGCCCCTGCAGGGATTCCATGGCCAGGATCTCCCTGGAAGCAGAAGAGCTGCTGGGCTTGAGCCGCCTGCCCTCAGCCAGCCTCGGAGCTAAACTCCCTGGCGAGCACAGGGGAGAACGGACAAAGGCCATTTCTAAGTGCACCTGGAACACTCGCCACCGCTGCCCACGGGCTCGCACGTCACAGCACAGTTGAACAAAGCAGCCTTGACTGCCAGGCAAACCCGTGCGAAGGAAGCGGCACACTTCCAGGCAACCCGTCGCGGTGGTGGTGGTGGTGGTGGGTCCACCCCGTCAGTTCCGACTGAGCGAACCTATGTGCGGCCGCTGGGCACGCTGCCTGGTCATGTGCCATTCGCACAGGTGCCTTCGCCCACCGCTGCAGAGCCGTGTCCTCCCATCTTGTCCAGGGCGTCCTTTTCTTCGCTGACCCTCTGCTTCCCTGGCATGCTGCTGTCCTGCTCCGGGACCCAGCTCACCAGCCTGGCCTCCTGGTGGTCTTGTCGCGCTTGTGTGGTGGGCTGCCCACCACGAAGTATGCGCTTGGAAACCATACGCCACTCCACGGGAGAAAGATGAGGCTTTCTACTCCTGCAAAGGTTCCAGTCTTGGAAACCCACCAGGGCCGCAAGACTAGGAGTCAGAATCCGTTTGATCAACCAAGAAAACAAACCCTGCCACTGAGCGGATTCTGACCCGCAGTGACGCCGCAGGACAGGCATTGCTGAGACTGTAACTCTGTACAGGAACAGACAGCCTCATCTTTCTCCGTCAGAGCTGCTGGTGGTTTCCCAGTGCTGACCTGGGGGTTAGCACCCCACCACCGCACCGCCAGCTGTGGCGTAACCACTGCACCGCCAGGGCGCCTTCTAGATAACCCACAGCTGAAAAAAGAAGGAAAGAAAGATATCACAGGGGAAATCAGAAAAATATTTCGAGATGAAAGATTGCAAAAATATGAGCAGCACAAGAGCCCTGGTGGCGTAGTGGTTATGCATTGAGCTGCTCATCTCAAAGTCAGCAGTCCAAAACCACCAACCGCTCCAGGGGAGAACGGTGAGGCTTTCTAGTCCAGGGAAGAGTTACATTCCCAGAAACCCAAAGGGGCCATTCCTGCAGGGGTGTCGTGAGCTGGCACCGACCCCCTGACAATAAACGGTGCGGAGGATAGCATGCCGCTGTGCACCAAAGAGTCCGTGATTCAAACCCACCAGCCGCTGCGCGGGTGCAAGATGAGGCCCCTCTGCTTCCAGGAGGAGTTCCAGCCAGGACGCACTGTCAGACAGCTTCCTCCTTTTTGAAATAATTTTATTGGGGGCTCGTACAGCTCTGATCACAATCCATACCTCCACATCCATGTGTCAGGCACATTTGTACATTTGTTGCCATCATCATTCTCCAAACATTTTCTTCTTTTTTAATAAATCATTTTATTGGGGCTCATACAACTCATCACAATCCACACATGCATCAATTGAGTAAAGCACCCTTATACATTCGTTGCCCTCATCATTCTCAAAATTCGCCTTCTGCTTGGGTTCCTGGAATCAGCTCATTTTCTTCTTTTCCCTTCCCCTCCCCCTTCCCTCATGAACTCCAAACATTTTCTTTCTACTTGAGCCTTGGTATCAGGTCCTCATTTTTTCTCCTCCTGCCCCTCCCTCCCTCAGGAACCCATGATAATTTATAAATTGTTATTTTTTCATGTCTTACACTGACCAGCGTCTCCCTTCACCCACTTTTCTGTTATCTGTCTCCCAGGGAGGGAGTTATATGTAGATCATTGTGATCAGTTCCCCATTTCTCCCCTTCCCCTCCTGGTATCACTACTCTCATTATTGGTCCTGAGGGGTTTATCTTTCCTGGACTCCCTGTGTTTCCAGCTCTTAATTGTACCCGTGTACATGCTCTGGTCTAGCCAGACTTGTAAGGTAGAATTGGGTCACGATAGTGGAGGGAGAAGAGGGAGCATTAAAGAACTAGAGGAAAGTTGTATGTTTCATCAGTACTATACGGTACCCTGGCTGGCTCCTCTCCTCCTCGAGACCCTTCTGTAAGGGGCTGTCCAGTTTCCAGGCAGCTTTCTCATGCCCTTCAGGGTGGCTGTGGGTCAGAAGCTATCTCAGAAAAGAAGCAGGTTGTAAACGTGGTGGCTTGGGGGGGGGGGTCCATCTCCACAAGCTGGAAGAGGAGGAGGAAGGAGCCTGCAGGAACAGAGGAGAGAGTGGGACACATCTCAGCAGAAAAAGAGAGGGCACAGAAAGGCCATAAAACAAGATACAAGGGAGCCCTACAGTGGGTTGTTTGTGGGGGGAAAACATGATAAACCGTTAGACTGATCAAGGAAACAAAAAAGAGGGATAATATCAAGAATGAACAAAATCACTAAAGACCTACACACACTAGAGCAGTGGTTCTCAGCCTTCCTAATGCCATGATCCTTAAATACAGTTCCTCATGTGGTGGTGACCCCCCCCCCAACCGTAAAATTATTTTCATTGCTACTTCATCACTGTCATTTTGCTACTGTGATGAGTCAGATGACCCACAGGCTGAGAACCGCTGGCCTAGCGGCTAATGTGAGGCTACAGCTAACAACTGTAAGTTGTCCATACATTGGGCAGCTTAGGGGATCAGACAAGCCACATGGAAAATCACCGACCACCAAAGCTGACTCAAGAAACAGATCCGAATATCCCTATTTAAAAAAACAAAACAACTAAATCTAGAACTAGACCCCTCCCCCCAAAGTCAACAAAAACTCCAGCCTTCAGATGGCTTCACTGGTGAACTCTGTAAAATGTCTAGTGAATAAACAATGCAGTGCTGCACAGTTCCTTTCAGAGGCTGAAAGAGGAGGGAATGCCTCTCAGCTTGTTTTGTTGACGGCAGCTTTGCTCTGGTGGCATAGTAGTTCGGGGGTGAGCGCTAACTTCAAGACCAGCAGTTCAAAACCACCAGCTGCTCTGCTGGAGAAAGACACGGCTTTCTACTCTGTGGCAGTTCCATCATCTGTGGTCCATCCGAGAGGCTTAAGAGTGAAGGGATGGAGGTTAGTCTGTCAGTCAGGTCGCAGGTGCGAAGGAGATAAATAGCTCGCTGGAGGTGGGACACGTGCTCACTCCTTGGAAGACACTGCAGCTGACAAGACACGTGGAGCTATGCTAGTGCCCTGAGCTGGAGGAGCCACATGGAGACCCTGCCAGCACAAAGATGATTACAATGCTACAGGATCCACAAGACTTCCCATCCACTGGCCTGTGATCTTCCTGCATTTGGGTCATTGCATGTGTTGTAGGAGTCTAAAAAGGAATTTATAGATTGGTATCAGACTTATGGACTTGATCTGGTCTGCATTGGGGGATTTTCTCAATGTTCGATTGCTCTTGTATATAAAGCTCATTCTTAAAGCACATATGAGTCTCCCTGGATTTGTTTCTCTGATCTAGCCAGACTCACACATCCTCCCATAAAGAGTCACAGCTTGGGAAACCCACAGGGACACTTGTGCCCTGTCCTACAGGGTCACTGTGAGCACATATCTATCCCTCCTGGACGTCTATACAAAACTCATGAGCTATGCCTATACTGAGTCATGAGTTGTTGTTTTTTTTTAAACATTTTATTAGGGGCTCATGCAAGTCTTATCACAGTCCATACATACACATACATCAATTGTAGAAAGCACATCTGTACACGAGTCATGAGATTTTAAAAAGAAGAGTATGCCATAGCAAAATGAGATTCATCCCCATTAATGCATAATCCAAATACCAATTAATGTAATTCACCTGATCTATAAGAGACCTCCTTTAGAAATGGGCCAGGGAATTGAAGAGACACTTCACCATGAACGCACACACACACACACACACACACACACACGGGCAAAGGCTCCTGGAAAGATGCTCAATGTGAAGCAAGTCAAACATTTTAAAAGAGAGGCGCACCTCCCCCTCACAGGATGGCGTGGTTGTGAGGAATGCTCTGGAGGCCACCGGACAGCGGCCACTTCCTCCCTCCAGAGCCTGACTGGAAGGTGTCACCGCTGGGGAGCACCAACCACAGTTCCTCAGAAGGCAGCCGAGGGTGCCGCCCTGCTCGGCGTCTGCCCAGAAGACGTGGGGAGAGGGGCCCCGCAGCTCCTGTTGTACATGAGCCGGACAACAACTGAGACGTGAGATTGAAAGAAATAGAAAAGTTTAGTAACAAAAGAAGAAGAACCTGTGCAGGGACCAGCGACCTGAAAAGAAAAAATGGATCGCCGGTCCCCCTGCTTAGAGACTTGGTTTTGATAAGGTTTCATTAAACTGCTGAGCTGTGCAAGCCAGCTGGAACAGAAGCAGAACTTGCGGTTAAGCAACGCAACTGAGCAAGCAGACTTTGCGGTTGCACAATTTCCTGGTCCAGGATAGTCTTTTGCTGGATTTTAGGAACAAGGGATATTTGGGGTTTTTGTTGTTGTTGTTGTTTTGCTATAAGGCCTGAGGTTGCACTTTAGGGCCGGTGCAGAATGATTGCTTAATATAAAATGGCTTTATTTAGGCTAGCTATCACACTCCCTGGGCACTAGTCACGGCGGCCCAAATGGAAAACAGCGCAAGTGTCCATCAACAGATGAACTGATGGGCACCCTGCGGCCCTTCCACACGTGGAACCTATGCTACCGCAAGGAGCCTGGAGTCCCCACAGGGCTCAGCAAATGGACTTTGAAAAGCTGGGTGAAGTCACTAAAGACACCAATCTCATGGCCTTCCAGGCAGTCCTGACCCAGGGTGACCCGACAGCAGGGAGCAGAACTGAGACTAAGTCTTTCCAGGAGTAGAAAGCCTCGTTTCCACCCACAGATGGCTGGTGGGTTTGAACACTCACCTAGTGGCTAGCAGCCCAAGTGGTTAACCACTGCACCACCAGGTCCCCTTATGGCAGCGGTTCTCAACCTGTGGGTCTCAACCCCTTTGGGGGTCAAACGACCGTTTCACAGGGGTCACCCGATTCATAACAGTAGCAAAATGACAGTATGAAGTGGCCACGAAAATAATTTTCTGGTTGGGGTCACCATAACATGAGGAACTGTATGAAAGGGTCGCGGCATTCTGAAGGTTGAGAACCACTGCCTTAAGGCAAGCGTGTTAGGACCAATGTCTGAGCCCACAGATGTGACACTTCCTGACCAGGCACAGGCCGGCAGCCCAAAGTGAGTGACCTCACCACCCAATGGGGGCGGGGTCACTGCTCAGCATGTCTGTGAAGGGTGACAAAAGAGGGAACCCCACCGTGGTAAGCTCTGCAGAGCATGGTAAACAAACATAGTCCCACGGGGTTTGGCAAACAATGGCTAATGCTATGTTAAACATACTTTAGCCACAGTTTATTTTGTTTGTTTTGTTTTTCAGGGGAAAGAAAGACTGAAAAAGAAAACTTAATTATCAAAATCAATTTTAAAAAGCATTTGAAAAATTCTGTACCAACTCACGAGAAAGTGTTTCAGCAAACTAGAACAGAAGAAACACCCGGGCCGGATCGAGGGTACCTGGGAAGCCCCACGTAAGCATGGGCAGGGGAGCCTGGCACCGTGTGTCACGGTCCACACCCTCCAGTGCCCTTCAACTTCTCGTGGAGGCCCTCGCCAAGGTGATGAGGCAAGAAAACCAAACCAAACATGATCAAATGCATAGAATACCATGAGAAATCTACACACACACACAGATCCTTCCTAATGAGTCTGTCCATCAATACGACACTTCTGGCCATAATTCCGTGGGTGACAAGGTCTTTTCAGGGGCATTTGCTACTATCTAATGGACAGGGTGAGGGTGGGATCAAGACCTGACCGCAGTAGTGGTGTGGCCCCAGCACACCCAGGGTTTCCTTGGGGGGCATCGCTGACTCTCCTGAGTCAAGGGTGTGATGGGCACCATCCTTTGTTTTCCTCGCATGGCACCACCTTACTGTGCGGAGACACCTCCCCCCAAGAGCCAGCCCCTGTTCCCTGACTGAGCTGTCGGAGAAACAAGAAGACTTGGTGCGGCTTTTGGACATTTTTGGCTTCTGGCTCCTGGCCGTGCATCTGGCCCGCCTCGGCCTGACCCTCAGATTTGGAACTAGGCAGCAAGACGATTCCTGAGAGTTCCGTGAGTTTCTGTGGGAGGTGGCGGCGGTTCCAGAACCCAGGGTCCTGAGGGAATGTGGTCGCTCGAGAGGCGTGGGGGGAAGTGGAGCAGAATAGCCTCTTGGGAGGCTTGGGCATGGTCAACCTCCAACTCCTTGGGACTAGCCTGGTATTGATTCTTCTAGAAGGAATGATGACCACAAGTAGAACAAAGGAGCTTAATAATGTCACAAATTAAAGTTCAATAATTTTTAACATCTCACTGTTACACACTAAACCCAACCCGACCTGCAGCGGTGGAGTCGGTCCTGACACATCCCAGCCCTGTGCGTGGTGCCAGGACTGTGGAGCTTGATGGGAGCAGACAGCCCTGCCCTTCCCTGCACAACAGCTGACGGGCTTGGACCACCAACCTTGCAGTTGGCAGACTAGCACCTAACCCAGAGTGCCACCAGAGCGCCGCAGAAAGAGGAAACCTTACAATCAAGCGCATGTGCATGTGTGCGTGATTCACAATGGCATTCCAGAGACCACTCCTCAGGACCACGTCTGGGTCCAACGAGGGCAGACGCTGCAGACAGATGGCAGAAGCAAACAGTGGGGTGTGCTACCTCCAACGGGCTTCAGAGACTCCCTGAGAGCTACATACCCTGAACTATGTGGCAGTTTCGAGGCCGTGTCTCACAAGTTCGTTACAGTGAACAGAGGACAAAGGAAGCCTCATTCACAGGGACAAGAGGCAGCCTTGGCCTGTCGCTCCCCAAGGTCTCAGACTGCATTGATTATCAAAATGGCCACGCTTGCCTACAAGGCTTTGTTTGCCCAAACTCGCTGAATTGGAACATCTTTACTGATTAAGTTTAGAGGCCTTTTTTTTTTTTCACCACAAGGGGGTGGGGAGCTATTGCAATGGTGTGTGAGCCCGGGTTGACTAGAGAAACAAATTCATAGACACTCATCTGTGTGTAAGAGAGAATTTTATAGACAAGAGCAACTGTATATTGAGAAAACATCCCAGCCCAGTCCAGATCAAGTCCATAAGTCTGATATTGGCCTGTACATTCCTCTTCAGACTCACACAATGCATGTAAATGTCAGGTTTCTCAGGTGGGAAACACCTCCGTTCTTGGCTCCGTTCTTGAATTCACGCTGAAGCCTGGTTTGTGACCCAAGTGGGCTTTTGTAGAGGCCGGGAGAAGTTTCAGGTTTTACAGTCTCAACAGAGTACGCCCTATTTCAGGGAAGTGCGCCAAACCGCGTGAGCCAAGCCGTGCTGGGCCCACCACGGAACACGGTCAACCTCGTGGGACTGCGTGCCCACCCATGGTGAGCTGAGGCCAGAGAGACTGTGGCACGGCTGAGCGGGCGCAGGAGCAAGGTCCAGAGGGGAGAAGGCAGAAGGGCCAAGGAGGCCAAGGTATTTATACCTCTGGATGGGGAGGAGTGGTCGAAGTTTCGGTTGACCCCATTGGCTGAATCAAGCCCTCCTGGGCCTAGTTTGGGCCTTCCAGGTGTACCTCCCACCCGGCTTGAGGGGCTTGAACTGGAGCATACCCAGTTAAGGTCTTTACAGGTGTTTAATGCTCGCCTGATTTTCTTCCAACCTCCTGTAGGGGGCCTGGTGCAGGCCTGGCTATTCCGCTACCTAACCCAATGACGCTGAATGCAGGAAGATCACAGGCCAGTGGGCGGAAAGTCTTGTGGGTCCAGTGGTTCCATCAGCTTAGCTCCATGTGGCCTGTCAACAGGGAGGGCTCACAGAGAGAGTGTGTCCCACCTCTGGGGAGGAAGACAGGAGCTCCCAGAACCCTTAGGAGAAGGTCATGCCCACACAGAGGCCTCACTGGCTATGAGCTGATTGACAGGCTGGACACCACCACGCACCCAAGTTGACAAGAGGTTCTGTGACTGCTACAAATGGGTTCTAGCAAACTCTCTAAACATACTAGATGACAAACTGTGTCACGCTTGCAGTGCTTGATTGACAGCACGCTAGCTCCCTGATCCCCTCCATCGCAAGAAGAACTCATGGGCTCGCCTATGGTGCCCTTGTGGTTATAATGGGAAGGGACAGGGTCTGATCAGCAGAGTTGGCCTGCCTGACACTAGGTCTGGAGGAAAGCCGGCGCCCGGGAGACTCGTTAGAGATACGGTGCTCAGCGTGCTCACTGAGAAGCCCTCGGTCTCACTGGCATCTCAGTTCCAGAATCCCAGAAGGCAGGCTGGTGCGGGAGCAGAGACCACACTGCTTGCAGCTCCCCCGTCTTGAGTCAGCCTTACAGTCCTGAGAAGGGTGGGAAGCCCCACATCCACTTCCCAGACGCCAGCAGCCACGAGGCTCGAGCTCTCGGGCACAGCTCTAATGCGGCCTTGGTGGGCTCCACGGACACGGTGGCTGCAATGAGGGGCTCAGACGTCCTCACTGTGAAGATGGCGCAGGACTGGGCAGTGCCAATAAGACGGCACCTGTGGACCGCTAACTGCGTGCGAGGCTGGTGGTTCAAACCCGCCAGGCCTCCTGAGGGAAAAGGAGGAGCAGACAGCCTGGGAAACGCAAAAGGAGCACATCTACTCCCCCCCGGGGTCATCACATCATCTGGTGTCAACTTGAGACTATTGAGAGAGAAGGGGTGGAGTTTAGCCCATCAATCAGGTCGCAGCTCAGTGACTTCATTTGGAGGCACGATGGAGATAAATAGCTCACTGGAGGCCAGACTCACGCTACCTGCTTCCTCTTCCTGTTGACAAGACACATGGAGCTACACTGATGGAACCAGAGCCCTGGAGCTGGAGGAGCTATATGGAGACCCACACCAGTGCTGAGATGTTTCCTCCACCACTGGACCCACAAGACTTTCCACCCACTGGCCTGTGATCTTCCTGGACTCGGTGTCATTGCATGTGTGGTGTGTGTCTGGAGAGGAAATTGCACACTGGTACTGGGCGTATGGGTTAAAATCATACTTCTGGACTTGATCTGGACTGGGCTGTGATGTTTCCTTACTGCACAATGACTCTGAGATAAAGCTCTCTCACACACACCCAAGTGTCTCTGCATTTGTTTCTTGCCACCGGACTAGCACAGGCCTGTCGTGTCGGTCGCAGTGAGTGTGGAACGGACCCCACAGTAGTGCTGTGCCTCTGACCTCAAGGGTTACACTAAAGCAACTTTCGTCAAACTCGAACACCAAAATGGAGTGCCATCTGGCCGATTCAGTCAAGACATTAAACCAAAGTTTCCAAGAAGCCAGTCTCCACTGCCAGCCGCCTCCACACAAGCCACACCTCAGTCTGCCCTGGGATCAGCCTGGTAGATGGTGCCCGACCAAGATGACAACCAAGCGCTCTGATCTTGGCCAGCCAGATGGGCCTACAAGATGGGGAGAGAAATGGGGGATTGACCTCAAATTCTCCAAATATCTTCAGACTCACTGAGCCAGCTGAGACCGAACAGCTCCCTCAGGCTGCTGCCCTGAGACCCTAGACCAGGAAGAGACACACTCCCTGAGGCTGCTGCCCTGAGACAGTCTGGACCAGAAACAGACACACGCCCTTGAGGCTGCCTCTTAGCAAAAGAACGGACTGCCATACCAAGTAGAGGGCATTAGCCGTGGGACTGGCGCTCCGCTAAAAAAGCAAAAAGTCTCCCTGCGATCCAGAGGTGGACACCACTCTCAAACAAACCCGAGACGGTCAGGGAGGTGGGGGAGACTGGGAATGGAGCCGCCTGCTCGTAACTAAGGAGAACGCGGGCACCTGTGGGAGAGGCAGCTCAGGCCTGCAGTGCACGTGGAGGCGAGCTTGTTCTCATGCCGCACAGCCCTGCTTCCCGGGACGTTGACTTGTGCAGTCTGTGGCGGGTGCGCCAATAAAAGTGTCCCGTGCAAAGCAGCAACCACAAACCCAGGGGAGCAGATCTTCGTGGAGCCTGGGGACAGAAGGGGGGTGGCTAGTCCAGGAGCCCCACAATCCCAGCCTGGGGACTGGAGCTTCACTCTGGGGACAACTGGGAGCCACCATGGTTGAGCAGGGCAGTGACTGAAGCAGGGCCCTTTAAAGAAAACCGCCTCCTGAGGATAGGCACAGGGTCTGTGGGGCTGGACTGAGTCTAATGACTGTTCTCAGAGTCTCTGAGGGGGGAGAGGTAGCATGAGCGGGAGGTCAGGGTGGGCCTACAGATCCGTGGGGTGGGGCAGGCCCGAGGGCCCAGAAGGAGACCCACCCCAGGGACCACCACACAGCCACAGAAACATCTATTAAATGCACATCAAAAAATGGGAAACTCTCACCCCTTGGCTTTCCCTTCTTCGCATTGGTAGCTTCTGATGGTGCTGTTTCCCCAGGAATCCTCCCCATCAAAGTGACTGGGGTCTCAAATTGTGTTCCCTCCCAATGTGCTTTGGGTTTGAGGTACAAAAAGACAAGATGGGCGTGGGGCATGGGGTAGCGTCTCCCAACGAAGGCCATCGGAAGGCCTTGCTGCCCTCAAAGGAGGAGCAGGTGCCCTGTCTTGAGGAAACAATCCCTCCATGGGACGGTCCCGCTCTTGTTGCACCAGTGCAGCTTTCCATTTTAATTTTAACAAATGTATTCACGACTAATCACGGGTTCAGTAGGCACAACTGTACGGTTAAAATATATAAAGATGATAGTAAAGTCGTAGAGAGAGTACAACAAAGGTGTCAGACACACTCCATGGTGACTGCTCACTTCAGCTCCTCTTGGTGGTCCACGTGGAGGTGGGGGACAAGAGGGCAGGTGAGCGCTCTCATGAGGGTTTCTTTCTGACCAAAGCTTGCATATCTGTGGGGGCAGGCAAGCCCTCTGGCTACAGATAACAACGTACATCAAGAGAAAGGCTTGTAACACAGGCAACACAAGCAATAGGAGGGCCATGACCTAGGGGTGTACACACAATAGTTCATAGAGGGAATAGCAGTACATATGTGGCAAGATGGGCGGACCCTAGACTCAATATAGGGGCCTAACCTTAGTCACCCTTGAGTGGCCCGGGCTTGCCTTTAGGGCTCTCCTTCAAGGGAACAATCTCAGAGGGAGTGGGCCCTACTTAGGGTGAGTCAGACAAAACGGTCTGATTGCTCTAGACACCCTTAAGGAGAATAACCTCCGACCTCCTTTCAATGACCTAGTGTACAGTCATTTGCCATGTGTAGCAAGCAGCGTCTTGGGTTTGGCACATATGTGGGGGAGACAACTTGGGAGAAATCTTTCTGTTTCCCACAATAACCCATGATTTGAGATAATTTATCAAGCTTACCCCCATATTACCATAACCTTCTAAGCCGAGCTCCCTGCCTTAAACGGAACTGGCTCAGAAGATCCCCTAAGGAGCTACGATTCTGGTTGGATCTTTAAAAGTCTTTATTGCCAGTCGGATGAAGGTGTGCAGAGCCAGCCAGTTTTCTCGTCATCGATGCACGCACATTGTTGTTCCCTGTCACTGATTGCTGCCCCGCCCCGCCTCGGGGTGTGGCCCGCATGGACAGGAAGGGCTGTGAGTGAGCTCTTGAGCATCTGCAAGGAAGCCACCATGCTGGCGACCTTCATAATGGGCCTCTCTCTTGTCCCTTGTGGAGGCCCAGGAAGCCACTCCGAGGAACTGTGCAGACCGTCAGCGCGAACCAGCCTCTGACTACTGAGGAGTCCGTGCTTGCAAATGCACGGTTATAATATGTGAAGACCATAGTAAAGTCACAGAGAATAGGAGAGATAGGGGAGGGAGTCAACAAAGGAGCCAGACACGTTTCATGGTAGCATGTCCCCTCCTCCAGGATGGCCGTGGTCTCAACAGCCGGGTCTGCAGAGAGAGAGGGAGGAAGAGGGCAATAGTTCTAACCAAGGCATACGTATACTGAGGGGCATGCAGGACACCCTGATTACATCATAACGGAAAGGGGTTGTAGGGTTGGCATACACCAGTCGGAGAGGGACAAGTTAGGGGTGTACACACAAACAGAAGGGGCGGCACGAAGGGTCCACATGTGACAAGATGGGCAGACCCTAGATTCAAGATGGCAGCCTAACCTTGGCTGCCGAGTGCACAGTCGTTGACCATGGGTTGCACGCAACGTCTTAGGTTTGGCATATATTTGGAGGACAACCTGGGGAAACCCCCTGCATCCCACAAAAGACATGGGAACGACTCCCGGGAAGCAGAAGGCTTTAAAGGCAGGACGACACCTGCCCGACCCAATGAGGAGCTCATCTTCTGCAGGTGAGCTGGCGCCTTGGCATTCAAAGACGAGAGTGCTGATGGCTACAGAACCTGCTCCGGTGTCCTTTCGGCAAGGGGCCGCCAGCACCCACAGCAGGCCAGCCATGCTTCTGGACCTGTGGCCTTGTGAGCAGACCAGGGTGTGGTCTTGCGTCTATAAGCTCTACAGAGTTAAGACACCTGGTGGGCCTCACAGTGGGCAATCAGAAAAGAAATGCAAATAGCCGGTAAACAGGAAGAGATGTTCAGCCTCAGACATCTTCAAGAGAAGGAAAATCCAATTCTGCAGTCATGCTGGGCACAGAGTGAGCCCTCAATAAGCATTGCTGAATGATTTGATAACAAGCCTTCAAATGGCAGAAATGAAGTCTGACAATATCAAATGCTGGAGAAAGAGTAGATCCACACGATCACTTCACATGTTGCTGGTAAACCTGAAATTTAAGAAGTCACTTTGGAAAGCCAATCTGACATTGTCTTGTAAAGTTGAAAACCCACATTCTCACAACCCAGAATCCTACTGTCCAGGAAGATCCAAGAGAAATGCCCATGTGCGTATGCGAGAGACACATATAAGAATGTTCCCAGCAAGTGGAGAGCAAATGCCTTGAGAATGATTGGGGCAGGGAATGTATGGATGTGCTTTATACAATTGATGTATGTATATGTATGGATTGTGGTAAGAGTTGTTTGAGTCCCTAATAAAATGTAAAAGAAGAAAAGAGAAAAAAATGATTAGGGCAAAGACTGTACAGATGTGCTTTATACAATTGATGTATGTATATGTATGAACTGTGAAAAGAATTGTATCAACCCCAATAAATTGTTAAAATTAAAAAATTAAAGAAATGCAAGAACTGAGGAAACACTTATGTAAAGTATCTTTTCTGAATAAAATGCAGTTTATTCCAGGCTGTGAAAAAAAAAACAAAAAACTCCTCCTACCTTTAGCACAGGCAGCAAAACATTTCACGATCTCATTAATAAAATATTTCCCAACCTGGTAAAAAAAAAAAAAAAGAATGTTCCCAGCAGCCAAACCCCCACAGCAACCAAATGCCCACAGACAAGATCATTGAAGCATAAGTCTATGCAAGTCCGGTCCTCTCGCACACAGATGAGTGTGCGCTTCTCCAGAGGAAGGACCGGTGAGCCTAAGCAGGACAGCATTGGAGAAAAAGGAGTCCTGAAGGACATGTAACAATATCATTTCTTTTTGCCGCTTTAGAACCTTTATTAGACCATCCGCTACACATCTGCAGGTTTTTGAAAGTGGTGACAGACATGTTTGGCAACCACTGTGTAGAGTTGTTTGGTAAATCTTCATCCTCATTACGTTTCCTGGACAACCATACACGGATATAGTACGGACGGTCCTGATCCCTTTGGCCCAGACAGCTGTTAATCCTGGTGTTGATTCGTCCATCTGGTGTCCCCGTCTCCTTCACAGCAAACGTCCGAGGGCCGTGCTTCGTGGAGCCCATGCCACGGATGCGCTTGTGAATGGTGATGATGTTCTCTGAGGTCACGACTTTGTTGAGAGCCAAATGGCCAAATGCTCTCACCACCCAGCTCAATGGGAGCTCTAGTGAGGACCAGCCTGGAGAGACACAGAATCCTTGAAAACTGTTCGCTGTTCCTGTTTATAGCTTGGTGACATCAAGTCCACTGGGACCCAGAGAACCAGTGACAAGAGTGTCACCCTCTGGGTGTTTCCTCAGCTGTCACCTTCATGGAAAGGGGCCTGGTGGAGCAGTGGGTTGGGCACCGGGCTGCCCCAGAGGGTTCTGACTCTGGGTAACAAGAGGAAACACTGGCCAGGGGTGCAGGGTCCTCGCCATGGCTGTTTGTATGTCTGAGCCCCGTGTTGCAGCCACGATGTCCATCCATCACCTCAAGGGTCTTCCTCTTTTTCATGGACCCTCTGCTCTACCAGGCGTGCTGTGGGGGACACTGAATGGGTCCAAGGGACGCTTGTGCCATTGAGGGCAAATTACAGGAACATCAGAGAAGACAAAGCGTGCAAAGGCTCACCTCTTCCATGATGACCAGACCAGAATGAGACCGTACTTTATTACCGCACAGACTTACATGACCTCGGGTAAGCCAGCCACGGCGGGCGCATACATAACAGGAAGGGGTTGTACATGTGACGGGGAGACGAGCTGGAGAAGCACACGCAATAGGAAGGGGGGCACAGGGGACACACATGTGACAGGAAGGCACAACATAACAAGGCAGCAGCCTAGCTCAGCTGAGTTGGTGTGACCTTGGCTGTCTTTGAGCTCTCCTTCAGGGGAACAGCCCATTACCCTTATCAGGAGGTAGTGGGCCCTACTTAGGGGGGGACAGACAATAGGGTCTGATTTTTTTTTAATCTTTGTTGGTCCGTTTTAATGATTTTACAATTATAAAAACTACAGAAAATTAAGTCTCCTCCTTTATCAACTGAGATTCTTAATGGTATTTCATTTCAGTGCAAAGACAGAAAAGAAAAAAGGGAGAAGATGGGGGTGGGAAGGGGGAGAGAAAGAGACGTTTGCATTTCTGTTGAGAAATATCATATTGAAAAAATATCATATTGATGAACAATCTGGAGGAGAAAACAATGGGATCTACAGTTCCTGGGGAATGTGGGAGAGGGGGAGGTGGGGGGAAAGGAAGTGGTGTTAACAAATCCAGGGACAAGGGAACAACAAGTGATCCAAATCGGTGGTGAGGAGGGTGTAGGAGGTCTGGTAGGGCATGATCAAGGGTAATGTAACAAAGAGGAATTTCTGAAACCCAAATGAAGACTGAGCATGATAGTGGGACAAAAGGAAAGTCAAAGGAAATAGAGGAAAGAGCTAGGAGCAAAAGGCATTTATAGAGGTCTAAATAAAGGCAAGTACATATGTAAATATATTTATATATGAGGATGGGGAAATAGATCTATGTGCATATATGTATAGGTTTAGTACTAAGGTAGCAGATGGACATTGGGCCTCCACTCAAGGACTCCCTCTATGCAAGAATACTTTGTTCTATTAAACTGGCATTTTGTGATGCTCACCTTCCTGACAATAGCTGAAGACAAAGTGGGTGCATAAGCAAATGTGGTGAAGAAAGCTGATGGAGCCCGGCTATCAAAAGACATAGCATCTGAGGTCTTAAAAGCTTGAAGGTAAACAAGCCGCCATCTAGCTCAAAAGCAACAAAGCCCACATGGAAGAAGCACACCAGCCTGTGTGATCACGAGGTGTTGCGGGGATCAGGTATCAAGCATCAAAAAAACAAAAAATCATATCATTGTGAATGAGGGGGAGTATGGAGTGGAGGAGACCCAAAGCCCATCATACACTCCCTTACGGAAGGCTTGCCTGGAGGAGAAGAGCCAGTCAGGGTGCAGTGTAGCAACAATGAAACATACAACTTTCCTCTAGTTCCTAAATGCTTCCTTTCCCGCCCCTGTCCCCCGGCCCACTATCATGATTCCAATTCTACCTTACCTATCTGGCTAGAACAGAGGATATACACTGATACAGACAGAAACTGGAAACACAGGGAATCCTGTACGGATGATCCCTTCATGACCAGTGGTGAGAGTGGTGATACTGGGAGGGCCACGCCGAGGTGAGGTAGAAAGGGGGAACCAATTACAAGGATCTATGTATAACCTCCTCCCTGGGGGACAGACAACAGACAAATGGGTGAAGGGAGTCGTCTGACAGTGTAAGATATGACAAAATAATAATTTATAAATTATCAAGGGTTTATGAGAGAAGGGGAGCAGGGAGGGACGGGGGAAAATGAAGAGCTGATGGCAGGGGCTTAAGTGGAGAGCAAATGTTTTGAGAATGATGAGGGCAATGAATATACAAATGTGCTTTACACAATTGATCTTGTATGGATTTTGATAAGAGTTGTATGAGCCTCCAATAAAATGATTAAAAAAGATATCATATTAACAGAAATCTATAAACCAAACATAGAGTCACAAATGCTCTCTGACACGTGGAGTAACCGGTGGCTGTGCAGAAATTCAGCCAGAAAAGCATTAAAATAAGCTAATTTCATATCTTCCAGCTGCCTGCCTTTCAATTCTCTCTCTTTTTTTAAATTATAAATTACCAAGGGATCATGAAGGAAGGAGTAGGGACGGGGAAGAAATGAGCTGACACCAAGGGCTCAGGTGGAAAGAAAATGTTTTGAAAATGATGATGACAACAAATGTACAAGTGTGCTTGACACAGTCGATGGCTGGATGGATTGTGATAAAAGCTGTAAGAGCCCCAATAAAATGATATAAAAATAACGGAAAGGCGGGTCTGACTGCTTTTGTGGCAGATGGCCTTTAAACAGTCGCCTTTCAAGCGCATGTCGCTGCCGCCGTGTGCGTGCTGGTAGCGCGTTAAACTGGCATCGCTATGGGGGACAGCGTGGGGAATAACCTTTACTTGGGAGAACGTGAGTGGGACGCATCTCCGCCCCACCAATGCGAAGGTTCCCTCCACCGAGCAGAGGCCCTGGCCTCCCTGACTCCTTAGTGCAGGAATGTTGAGAGCCTGCTCCCAGACCCTCGTTTCCCACAGTGACCCTGCTCCGGGGACTGCTTGCTCTGGTAACAGGTCCAAAGTACACGAGTCGTTTTAAACCACTGATGACCTGAAATGAACCCCCCAATTTACAATAAAAGACAAAGATCTCTTCATCCTTGCTTGAAAGCAGCATCCTGGTGGCACTTCTTCCAGGACAGATCTCCGTGGTAAGTGCAATGTTCTTCACCACCACCATCACATGTCCGGCCTCCACACTCATCCGAGGTGACACCCCCACAGCCTGGGTCAGGCTCACCCGGCGCCTCGCTCTCCAGCACCTTCAAGCAGCCTCACTGCTTAATTTCTGGACTGTTACTTCCAAGGACATCCATCTCAGCTCCAAGCAAAATAAAACCCTTGGCTATGCCCATCTTCGGTCTGTTGATCATGCTGCCGCTGACTGGTCCGGTTGAGAGGGTTTTCATCTTGATACCGAGTGGCACTCCGTGCTGAGGGCTGTCGCCTTCCAGCTCCATCAGCCGTCCTCGTTATGGTCCACACAGCCGAAGGCCTCTGCACAGTGAATAAAACACAAGTAGACATCTTTCTGGGATTCTTTGCTTTCAGCCAGGATTCACCTGACACTCGCAGTGGTATCCCTTGTTCCGTGTCTTTTGAAGCCAGCTTGGATTTCTGGTAGCTCCCTGTCAATGTACTGCTGCAACTATGTTTGAATTATCTTCAGCAAAAGTTTACTTTCATGTGATACTAACAATATCGTTAGATCATGTCCACCTTCTCTTGGGACACCTTTCCTTGTGACGGGACCAGGTGCGGACCTCTCCCATTCCATGGTTATATGGTCACAATGAAGGGGGGGCGAGGGAGGCAACTGGACAGCAACTATGACGTCACGGCGTAAAACCTTCCAGCGTGGGCAACTCCCTGCAGCACTTTTGGCTTTCCCTAGGGGAGTCGTGGGCCAGAGGGACTCCATCCCAAACCCTTATAAGCCTGTGGGACTCGCTGCGATTTTGCACATGAATGTGAAAGGAGAGGAGAGTTGTTGGTTCTATGACAACTAAGCTTTAAAAACTCTCCACCAAAGCAAGGCGCCCAGAGCCCGTAAAATACTGAGGAAGAGGCTATTTTGAGAAGGCTTCCAAGAGGTATTGAAGATAAAAGCCCTGCCCGCGCCCCAGGGCTGCACCGCAGACCGTGCCTCTTTCCCGCAGGAGTGGCTGCTGCGTCAGAGCGCCACCCTGCCAGTCAGTGGCTCAGAAGTTTAAACACGGTGAAGTCCTCGCTTCCAAGAGGCAGACACGTCGCCGGTTTGAAACTGATGTTTGTATGAGACCCGATGGTGAGAAATGACGACTTCCTCTGTAACAATGGAGGGCCTGCAAACCGCTGGTGGAAAGATGGAATTAAAAGCGAATGGTTCACAGTTCTATCATTTCTACGGATAATTTCGGTTATCAGAAAAAGGGGGAAAAACAGAAATGTTTGTTTCTTTAAACTTTTTTATTGTGAAATCTTCTCAGGGCAGTGTTACAGTGGACAATTCAGATGCTTCGGGATTCCGCTCAGCTGTTGCACCTGCTCAGTGTACCACCGCTTTCCCCCACCCCATCCCCTTCCTTCCTTGGGTTTCCTGTTGTTAAAGCTCCGGCTGCACTCACAGTGGACGGTGTGTTTCTGGAGAGAGAAGACTGGATGAGCACACATCCCCTCTGAATGCCCTGCTGACTTTAAGAAGTCGCCCCACGAACGGGGACAGGGCACCCGCTAGTCAGACCACAGACCACAGGCCTGGCTGGCCATGAGGCCAGCAGTGAGAGCTGCCTCCTGGGGTCCAAGTGCCCAGACATACAGGGTTCTGAAATCCCCAGCCAGTGCACAAGAGCATAGTGAAGCCCCGAGGACTTCTGAGAAAAATAGAATCGGGGGCACACAACCCTCCCTCCACAGCTTCGTGGGTGACACATTCATCCTCGTCTCCCTTGATATGCTCGGTGTGAGCACATGACGCTGCTAAATTAAAATGCTGGTGTTCTGTGCCAGGGGATAGCAGAGCGATCTTTTTAAAATTGCAAGTGTTTTAATAAATACTTGGGAATAAAATGCATGCCTAGATTATGACATCAATATTTCTGTGTTCAATTTCTGTGGCCTTTGAAAACATTTTTTGTTTAAATCATTAAATAATTAAAGATCTCTAAAGATTATTAAAAATCTCTTATTACCCCAAGCAGAAGGTCTTCAATTCCTTCCTTTCTGAAATAAAATTTCTTTTGTCATTAAAAGAAAGAGAAGAAAGCAGAGTCTGCCTTGAGCATGGAGCTCTCTCAGACCCCTCCCCCCGTGTGGGGCCCAGGGGCACAGTGATTACACGTGGGCTGCTCACCGCAAGGTCTTCTGTTCAAACCCACCAGCTGCCCTTCAGGAGGCAGATGAGGCTGTCTGCACTGCTCAGAAACCACAGGGGCAGCCGCCCTCTGCCCTAGAGTGCCGCTAGGGGTAGGAATGGCTGAGTGGGTTTACACGGGCTCTGTTGCCGGCAGGAACGCCAGGATGAGTTGGGCAGCTTGAGCAGCAAGGGTCTGCCTGGGGGATGCACAGGCTCAGAGGACGAGGAGGGGGGCTGCAGCAACAGGATTCCAGGTAGAACCGGAATCAGTGTCCTGCAGTGTGCATCCCCAGTAACAACATAGGATGAATGGTTTTCACTGCAAAAACCTTCTGTGAACTAGAAGACAACCTAAGAAAAGAACTAATTCTTCACATTACAATATGGTGGCATTTACCTGCCAGAGGCCTGTGGGCTTGGGCATGGCCAGGGGCTGATGAAAGTGTAGGGGTGAGAGGGGGGCCCCTGAAGTGGTGAGGTAGTTAGTTTATTGTGCCAACCTGGCCGACAAACACATGTGGGGTTAATTGAAGGGTGGAAGGAGAAATGGCTCAGTGAACCTCACCTTTCTAGTTCTCGGGTCTCTTGCTCTCTGATGGTCAGACCAGGGTGCAGCTGCCTTAGCCAGTTCCCTGCTTCAGCTGGCAAGGCTCAGTTCCTGCAAGACAACCCTGAGGAGAAGCCACATGGACTTACCCCAATGCAGCCCTGGGTGCTGGAGCACCCCTGTGGAGACCCCTGCCAGCACTGAGATGCTTACACATTCACTGACTCAGATTTCCTCCTGCAGTTGGCATCGTTGCATCTATTTTGTGAGATGGAGGAGGACTTTGTGGATTGGTGTCAGACATATGGATTAATGGGTTAATGTTGGACTTGTGGGCTTGGGCAGCACTGGTTGGGATGTTTTCTTGATGCGTAGTTAACTTTTATATGAAACGCTCTCTTAGACATGAGTTTCTGTGGATTTGTTTCTGTAAAGCACCCAGACTCACGCGCATGGTGATGTCAGCGGGAACGGGACGTGCAGGGCGCGGCTGGCAGCCTGAGCTGGTTCTCTATCCCCTAGTGCCGCTGATGAAACTGCACACAGGCAAACCTGCAGCCTGTGTTCTGTTCACCCCATCCCCCAGAGATTGATCCTGTAGAGACCACGTTCTAGAGGGAGAGTGCCCCCTGACCCTGGAAGCAAACTGTGCAGGGGTCATTATCCCACCCAAACCTCTGCAGAGGTCCACTCAAGTGGACATGGGGGACTCTCCTCAAGTGGACGTGGCAGAAAGCCAGGCCTGTCCTGAGGGGGCGGAGTGTGTGCAGAGAAGGCCTATGAGAAACAAGCCTGCCGGGCTTCATGAGTGTGCGTGTGGGTGCATGAGTGTGCATGTGGGTGCACGAGTTTGCATGTGGGTGCATGAGTGCGCGCACGAGTGTGTGTGTGTGTGTCCGCGCACGCGCCCAAACAGAAGGGCGCCATCCTGCACTGAGGGCACGTGCGTACACAGAGATGCCCCTTGCCCTCCCACGCACTTCCTAAGCACTTCCGGATGCTGGAGTCCAGGTGCATCCCAGTGGGCCATCCTGAGATGTCGCCGATCCTAAGAAGGCAGGGAACTGCTCAAGTAGTGTGGCCTCTGAAAGAGCCAGAGTGAGCTGCATCAGGAGATGGTCTGATCCTGACCCCCAAGCCCCCATGGTCCCGCACCACCACTGAGGATTCCCCCACCACAGACCTTCCCCACCTTGGGCGTCCCATCCCTATGGATGTCCCCCACTAGGGACCCATCCACCATGAACGCTCCCCACTTGGACCTCCACCACCATGCACGCTGAGCTCCAGGCTCCCCTCAGAGCTGCCCCACTACCCGGGGGATTGATCCATGCCCCCATGACTGCACCACTGCAGCCTTCCTTCCACCCTCAGTGGCACACATGCCACAGGGTCTTTGCACCCAGCCACTTAGGTAACGGCCCTACAACAGGAGGGGCACAAAAGCCTCTTGTGCAGCAGATAGGCAGGGCCTCGGAGCTCCCGGACAAACTGCCTAGCTCACCCTGAAGCTGTTTTGCAGGGTGCCCAGGTGCCTGTGCAGAGGGGCGGGGAGTGGGGTAGGGGGAGCCACAGTTCACCAGGGGAAGGGGACCGAGCAGGTGTGCCATCCTGCACGCTGTCCCAGAAGCCTTCGCTGCTGACTCCATCTTGGAAAACAGCAGCATGAGCACATCATCATAAAAAACCAGCTCTCCCACTTATAGAGGTCTAAACTCAGGCATGTACATATGTAAATATATTTATATACAACGATAGGGGAATAGATCTATATACATATATTTATATGTTAAGTATCAAGGTAGCAGACAGACATTGGGCCTCTCAAGTCCTCCCTCAACACAGGAACTAATAACCTGGATTCTGTGATGCTCACCTTCCCGACGTGATCTCTGAAGACAAATGGGTGCATCATCAAATGTGGTGAAGAAAGCTGATGGTGCCCATCCATCAGAAGATATAGTGTCTGGGGTCTTAAAGGCTTGAAGTTAAACAAGCAGCCATCTAACTCAGAAGCAACAAAGCCCACATGGACGAAGCACACCAGCCTGTGTGATCATGAGCTGTCGATGAGGTCAGGTATCAGTCATCAAAGACCCAAAACAAAAAAGCATACCATTGTTAATGCGGAAGAGTGCGGAGTGGAGACCCAAAGTCCATCTGTAGGCAAATGGACATCCCCTTACAGAAGGGTCACAAGTAAGAGACAGCCAGTCAGGGTGCAGTATAGCCTCGATAAAACATACAACTTTCCTCTAGTTCTTTAATGCTCCCCCCCAACTATCACGAACCCAATTCTACCTTACAAATCTGGCTAGACTAGAGCATGTGCACTGGCACAGATCAGAGCTGGAAACACAGGGAATCCAGGACAGATAAACCCCTCAGGATCACTATTGAGAGTAGTCATACCAGGAGGGGAAGGGAAAGGCGGGGGGAGAAAGAAGAAACCGACCACAATGATCTACATATCACCCCCTTCAGGGGGACGGACAACAGAAAAGTGGGTGAAGGGAGACATTGATCAGTGTAAGACATGAAAAAATAATAATTTATAAGTTATCAAGGGTTCATGAGGGAGGGAGGGGAAAAATGAGGAGCTGCTACCATTTGGCAACAAATGTACAAATATGCTTGACACAATGGATGGATGCATGGATTGTGATAAGAGTTGCATGAACCCCCAATAAATGATTAAAAAAATAAACCAGTCTTCAAGGAAGCCCCCTCCTAAGTCCCAAGTCCAGGGCCACCTCCCCAAAGGCTTGCTGGCCAGTTCCCAGTATCCTGTGAAGTTCAGTAAGCCCAGCAGGGGAACGGTGGGCGCAGAGGACTGTGGTGGCAATCAGGCAGAGTGGAAGCGTCTGGGGCCAAGGAACTTGGAGAGGACAGAGGTGGGCCCTGGCGCCCCGCAGAGCACGGGGCTGGAGACAGACTTCCAGCCACCTTCTGCGGAGAGCTCACTAGAGCCGCTGTGTTCCGCAGACCCTGCCCTGGAGCCAGGGACGTCCTGCCTGGAGAGACGGCCTTGGGAGGATGCCGGGGCACTGTGCCCGGGCAGCCTCGCCAAACTGAGCATTAAGCATTGAGCCAAGGAGGCGAGGCTGTGGGCACAAGCTGTCCACACACGACGGCCCAACTGCAAGACAAGGGCGGCATTGACCCTCAGGAGGATGTACTGACTGGCGTCAGGCACCGTCAGGCAGTCTACCGCCAACCCCAGCCCCTGCTCAGATTCTCACCCCAAACTGCTGGACCCAGCTGTCATGGGCACACTTCACCCTCCACCTCTAAACTCAAAGCTCAAGACCATAGATCCGCAACGCCAAAACTCAGCTCGCCATGAGTAGTGAGTTCCCAGCAGAGCGGCCTACAGGACGCAGGGGACCTGCTCCCTGGGGTCTCTGAGCTGACATTTTCCTGGAAGCAGACAGCTTCATCTTGCTGCAGCTGAGCGACCAGTGAGCTCGAACTGCTGACTGTGTCGTTAGCAGCCCAGGGTACAGCCAGTTGGTGCATAAATGACACCGCCCAGAGAAACGGAGAGAAGCGGAGTGGGGAGACCCTCGGGGCCAAGAGGAGAAAGAAACGTGGGGCAGGGGCTACACAAATGCTCTCTGGAGCCTCTGAGGGGTCCTTCTGGGGGGGTCCCCGTGCCCCAGGGCTCCCAGAAGAGGACACACACACACCCACACACAGGCTGCAGGGGAGAACAGGGAGAAAGGAGATGGGCCACTACCCTGGGTGGTGACCAGCTTCTCCCGGGAGCATGTGCCCCACCCCTTCCTGCCCACCACGCCTCGGCCAGGGGGGCTGGGCCTGGGCACACTAGCTGTCTGGTCCTGTCTAATGCACCAGCTGACCACCCGCTCAGCTGCCAGGCCAGCCTGGCCAGGCCTCCCCTACTTGCAGTGTTTCCTCCTGAGCCCTGGCAGGCCCCTTGGCCTCCTGGTCCTTCAGGTCCAGCGCCGCCTGCCCCTCCCCCTCTGGTCAGCGCTGACTCCTGGGAGACTGCATCCTCTCATGTGGGCCTGGCTCCCAGAGCTGGGGCTGGCCAGACCTTGCCTGTCAGACCTCTGCTTGTGGACAGAGCTTCCCGGAAGCCCTAGGGGCGTCTTGTTCTTGGCGAGCTCAGCTGCACTGGCTCTGGGCAGCCTCCTGCCAAACAGGGTCTCGCACCCGTGCCAGACAGAGGCCTCCTGGCACCCACCCTCTCCCCGGCCCCTCATTCAACCCATCACAAGGACCTGTCTCAGCCCCTTGGTGCCTGCCTGGCCAGGGGCACCTCACTCAGCCCGCACAGAGGCTCCCTCCTCAAGCCCTCTCCCTGGGACCTTCCGGGGTGCCCAGGCTCTCAGGTGAAGAGCAGCACAAGAAGCCCCAGGCCTGGCCCTCCATCCCACAGCACACACATCCCACCTCTCTGCTCGACTGCGGGCCCATGGCCAGGCTGCTCTCTATGCGGCTGGGGGGGAGTTTCTGCCCCCACTCCCCACTCCCATCAATGTCAGCATGCCTGTGGCACGCAGGGAGGCCGGTTCCTCCCCCACCCCTGCTCCCCTCTTCCCCCTCTCCCTCCCAGCTGCAGTGTGGCTGTACACATGGCTACTTGATGAGTGCCTGCAACCCCAGTGCCCAAGTCCATCCTGCACAGAGGCCCTGCTTTGGGACAGATGCCGCAGAGCCGGCACTCACCCCATGTGTGGTGGAGAAAGCCGCCCGCCCAGCTATGGGCAGGCCTCGAGACTGAGGGGACAGGGCAAGCCTGACTTGAGTGCACTGAGCTGAGATGAAGAGAGCCTCAGCCTAGCCCAAGGCTACAGAGACTCATGGGGTCACAGTCTCTGGGGCACGAGGGGCGGGGGCTCCGGCCCATTGTGAGGTCTGGTGGAATGCTCCGCTCAGGCTGATCCAGCGCAGGCCGTTTCCTCCCGCCTGCTCCCTGCTTCCCAGGCCCCACCCTGGCCTGTCCAGAAGAGGTCCGGGGCTTGAGGGAGCATGAAGAAGGTGCAGTGTGGGGAGGGGTCCAGCCCTTGGAAGCACGGTCTTAAGATCTTGAGAGACCAATGCTGGAAGACTTGAGGAGATGGGGACAGAGATCCAGGACGCGGGCCACAGCCGGGGGCCGGGGGCCAGGGGCCGGGTCATGGACACACGGAGCTGCAGGGAGGGAGCCAGGTGCTCAGGTAGGGGTCCTGGGACAGTGGCACTGGCAGCCTGAGATCAGTATCTTCAGAAGGGTGACAGCTGACTCACCGGGAAAGCCCAAGATTGTGGTAGCCTGGAGAGCAAGCATCCCAGCCAACTAGCAGCCTGGCCCAGACCTACTGCTGGAGTTGGGGACACCGGTTGGGGCCCAGTACAGGAAAGAGCATCAGAGACCTGGCAGGGAGGACCCCAAGGAACCTAACAGGCAGCAGGCAGCATCCAGAGGGCGGGGGGGGGGGGGCTTCAGAAAGCAGCGTCCGGCGGGAGGCTGGCTGCAGAGAGAAGGATCCGGTGTTCTAGGCAGAGGCCAGGTTGTGCAGAGGCCTAGCAGTTGGGCCTGGCTGCCTCTGACCTCACAATACAGGCCCATGGGGCTGGCCCTGTGCACCCTGGTCCTGCTCCAGCCCGGGCCTTGCCCGGGGCCCTGGGCAGCCTCCAGATCCAGTGCCCTACCACGGGCACAGCCCCCCGCCGCCTGGGGCATGTCTCTGCTCTCCAATTACGAGGGGCTTCGGCAGCAGATCGAGAAGCTGGTGCGGGAGAACGAGGAGCTGAAGAAGCTGGTGCGGCTGATCCGTGAGAACCACGAGCTCAGGTCGGCCATCAGGACCCAGGCCAACGGCCTAGGCATCGGCGGGCTCGGCGAGGGCACCAGCCCGGCACCACTGCGCCAGGGCAACTGTAAGAGGCGGTGGGCCAGCAGAACGGAGGGCAGGAGGGAGGGCAGGGGTTCGGGGCCCCAGAGGAGAGCAGGTTCACGACCTCAGGGGGGGGGGGGGAAGGGTACAGGCAAGGCTTTGCCCCATTCCCTCCACCTGCTGTGGGCCTGCCTGGAGCCCAGCTCTGGACCCTGGTAGTGACCACCTGGAGGTGGCCAGCGGACAATGACAGAGCAAGTTTAGCTGCAGGCAGAAAAGGCAGCTGTGTGACAGAAGGGGTGCGGAAGGGCAGAGGTCTCAAGAAGAGTGTTGCAGTGGGGGGCTCCAGGTCAGGATGCAGCGTGGGGGACAGCAGGATGACGGAAGCAGTGGGCCCTGCCAGTCTTGCACAGAGAACACAGGGCGGCGCCCAGGTGTGGCCCTGGCCTCAGTACTGAGGAGAGGGCAGCAAAGCCCCCAAGGCACGCAAGGAGTGCACAGCAGGGTTGTTCAAGTGCACACACACACACACCCCGCAGCCACCCCCCTGCCCTCTCCAGCCGCGCCTCCGTATGCCCCCATGCTGCTGACACAGCCTGCTTGTGTCTGCAACCCGAGCTCCACAGCAGACAGCAGACCCCCTCTTTCTCAAGGGCCACACTGCACCGGACCCACAAACCCCAGGTTCCACCCCAAGCACCAGCTCCCCTTTGAGCCCAGCTCATTGGCCCTTAGCAGGCGGGATTCTGACACCAGGAGGCCGCCCCTGTGTCTGCCCTCAGTCAGGAAAGCACATAGGCCCTCCCCATTTTAAGGCGACAGGCAGCCAGTGGGTCCACAGGGGCTGTGGGTGGGGGGATAAATGCTAGAATGCCGACTTAAGAAAGGGGCCTGGGCGTCTGACGCCAAGGTCAGCAGGCCTCTGTCCTTCTGCTCTGGATTCTTAACGGAATCTTTGAGCCCTTTCTTGGGGGCCACGCACATGGCTCAGGCCAGGTTCTAGGAGCGCCTCAGCTGGTGGCAGTGACACACTCGGACAAAGCCTGGACAGCGTGACAGGATGGCAGGTAGATGAGTGTGCACAGTCCTAGGGTGACAGGGTATGTGTGGGTGCACAGAGGATGTGTGGGTGTGTCTGTGACAGTGTAGGTGAGATGTGTGGGTATGTGTGTCTGAGAGTGTATGTGAATGTGTGGGGTATGTACTTGTGTGTAAATCGTATGTGGTTATTGTGAGCGGTGAGTGTGGTATATGAGTTCTGTGCTTTGTGAGCGTGTATGTGCGTGTGTGTGTGAGAGAGAGACAGAGAGAGATGGGGGAGACAGCGAATGGTGAGTCGGAAGCCATGCAGCCAGAGGTGAGCAGAGAGAGGACTGTGAATGACATGACGGAGACCTGGGCTGGCCCAGACCAGTGAGAAGCAGACCCTGGTATTTCACACAGAAAGCCACCATGTCTGTGCCCCAACATCCCATTCCAACTGGGAAAATGGGCTCCAGGGTGACGGGGGGTAGGGGTTGGGGAGCAGGGAGGCCAAGCTGGGGCTGTTGGAATTGCGGGGGTGGGGGGAGATGGTGGCTAGATGATGGACTAGAGCACCTTCCTTGTGCCGCGACCCTTTCATACGGTTCCTCAGGTGGTGGTGACCCCCAACCGTAACGTTATTTTCGTTGCTACTTCATCACTGTCATTTTGCTGCTGCTATGAATTGAATCGTCATGTAACTGTCTGATTGGCAGGATGCATTTTCATGGTTACATATTGAACATAGTGAAAGCATCGTGATTCATCACAAAAACAATATGTCATTCTAGATTGTGAAGTAGTTATTTCTAGTGACAAACACATGAAGTTTTGTCTTGAGGCATGGTGTAGCATGGGTAACAGTCTTCACGCCAGGTGCTCATAGGTGGGCATATCTGCATGTGGGTGGACCCGCCTGGAGATGGAGAGAGGAGCGGTGTCTCAGTTCCTAAGACCAGCAGAAATAGTATCTGTTTTCCCATGGTCTTAGACGACCCCTGTGAAAGGGTCGTTCAACCCCCAAAGGGGTTGAGATGCACAGGTTGAGAACCGCTGGACTACATGGTGGAGAGACTGAGTCAAGTGTTTAGTAATAGAAATGGACCCCTAAATGCTGGGGAGGGAGATGAAGCAGCGAGTGCCCAGACGGTCTGCTGCCCGGCTGGGGTGGCTGAGGGCTGGTGGTGACCGCTCTGAGACTAGGGCACACATGGCCAAGAGCGAATTCCAGTGCAGGGCTCCCCATCCCTGTGCTTGGCCCTCTTCTTGGGTCCAGCCTCCTGTTTTCAAGCTGCTCCTAGCATTAAGTGGGCCTTCAGCTCCCCTCACTCTGGGCCCACACTTCTCCCTCAGGACCTCCAGGCTACCCGGGTTGATGTGCCAGGGTCAGAAAATAGGGTGTAACAGTTTGTAAGCTTGACTGACGGCTTCTAGATAGGGTGACATATGACATGGTGACATGTGATATGATTTTACGTTCCTGCCCAGCGTCCTGCAAATGTTAGGGGAGATGTGAGAGGAGGCACTGGAGCTTTGAAGGAGGACGAGTGTTGTAGACAAGTCCCCAGCTCGCAGGGACCTTATAGGACACGAGTGGAACTGCCCCATAGGTTGCCTGGAAGCTCCCTTTAAGACTGCTCGGCTACATCTGCCTGGAGTGTCTGGGGAGCAGCAACCATGTGAGCCTGAAGCCCAGAGGACAAGTGGGGCCAGAGAAGAGATTCGAGAGTGGGTGGCAAGTGAAGGGACAGGGGCAGGAAAGTGTCTGGGAAGAACGGGCAGAGACGCGTGGCCCTGTGGTGAGTCTGAGACGAGGACAGGCAGGAAAGGCACAGAGAACTTGCAAGGGCAAGGAAAGGGGCGTCAGGAGGCAGCTTCATGGGCTGCCCAGAGGTCAAGCAGGAAGAGTGGTCTCGTCCTTAATGACCGGAGGCAGCTATGACCTCGGGGGGGGGGGGCAGGTGGGCGAGGTGGGCAAGGCAGGGTGAGTAAGAATGCAGATAACAGATGGTGGCGTCCCTCCACAAGGCAGAGGAGGTAGGACCCTCGCTGGAGGCCGGCAGGGAGGTCAGAATCTCCTTTCATGATGGCAGCAGCCTGGATTTACTTCTCCCAGGTTAAGGTGCATCCCTTCACTGGTCCTGGGCTGAGCGAGCGGTGCTGCGTGGTGGGAAGTGCAGGAAACTCTGGGTCCAGGGCTGCATCTTCTCTAAAGAACATGTCTTCCTGTGCGATAGGGGTGTGTGTGTGTGTGTGTGTTGGGGAGGGGTGGGTCTGGAACCGAGGGAGAGGAAGAGGAGTCCTAGGGCGACAGCGCCGACTCTACTTTCTCGGAGCTTTTGCCGTAGCAGGAGCCAGTTGAGCGCCATGGGCGGCTCAGTCGCTAGACCTGTGGAGGAGGCCCGGCTGCACTATCACCAGGTGGGCAGCCTGGGGTTGTCTGTTCTTAGTCTGGAAGCTCCACTGAAACTTGCTCACTTTGGGTGGCCCTGCTGACACCTGAAATGCCCGTGACATTGCTTCTAGTACCGCAGCAACGCACAAGCCCCCACAGTACGATCGATTGGCCCCCACCTAGTGGTTGGTTTTTCTAGAAAAGCAAAACCAGGTGGTCAGGGATGTAAACATGCAGATTGACTTCCAAGAGCCGGTCATGCAACTGTGGGGCCTGGCCAGGCCCAAATCTCTGCCAGCTCACAGTGTTGTGGTGGCTCCCGCTGGCTCACGACCCAGAGCCCCAGGTCAGGGGTAGTCTGAAGAAAGGAGCCCAGACCTGGTGCATCAACAAACAGACTAACCAACAAAACACCAAACAAACCCAGACTGACCACACTCCTGCTACCGAGTCCATTCTGGCTCCCGGTGACCCTCCTCTGTGGCCACAGAGCCCCTGTGGGCTCCTGACAAGAGTCAGGAATATCCCCTTAGCAGGGTTGTTTGTGGGCACCCCGGGGGGCATAGTGGGTGACATCAGTCGTTTGAAAGCACCAGCCGCTTAGAGGGAGAGAGCTGAGGCTTTCTGCTCCCATGAAGATCAACAGTCTCCGATGCCCACAGGCCAGTTACACTGTCCTGAGGAGCGGCTGTGCAGGGGACTCGCCTGGGAGGTTTGTGGCGGAGGGCTCGCTGGCGCCACACATCCACCAGAGGGCGACCTTGGTGCCCACAGTGAGAGGGCACCCAGGACCCAGAAAACTGCTGCCCAGGAGACTGGGGGTTCCAACACCCACGCCCGCCGCCCCCTCCTGTTTGGGCACAGCTGGACCCAAGGTGGGACCCTTGGTTTAGTTTTTAGCCTTTGATTGTAAATAGGGAGGTTTGCAGAGCAGGTCAGTTTTGCCCCCTGGACCTACTAGTTTGTTTCCCTCCGTCCCCACCCCTACAGCGCCCTAAGTCACGCTTAGACACTGACAGCGGCCGCCTGCTCGGCTTCCCCTCCCCCATCCTCCTCTCCCACCCCTCCCTCTCTGAACTCCGTCACCGGGTAAATGCTCTCCACAGAAGGGCTCAGCTGGTCTCAGCACCCTCTGTGTCCCCTATGTCCCCACAGGTATCTTTCTGTCCACGTCCCCAACAGCAGCCAACCAGTCAGATGCGGGCATGGTGACCTTGCCGCTGGCCGACATGCTAAGCAGCCCGCAGCCCGGCCCCCCAGCCACCTCCATCGTGAACCCAGTGGCCGGCCAGCTCAACGCACTGCTGTCTGCCTCCATGCCCGTGCCGCAGGCGGCTCAGCTCAGCAGCCTCTCACCTGGCCCCATGGCAGTGCCCCCCACTAGCACGCTGGCCAGCTCCCTGGGCCTACCGTCTACCGGCCACGTGACCGCCACCATGGCAGGGCCGCCATCAGGCACGCTGACCACCTCCCTCGGCCTGCCTTCCACCGGCCCCCTGACTCCAAGTGGCCCCATGGCGGTGCCCCCAATGGGCACACTGACCACCTCCCTCAGCCTGCCTTCCACCGGCCCGCTGACTCCAAGTGGCCCCATAACAGTGCCCCCAATGGGCACGATGACCACCTCCTTTGGCCTACCTCCCAGCGGCCCTATGACCCCAAGCGGCCCCATGGCTATGCCCACAGCAGGCACGCTGACCACCTCCCTCGGCCTACCTCCTAGTGGCCCCCTGACTCCAAACAGTCCCATGGTGGTGCCCCCCATAGGCACACTGACCACCTCCCTCAGCCTGCCTTCCAGCAGCCCCCTGGCCCCAAGCGGCCCCACAGCGGTGCCCCCAGCGGGCACAGTAACCACCTCCTTTGGGCTGACTTCATCCAACCCCCTGACCCCAAGCAGCCCCCTGCTTGCCTCTGCAATGGCCCCTGTGGCTGTGCCTCAGAGCCTGCTGACCAGCCCCTTGGGCAACACGGTGACCTCGGAGTCCACAAGGGTGAGGCTGTCTGAGACCATGCGGAGATGCTCTTCTGGATCCCAGGCCACAGGCACTCACGGCAAAGGTAGGGAGATACGCAAGCTGGCCGTGCCTGGGGAGGGCGGGACACAGCTTCCAGTCCCTCCTCTCACCTCACGGTCCTGACATCAACAGAGAGCATGAGGTCGTCCCAGGACCCGGCGGAGCCCCTCGGCGTGACTTTTGTGGGGCCACCGTTGCTCTCGTCCACCCCCACCAGCCCCACGGCCTTCTCCTGTGGCGCCTCTAACGTGCGGACCCAGCCCAGTGCCCCCCAGGGCCAGGTGGTCGTATGCACTGGCTCCATAGTCTCTTGTGCCAGCTCCTCCGCCCCAGACCCCAGGGATCCTACCCCCAACCCGCAAGCTGCTGCCTCCAACGGCGCTTCCATTAGCGAGACGGACGTCGCTCACGGTGCCACCTGCTCGCCCAGCCGGCACCGGGCCCCTTCCCACTCCCCGACTCGCATGTCGTCCTTGCCGGCCTCGGTCAATGATGCACGAGGGGCGCGCGCCTCGGAAACATCGCGGAAGAGCATCCTGGAGTTGGAGCGGAAGCTGGCCCACCGTAAGGTCAGCAAGTTCCCGGAGAGCCCCCGAGGTGAGCCGCGCCCGCCCCCGGCCCCCAGCCGCCCGCGCCCCGGCCCCAAAGCCCAGCTGACCGCAGCCTCGCTCTCATCCAGAGTCCCGGCAGATGGCCTGGGAGCGTCTGGTGGGGGAGATCGCCTTCCAGCTGGACCGCAGGATCCTGTCCAGCATCTTCCCGGAGCGAGTGCGCCTCTACGGCTTCACCGTCTCCAACATTCCGGAGAAGATCATTCAGGTTGGTGGTCCCCCCCCCCCCCCCCCCGCCAGGGACAGCGGGATGGTGGAAGCACTGCTTCTGGTCCAGAGGATGTCCAACAGGCCTGCGCTGGAGGCGCCCCAGGTCCCCTACTCACCCCCGCCCCCGCCCCCAGCCTCCCAGAGAACAGGGGGAGGGGAGGGCATAGGACACCACAGGCCCCTCCCACGACTCCAGAGGGGGGGCTGGAGCTCCCACTCGCCTTCCTGTCAATCTGTGAGTTGGAGAGCGCAGCTCCTTGTCCCAGTGCACGGTCGAGGGGGCGGGGAGACTCAGGCCGGGTCCTGCACTCAAACAGGAGTGGGGAAGACCAGGGGGCCAGGTCACACACACACCCCATGGACGGGGTGGGGAGACTCAGGGGCAGGACCCCTCGGGGTGGAGGCGAGGGCAGGGTGAGGCGGGGGTCTCATAGACACACTCAGACACACAAATGCGTGCATGTGACACCAGGAGAGGGGAGTTAGAAGAGAAAGACGAGACTTTCTGCTGCCATAAAGAGAGTGTGGGGACCCACCAGACAGGTCTACTCCGTCATCAGTAGCTGTGAGTCGGGAGTGGATGGCAGTGAATTCTGCCAGCTTACAGGTGAAGGAAGGCCGGGAGGGATGCACACAGGGGCGGCTGCACTGCCAGTCTGAAGGTGGCCTTCCAGATCGGACTTACTCTGCTTCTGAAGCTTGGCTGGGGCCATTTCAGTGAGGTCAAAATGGTCCGTCTTTATAAGGAGCCCTGGGGCCCTGGGGAACTTCAAGGTCAGCCATGTAAACCCCCAGCTGCTTGGCAGGAGAGGCCAGGCTGCCTGCTGCCTGCAGAGGTTCCGTCTCAGAAATCCTGTCTAGAACCAGAGCCACTAACCTGTCCGTCACTTAGGGAAGGTCCTCCTGTCTTCCGCGTGCTTCTGTGAGACTGGTGCAGCCCCGGGCAGTGCTTCGTTCTCAGGCACAAGGTCACTGAGCGTGGATTGACATGAAAGCACCTCCACCACCAGCACCACCAAAGGGACACTGGGTTCCCTTCTAAAGCTCGTGGCTCCACATTCTGTCCCACTGGGCTTTTAACTCATGCAGCTCTGAGTGTGCTCCTATGAACGCCTCTCCCCGCTGCAGACACCAGGGGTCTAGCTCGAGGCCTCGGGACCCAAGGGACACTTGACTGGGACCAAGGCACTATGGAGGGCCCCTGCCAGGGAGGACACAGAGACCAGAGGCCTCAGGGCTCCCCATGGGAGCTGAGTGGCACCTTTCTTCAAGGACAGTGCCCGCCTCTGGTGACCCTACAGGGAAGGAGCCCCACTCCTCTCCCAGCTCCTCACCTTCCCCCAAGGATCAACTTCAACAAGTTAGAGGCCCTGTGGCTCAGTCCCCCAAAGCTGGGGCAGCAGAGAAGGGTGGAGCATGTGAGGGAGCTAGCAAGCCTGAGTGCTGGGTCAGCTCCCTGGGTGAGTCTCCGGTTAGGTGCCTGTGCCCAAGTGGTCAGCTGTCTGTCCCTGCCCCCATCCACCCTGCCAGCCTGCCTGGTGGGGGTGGGGGGGCTCCATCTTCCTCCACCAGGCTCCCCGCCTGCTCCCTTGGCAGCTTCTCTTCCTTCCGTGCCCCTCACTCTCCGACCTGAATTCTGTGCGAGTAAGTCCAGGTCCAGGAAGTAGTGGAGCACCGGTCTCTAAATTAACACAGGGAGCATGGAAATCTCAGCAGCTCTGCTTAGTCCGCAGCACGGCACCGATTCTGCTGCTCCTGCCACTGGGCCTGTCAGGCTGCTGGGAGCTGATTCTGACTCCGAATGACCCCACAGCAAGGCTGGAAAGCTTTACTGAAACAGAAAGCCCCGTCTTTCTCCTGAAGAGCAGCCAGCGGTTTTGAACTGCTGACCTTGTAGTTAGCAATCCAGTGCACTACTTCTCTTTAGGGAAGGGGCAAGACAACTCTATTCGTTTCCTGGGGCTGCCAGAGCCAGGTGGGTGGGTGCAATCCACTCATCACACGCAGTGTCCCCATTGGCCGCCACCACTCGGCATGCCTCAGTGTGTCCTCCTGCAGGCACCCGTGTGTTGCGGGGACGGTCATCGCTGTGCCCCCAGTCGTTCAGGTGCCATACCCTTGGCGGGCAGGCTTCAGTGGAGCTTTCAGACCAAGAAGGAATATGTCAGTCTCATTTTAAAAGCGGCCTGGCGAACGCCGTAAAAACTCGGCAGAGTGTGGTCTGAGACAGCGGGGCCCTGCAGGTTGGAGGACATTCAGAAGACAGCTGGGAAGAGCAGCCCTTTGAGTGGCCGTAGATGGAGCCAAGGTTTGGACCTTCCTTTGCTGATGGGCTGTGACGCAACACGAGGCGAAGCCTGGCGAGAATCCATTAACGATCAGAATCTGGACTATAGGAACTTAAAACTAGGCGTTTACCTGGGTAGTTCATTATAGGATCTGTTGTCAGCTTGAGAGGATTACGAGTCAGGGGGTAGAGTCTAGCCTGTGAATCATTGTATAGCCAGTGAAGCCTCTCTGTGGGCATAGCCTTCCCCTGAGGATTCTGGGAATTCCTGTATTTCCTCCCTGGAGGTGGGAGACACACTCTTTCTGCTCACTCCCTGTGAGACATCCCGGGGAGAAGCCACATGAACCTACCCTGATGCAACCAGAACCTTGAGAGCTGGAGGAGTCATGTAGAGACCCACACTAGTGCTGCAATGCTTCCACCGCCACCGGACCCACAAGACTTCCCACCCACTGACCCAGGATCTTCCTGCATTCAGCATCACTGCAAGTGTTTCGTGAGTCTGAAGAGGACTTTACAGATTGGTATCAGACAAATGGGCTTATATCAGATTTATGGACATGATCTGGACTGGGCTGGAATGTTTTCTCAATATTCACAATATTCAATATTGTATATAAAGCTCTTGTATGTAACACTCTTTCCTATACATATATGCGTGTCTATGAATTTGTTTCTCTAGTCTACTCAGACGAACACTAGGAACACTGGAAGTCATAAAAAATGAACTGAGGTTCTCTGTTCCTCCTCTTGCGACAGGAAGTTTGTCTTCCTGTTCCTGTGGTGTCCTACCAGCCTCACCCCAAGACATGATAGTGAATGGATTTGGCTGTCTTGGGCACCTGGTCACCAGGGCTGCTTTCAACTGTGGCAAAGTGGACATTGTTGCCATCAGTGAGCCCCCCCTCGCTGACCTGAACTACATGGTCTACATGCTCCAGTATGATCCCTCCCATGGCAAGTTCAGTGGCACTGCCAAGGCTGAGAACTGGAAGCTTATCGTCCATGGGAAGTCCATCTCCATCTTCCAGGAGCGAGATCCCGCCAACATCAAGTTGGGGGGGGGAGGCTGGAACCGCCGGTGCTGAGTATGTCATAGAGTCCACTGGTGTCTTCACCACCCTGGAGAAGGCTGGGGCTCACTGGAAGGGCGGTGCCCAAAGGATGATCCTCTCTGTCCCTCTGCCGATGCCCCATGTTTGTGATGGGCGTGAACCACGGGAAGCAGGACAACTCCCTTAAGATTGTCAGCAATGCCTCCTGCACTAACTGCTTAGCTTCCCGGCCAAGGTCATCCACGACAACTCTAGCATCGTGGAGGGACCCATGACCACAGTCCACGCCGTTACTGCCACCCAGAAGACTGTGTATGGCCTCTTTGGGAAACTCTGCCACGTAGCCACAGGACTACCCAGAACATCATCCCCACATCTACTGGCACTGTCAAGGCTTTGGGCAGGGTTATCCCGGAGCTGAATGGGAAACTCATTGGTATGGCCTTCCGTGTCCCCACCCCAAGTGTCCATCGTGGATCTCACCTGCCGTCGGGAGGAAGCTGCCAAGTACAATGACATCAAGAAGGGGTGAAGCAAGCCTCACATGGACCCCTAAAAGGCATCCTGGGCTTCACCGAAGTCTAGGTTGTCTCCTGTGACTTCTACAGGGGCACCCACTCTCCCACCCTTAATGTTGGGGCTGGCATTGCCCTCAACGACCACTCTGTCAAGTTCATTTCCTGGTAGGACAATTAATTTGGCTACAGAAGCAGAATGGCGAACCATATGGTCCACATGGCCTACAAGGAGTAAGGGGTCCCTGGGCCACCAGCACCAGCTATAGCTCTAGAGGAAGAGAAACCCTCAGCTGCTGGGTGTCTTTGCCCCAATCTGATCCCCAAATATATTGGGAATACCCCATCATCTCAAGTTTCCATCCAGACCCCCTGAAGGCAGAGAGGGGCTTAGAGAACCCAGCCTTGTCATGCATCATCAATAAAGTACACTGTACTCAGGCCCCCCAAAAAAGATTTAGAATGCATAAAGATGGATTTCCTCAGCATTAGTGACTTGAAATGGACTGGAATGGGCCATTTTGAATTGGACCCTTCTCTTCACTGCCACTGAGTTGATGCCAACTCACAGTGACCCTGTAGGATAGGGTAGAATTGCTCCCGAGGGCTTCCCAGACTGTCCCTCTTTATAGGAGTAGAAAGCCTCTCTTTCTCCCACTGAATGGTTGGAGGTTTCAAACTGCCGACCTTGAAATGAATAGCAGCCTATTGGGCCAAGGATGGTAAATATAAAAAGAATGGCACTCGGGCATCAGCAAACGTGGTGAAGAAAGCTGGTGGTGCCCGGCTATCAAGAGATAACAGCATCAGGGGTCTTAAAGGCTTGAAGATAAACAAGTGGCCATCTAGCTGAGGAGCAACAAATCCCACATGGAAGAAGCACACCAGCCTGTGTGATCATGAATTGTCCATGGGATTAGGTATCAGGCATCCAAGACCCAAAACAAAAAAATCGTATTGATGTGAATGACGGGAGGGCAGAGTGGAGACCCAAAGCCCATCTGTAGACAACTGGATATCCCCTTACAGAAGGGTCACAAGGAAGAGACGAGCTGGTCAGGGTGCCGTATAGCACCAACGAAACATACAACTTCCCTCTCGTTCTGTAATGCTTCCTCTCCACCCCACTCTCATGACCCCAACTCTGTCTTACAAGTCCGGCTAGACCAGAGCATGTACACGAGTACAGGTAAGAGCTGGAAACACAGGGCATCCAGGACAGATAAAGCCCTCAGGACCAATAAGGAGAGTAGTGATTTCAGGGGAAGGGGAAGGTGAGGGGGAAAAGGGGGAACCGATCACAGTGATCTACATATAACTCCCTTCCAGGGAGACAGACAACAGAAAAGTGAGTGAAGGCAGACAGCAGTCAGTGTAAGACATTAAAAATAATTCTAAATTATCAAGGGTTCATGAGGGAGGAAGGAGAGGAGGGGGAGGAACAAGCTGATACCATGGGTTCAAGTAGAAAGAAAATGTTTTGAGAATGATGATGGCAACATGTGTACAAATGTGCTTGACACAATGGGTGGATGGATTGTGATAAGAGCTGTATGAGCCCCCTATAAAATGATTTGAAAAATGAAACCCTTGAACAACAACAAACTAAGAATGGCATTGCACCCAGTGTCGAAAATAACACTTCAAGGAAACTCACACCAGAAGATGGCAGCAGCCGAGGAGCTGACACTGCTTGAGAAGTCCCTGGGGCTGAATAAACGGAACAAATACAGCGCGGGGGAGGGGGGGGCTGGTGCCAGACTCCGGTTCTGAGTTGAACAGGATTAACCACAACAGCAGCTTGTCCGGTCTGGCAAGCCCCAAGAGAACCTTGGCTGTGAGCCCTGCCGAGGAAACAGCCGTGGCAGCAGTGGTTGGAATACAGGGCCCGCCAACAGAGGCCACATCCGCTTTCTGCTGAAGGGCCTCAGCTCCTATCTTGAAGACCAAGTCCACCCTATGGGCGATCACTGCCGTAGCCGAGCTTCTGTTATACTGTGGGCTGCATCGCTTTATATTGACCTGATGGTTCAAGAAAGGAGCAATCTCTTCATGTGTCTCGCTGGCTGGGCTACCTTCAGCATCACCCAGGTATCAAGCAACATCTGACTGGTGTTGTCCTCATCAAGGACAGACTGTATCCCAGTTCCCATTTGAAGTTTCCCAGGCCCTACAGAAGAGTCATTAAAAGGTTTGAAGTGAAAAAGGCATTCTGGACCACAGGACAAACATAAATTCATAGTCCTTATTTGTTGACAGGAGCTGAATTTTAAAGTATATGCCTATGTTAGAATGTTTTATTTGTTCTTTGGTTTAAATTTTGCAATTTTTAATGTAAAAACTGTTGTTAAAATCAAGTAATAAATTACCTTGTCTTGTAGGTGAAATTTTAATAAAAGTTGCACATCAGTGGCTTAATCCATAAGGAAAAATAAATAAATAACCCTTCAAAATCTCCCCTAAAGGACAGCCCGACAAAGAAAGGCTAATCGCCATATGCCTTCAGGGAAGACCATTTGTGCGCTTCAGAGAGGCGAAAATGGGAGGTTTTTATCAACATCTGCAGTCGGGCATGGGTGGAACATGCAGTGGAGGTATGTGATAAGGCCGCACAAAAGTTAGCTGCAAAGAAGGGTCGGCAGTTGATGATCGAAACTACAATGAAGATCACAGGATAGAATTTTGTAAGACCAACGACTTCTTCGTTTCAAAATACCTTTCTGCAACAGCATGAACCATGACTATTGCGTGGAACCCAACAGAGAGAACACACAGGAACCAAGTCTACCACATCTGTGAAGAGAGGTGATGGAGAAGCTCAGTATCTTCAGACAGATCAAGGCCAGCAGCCAACTGCAGAAGACACCCTCAATTGCTTGTGTGCAGGTTCAAGTTGAGGGTGGAAAAAAATTAAAATAAGTCCATGAGAGCCAAAGTACCACCCTGAGTACACATTCAGAAATCACCTCAAGAAGACATGTGACCCCTTGGCCACTAATGGCCAAAGACCAGATGAGTTGTGGTGTGACATATCACATGTATGACAAGGACATCATGCATGAAGAGCAAACGGTCATTATTAAAAAGATAGGAAAAAGAAAAAATAGATTTCAGAAGAGACTGGGGGAAAAAGAGAGAGACTCCAAAAGTTGCTATTGAGCATAGAGCAGCTAAAGCGAAGGGAA
The DNA here is from genome assembly GCF_050624435.1 of Tenrec ecaudatus. Taxonomy (NCBI): domain Eukaryota; kingdom Metazoa; phylum Chordata; class Mammalia; order Afrosoricida; family Tenrecidae; genus Tenrec; species Tenrec ecaudatus. The sequence continues at coordinate 698,528 of NC_134534.1, read as the reverse complement.
GAGAGGACACAGTCAATGCTGAGTGGAAGGTTTCCAGGGGCACGCTGAGAAGGTAAAGTGTCCCAGAGAAATGAGCATGACCTGGAGTGAGAAGCAGATGCTCCCTATTTCACAGGCTGAAAGAATATAAAACTCAAGCTTCGAGTAACCAATGGAAGAGATACGGCTTTGTGTCTATTTGAAAGAAACATGATTCAACAGACTGCAGAAATACATTATTGAATGTTATCATTAAGGTTACATGCAAGTAAAATTTGCTGAAGAAATTTCAAAAGCAGTAACATCAACAGGAATTCAGAAATTCAAGTTGGAGTCACAAGAAGCTATATAGGACAAGGAATATCACTGCTGAAGTCAGACCAACATTGACGGGAAGCAGAGAATACCAGAAAGATGTCCTTATGTCTTTTATTGGCTATGCAAAGACATTCGACTGTGTGCATAGTAACAGATCAGGGGTAACATTGTGGAGAGTGGGAATCCCAGGACCCTTCATTGTGCTCATACAGAACCTGTAGCTAGACCAAGAGGCGGCCATCTGATTAGGATGACGGGCTGCTGCATGGCTTAAAGTCAGGAAAGAAGATAACAGCGTGATGGATGGCCTTTCATCACAGTGTTCCATCTAGATGTTGTGTCATGCTAGGTGCTGTGGAGTCCGCTCTGGCCCCCAGCCTCCCCGTGTACAGTAGGAGAAAGCACTCTCCAGGCCTGCGCCCTCGCACAAGTGCTCTGACAATTGAACCTGCTGTTGCAGTCACTGTGTCGATCTGTCTTGTTGAGGGCCTGCCTTTTCTTCACTGCCCCTACCTTACCAAGGTGATGACCTTCTCCAGGTGTGCTGTTAGTCCGGGTGGACTAGAGAAACAAATCCAGGGACACTCTTAGGTGTCTAAGAAAGAGCTCTATATCAAAGAGTAATTGCATTTTAGGAAAACATCCCAGCCCAGTTAAGATCAAGTCCATAAGTCCAATATTAGTCCAAATGTCTGATACTAGTCCCTAAAGTCCTCTTCAGAACCACTTGCATGCAGGAAGATCACAGGCTGGTGGGTGACATCTCTTGTGGATCCAATGGCATTAGAAGCATCAGGGGACTGTCTCCACAGGTCTCCTCCCCATGGCTCACTCGGGTCTCCTCCACAGAAAGGTGATGCAGAGTGTGGCCTGACCACTAGGGAGAAAGAGAAGAAGTTCCCAGAATCCTCATGAGAAGGCCACGCCCATAAGGAAGCATCATCAGGCTGTGACCTGATTGACAGGCTAACCTCCACCCCGAGGTTTATGTATCAAGTTGACCTGAAATTATGTAACCACCACACCAGGGTTGGGATGAGGGTTAAGGAATAATTCAAGAGGCTGGGCTTCCTGAAGATGAATGTGGCATTGGGATTGCAGGAAGAAACAACCTCACTTACTGAACACTGAGGCCGTGAAGTACTTACCGACAGTGAGTCGAGACCACCACCTTCAGGATGGATCCCACCTCAGCATCAAGGAAACGAGGGTCCTCACAAGTTGACCCATAAAGTGATGCGGTCACGGATTTCATTTTACTTGAACCCGCACCCTTGGTAGCAGCAGTCAGTGACTCACATAACACATTGCACTGGGCAGCTCTCCTGCAAAAGACCTCTCCACAGCGTTTAAAAAGGGGGGAATCTCATTTGGAGCACCAAGATAAGCCAGATGCAAGCCATGGTGCTTTTAATCTCCTGCCATGCATGTGACAGCTGGACAATGACTAAGGAAGCCCAAGAAAATGCAATGTCTTTGAATTGTGCTGCGGGCAAAGATCACCGAAGGCTGCAGAGGGCAAGTCTTCATCTGAGGTACTCGGGACATCTTATCAGATAAGAAGGGGCCAGTCCCTGGAGATGGGTAAAGTAGAAGGGCAGTGAGGAAGAGGAAGGCCCTCCGGGAGATGGGCTGACAGGTGGTGCACCAGAGGGCTCAGGCAGAGGAATGAGAACAGCGCAGTAGCAGCTGGTGTTGTGCGTGCACTGCTGTGCGTCAGAACAGACTCGAGGGTGCCTTCAATCACAACGGAAGTTCCTCGGGGCTCAGGTTTGTCACCAGCATCTACTCTCAGGGGACATCCTTCCAGCTCCATTGGACTGAGCATCCTATTCCTCTGGGACCCTGAGCCTCTGAGGGCGGTCTCTGGGCATCCAACTGAAGCTGGGCCACCCGCTGATGTTTTGCAGAGTCCCACTCACCAGCCTGCCTTTGGAGAGTGTTTGTATTTGGTACCCTGCTGGCTTGCCAAATCCTTCCACTAGTCCTCAGAGTGTACACCGTCTCTTGGTTTTCATGTGTAGACAATCGTGGTGGTGTTGTTAGGTACTGTCTACTTGGTTCTGACCCATAGTGACCCGATGCTCTTCTGTTTGCATCCACAATTGTCACCATGGTGTCCATCCATCTCCTCGAGGGTCTTCTTTTCCGCTACCCTCCCCACTACCAAGCAGGAGGTCCTTTCCCCAGGGACTGGCCACTCCTGATCACAAGTTCAAAGTACCTGAGACAAAATCCCACCGTCCTCGCTTTGAAGGAGTCTTCTGGCTGTCCTTTGTCCAAGGCAGAGGTTTTGTTCTTCGGCGGTCCACGTCCTTGCAGTATTCCTTGCCAGCACCATCGTTTCAATGCATTGAATCCCCTGTGGTCGTCCTTGTTCTATCCTACTGCCTACAAAGAAGGGCAGTGGCGAGCCTCTTCTCATCCTCCCATCTAGTTGACTCATAGTATCAACCTTATGGCACTTCGTTCCATGTCTGACTTGACAGAGTGCCTCCAGCCACGCCTGCCGGTGAGTAGGGTGTGTGTCCTGCACCTTTTGACAGGCGTCTTTCGGAGCCCAGTCAGCCAGTGCTGCTGGGCGCCAGCAGAATCCACACCAGGTCAGCAGAGTGGAGTTTGTTATGAACGTGTAGGTGGATGGAGAACTACCAGGAAGGATGCCGAATCAGGGAAAGGCCAACACTCCCAGGGAGTTGTCTGGAGGCCACACCACTGCCACTACTGCCTCCCAGGAGAAGATATGGGCACACACCAGGATGCCAGGGCCCGTGTGCCCCCAGAGACTCGAGCTGGAGGCCCCCTAAAGTTCAGGAAGTCAGGAAGGTGAAGACGGTGCCAGACCCAGAGCTGGGTGAGCCACAGCAGGTTAGGGAGCTTTGTCTTGGATAGGGCTCCCGGGGAGGAGCACGTGTGCTGTAAGGTGGCTGTGGGAGACTGACTGCGCTGCAGCAGCTAATAATGCACACGCATCCACTTAAACAGTGCATTCTGCTCTGTGTCTCCCACCCACGCCCTCCTGAAGGTGGATTCTGAAGATGTGCCCTACTTGAGAGGCAGTATTTGAGTCTGTGCGGCGCCAGCCCTTGCCCCCTCCCTGCCCTGAGCAGCTCACCTGATGCTGGTCACGCAGCAGCACACAGCAGACGCGGGGCACACACACGGGCACAGAGCAAGCACATGGGCACACATCACCTCTAGGTGTACATGGCGTGGCACTGAGTGCAGGAATGAGGTTATGTAGATTGAGTTAATCATTTTGACATCTAGATCTTTTAGCTCGGCCTAAACAAGTCCTTGTGCCCCCCACCCCACCCATCACCAGCCTCTACCTACCTCCTGCCATGGGTTTGGGCTCCCTTTGAGGGGGTCCTGCCACCTTGGCCTTATGTGCCCAGTTCACTTCTCTGAGCAGCTCTCAGGTTCATGCGCACCACCGCCTCAGCACTCCGTCCCTTATCGTGGCTGTGTAAGAACCCGTATGTGGGGCTGCACAGGGCAGGCCTCGGCTCCCAACAGGGGTCAGGGCACAAAGAACACCCCACCCTATTTGCCAGGCATAGTCAGTGCAGGCTCACAGGGGCGTGCTGAGCTCCTGTGGGTTGTGCAGCTGGGGCCTGCTGTGGGACTAAAGAGGTGAGAAGTCCTGGGGCCCAAGGGGAGCCCAGAGTCATGGCACTGGTGTGTGCCCAGGCTACTGACCAGGTGGCAGTGACACTGAGTCAGGGCACTGGAGTGTTAGGGTGCTCCAGCGCAGGGTTCAGCATGGTCTCACCAGGGCTGATTCTTTGTCCAGGGGACTCAGTGAGCCCAGGTGTGTGTGTGTACCCACACACAGGTACAAGTCAAGAGCAGATGATGGAGCCCAGGCGAGGGAAGAGGGCCCCTGGGTAGAGGCTGGGAAGGAGCAGGGCAGAGGGCAGCAGGCCAGGGAGACCCCAGCAGTATTTTCTCTTCCAGGCAGTTGGGGACACCAAGAAAACCCACTCTCACTGTCATTGCTTGACCCAAGGACACAGCCCTGGTGTTCCTGGATCACTGTGGGGTCCTGACCCTCCTGCTCAGGCCCAGTCCACCCAGTGGGCCCTACAGGGGCGGTGCCAGGGAGGGCCCTGATGACTGGCTGTGTCCCCGCAGGCCTCCATGAGCCCCAGTGACCACAAGCTGGACGAGGAGCTGTGCCAGACGCTCACGCAGCGCTACGTGAGCATCATGAACCGCCTGCAGAGCCTGGGCTACAACGGCCGGGTGCACCCTGCACTGACAGAGCAGCTGGTCAACGCCTACGGCATCCTGAGGGAGCGGCCAGAGTTAGCGGCCTCCGAGGGTGGCTGCTACACCGTGGACTTCCTGCAGCACGTGCTGGTGGAGACCGTGCACCCTGGCCTGCTCACCGATGCACTACTGCTGCTCTCCTGCCTCAGCCAGCTGGCTCTCGATGACGGCAAGCCCATGTTCATCTGGTGACGCCGCCTCTGGCGGCCCAGCAAAGCCATTAAACCTCCAACGGCACTGGTGGTGCTGCCTCACCGGGGCCTCTCGGTCAGCTGGTGCTGGACGGAAAGCCTGTGTTCATCTAGTGATGCCGCCCCTGCAGGCTGGCCCGCCGGCCCGGGCCTGGGTGAAGCCATTAAACCTCCCATGGCCACCATCAATGCTGCCTCTTTGGGGGGGGGCTCTTGGGCACCCCTCAGTCCTGCCCTGGGGCCATGTCCACCCTAGGTTCCTGCCACCAGTGCCCTTAACCCCAAGGCTACCTGACCCCCACACCCCCTACCTTGCACAGAGCTGAGGCCTCAGGGAACAGCACAGGGTGTGTGGTGGGAGGCAGAGGCCAGACCCAAGTTGAGGGAGAAAAGGGGGGAGGGGGAAACCCTGCAGTGAGGCAGCTCAGGTGTACAGAGGGGTGGGGAGGGGGTGTAGGGCACAGAGGGGGAGGTAATGAGTGGTTTGCACAGAGTCCATGGTCAGAAGTGGCAACCCCCGCCCTATTCACAGTAAAAAGTCATCATAAAAAGAGGGGCTCGCTCTGGCTACAGAAAAGAGGGAGCATGCTGAGCCTGTGACCAGATTGGTGGGGCTTTGTGTGGTGCGAGGAGCTGAAGGGCCTTCACCAGGGTGGAATGTCTGAGGTGGGCAGTGCAGAGAAGCATGCAGGGTGGCCTCAGACCACTTTAGGGGTGAGAGGGTGGAGGCAGGCCAGCACAGGCTGCCAGGGAGGGGCCACAGCCAGGAGGAACTGCAGCTGGGGGGGGGGGGGTATCAGGTGTTGAGGCCCTCTGCCCCATGCCCAGGCCCCAGAAGTTTCGGGCTTTCTGCTCTCCTGACTGAAAGACCTCGAAGATTTAAGAGACCCCTCTGAGAAGGAAAAGTGGGGACTATCCCAGAAGACATCCTCCGGGACAGCCCCCTGCAGTCCTGCCCTCCAGGAAGCTGCCACGAGGAGGAAAGGAGTACCTTCTGTGTCACGTGGCCCCAGGGAGTGACAGGGCCGCTGGAACCAACGGTCCCTCCCGTGATAGGGAGTTGGATAGGGTAGGGTCTCAGGGTCACCAACACTGGTGTGTGTGGGGGGGGGGGGAGGCGGAGGAGGGTGTTTTGGGAGCTCAACTGGTGAGGGAATGAGGCCATTCCAGGTACAACCCCCTTTTTAACTCGGGTCCCAATTCCCCAAGCCCCGTATTGGGGGGAGGGGCCCACAGTGGGCGCAGCAGCAGAACCCGCAGACTCCGGGCGGGCACACCGCTCTCGCGAAGGTGGCCCTGCGGGTGTTCCGCGGCCTTCCTTCCGGAGAGAACTAGGCGGGGCCAGAAAGCCAGGCGGGGCCGTGCGCGGCGAGGGGCCCTTTCGCTTTTCTTTCCTTCACTAAAGCCAAGTTCCGAGCCGAGAGGAGGGCGCCTTCTGAACTCCCCTTTCTCCCCAGAGTCGGTGCCCCGGGCTCTCCGGCGCGGCACCTCCTCGCCACGTGGCCTTGACCCAGTGGCTCCCCGCAGTTCCCTCTGAAGCGTTGAGGAAGCGGCAAAGTGAATGAGCCACCTGGGTGCCGCGCGCCATGCCGTCGTCCCCACCTGACTGGCCCCCGGCGCCCGGCGCCCTGCGGCCCTCGCCCTTCCCGCACCCCGCGCTGCATGCCCTCCACGGCCTGGCCCGCCTGCTGCTCTTCCCGGCCTACTGGGCCCTGGACCAGCTGCTGGGCTGCTGGGCGCCAGCCGCGTGCACGGGTGGCTGGGAGCGGGGGAGCGCGGCGGCGCGCGGGCTGGCGGCGCTGCTGCTGCTGCTGCTGCTCGGCCTGCCCCTGGCGCTGCCGGGCCTGCTGCTCTGGCTGCCGCTGCAGGCCTGGCGCCGGCCCTTCTGCTACCAGCCGCCTCCGCAGTGCTGGACGCCGCCCGCAGCCTGGAGCCCACGCACCGAGCCCGCACGCAGCTTCAGGTTCCTCAGCGCCAACCTGTGCCTGCTGCCCGACGGGCTGGCACGCTTCAGCAACCTGCCTCACAGCCAGCGGCGAGCCCGGACCCTGGGCGCCGCCCTGCTCGCGGGCCTGCGACCCTCGCGCTATGGAGCCACGGCCTGCAGTCCGCCGCAAGCCGGGGCACCCTGCGGGATGCTCTCGGCCACGCTGCCCTCAGGCCTGGACTTCGTGTGCCTGCAGGAGGTGTTCGACCTGCGCGCGGCGAGCCACCTCTTGCGCCGCCTGGTGCCCAACATGGGCCCGGTGTTGTACGATGTGGGCACGCTCGGCCTACGGCCCGGGCCGCATCTCAAGCTGCTGGGCAGCGGGCTACTACTGGCCTCACGTTACCCGCTGCTGAACGCAGCCTTCCGCTTCTTCCCCAACGGGCACCGTGAGGACGCGCTGGCCTCCAAAGGGCTACTCTCGGCACAGGTACAGGACCCCTGGGCTGTGGCGCACGGGCCCGGGGAAGTGGTGAGCATGGAGTCAGATGGCCGTGGTGTTGCAGGTGCAGCTGGGCATCCTGGACGGGCGCCGCGTCGTGGGCTTCCTGCATTGCACGCACTTGCAGGCAGCCGCTGGTGAGCTGCCCCGCCCCCCCCCCAATGACTTGTTGCTCCGGAGGCCCCGCCCCTTGGTTCACCAATCATGGCGCTGCAAATCCCGAGGCGTGCCCGCCCGCCTGGGTGGGTCTCTGGCGCGAGACCCTGGGAGAGGAGTCCAGGATGCCGACCCGAACCCCAAGCTGAGCCCTCGCTTCTCGCAGAAGATGGTCCTGTGCGCTGTGAGCAGCTGACGCTTCTACTGGACTGGGTGGAGCAGTTCGAGGCTGAGAACCGCCTGGAGGACGAGGCTGTAGCCTTCAGCATGCTCATGGGAGATCTGAACTTTGACAACTGCTCACGAGGTCCAGGAAGGCTAGGGGCGGGGCTAGGGGCGGGGCTTGGGGCAGGGCCATAAGCCTTCAGACCTGAGCGCCCCTTCTCTGCAGCGGACGCCCAAGAACAACAGCACCAGATTTTCAGCCGCTTCCAAGACCCCTGCCGGCTGGGAGCTCGACGGGATCAGCCTTGGGCCCTGGGTACGGGTGCTGCCTGGGAGGGCGGCGGGCCTGGGGAAGGCCAGGTTCCCTGATGTCACCCTTCCCCTGCGACCCCCAGGGACACTACTAAGCACCCCGCTGCTCCACCACTCTGACGCCAGCTCCCCAGAGATGCTGCGCAGGTGAGTGGTGGACCTGGAGCCAGGTACCTTGGGGGATGCATCCGGCCTTTGTTAACAACGCCCCCTCCCAGGGCCCTGGAACAGGAGGAGGGGCGCCGCCTGTACCTGACGGGTTGTCCCAGCACCAACTACTCCAAGTCTTGGCGGGGTCGCCGCCTGGATTACATCCTGTACCGTGGAATGCCCGGGGCCCTACTGATCCCGGTGAGTGCTCTAGCTGGGGGACAGGCCCATGGCAGTCGGTCGTGGGGCAGCCCCTCAACCTAAGTCTCACCCCCAGGAGGTGGAACAGGTGACCTTCAGTACCGCCCTGGCGGGGCTCACGGACCACCTGGCCGTGAGTCTACAGCTCCGAATGTCTGCACCCTCGTAACCCAGACAGACGACATGCGTATGGAAGCAAGGAATGACGCGCGCCTGGAGGCCACTGTGCCCAGGATGGGTGATTCCAAGATCTTTATTAAAGGTCACACGGCCTCCTGGGCACGGCGGTACTCATACACACTGCCCCGCTCCGGGAAAGCCGGAGCCTGTGAAGGTGATCCTGGGGATGGGGCGGGGTCCTCAGGGTCTCCGTAGCCACCCCCGCCTGGCGTGTGGAGGCAGAACACATCCTGAGAAGCAAAGGGGCATCTCAGCTCAGGGGCTAGGGCGCTCCACACAAACCTCCCTCCCCGGCCCTCCAGCCTGGATCACTGTCTGGCACTCTGTGCCCTTTCCCTTGGAAGCCAAATTAAAATGGGCTTTCTCAACTCAGCATGTTCTCTGTGGTGTGGGGCCCCCAAGCCGGAGTCCTTACCCCTGGGTACACGGCCACCGAAGTCTTTCCACCCAGGTTCACGGTGCGGCCGTCCTTACGTATCAGCAGGTTGAGGCCCCGGGCTCCCGGCCCACCCCCTGCAGGGAGAGGCAGGTGAGGGGTAGCAGGGAGACTTCGTGGAGTGGGGGGAGTAGAGAGGGGCGCCTGAAGGGCTGGCGCTGCGCTCCTCACCTACCTTGGAGGCCATAGGGCCGGAAGGCGCGGCGCTCTGTCAGTACGGAAAGCAGCGCCTCCTCGCGAAAGAGCAGCTCGCGGACCACACCATCGCCACCCCGGAAACGGCCGCGACCTCCAGAGCCAGGCCTCAGCTCAAAGCGTCGCAGGATCACCGGGTACCTGCGTGGACCGCAGGGGCTGAGCACAACCGGGAGGGAGGTGCTGAGGGACCTCATCCCCTGCCCCGCCCACTCACCTGCTCTCCAGGATCTCAGGGTCAGTGATGCGCGTGTTGGTCATGTGGCTGTGCACGCCGCTGCGCCCATGCCAGCCTGGGCCCGCGCCCGCTCCACCTGCCACCGTCTCATAGTAGCCCATGTGGTCATTGCCCAGCGTCACATTATTCATGCAACCCTAGCAGAGGCAAGCAGCGGAGGGCTGGCTGGTGGGCAGCCCTGCCCACACGGGCCCCGCCTCCAAGCTACAGCCCCGCCTCCTGGCGCTGCCCCACCCCACCCTGTGCACCTGGGAGGCAGCGCAGGCCCCAAAGGCCCCCAGGATGACGTCCACCACACGCTGTGACGTGAGCACGTTGCCGCCAACCACAGCTGCCTCTGGGGACGGGTCCAAGATGGAGCCTCGTGGAATCACAACCCGCACCGGTGCCAAGCAACCCTGGGGGGCATGGCTCTTAAGAGGGAGCATGGGCCGCCCCTCTTCAAAATCAGACACAGACACAAGAGGAGGGGCTAGCCTGGTGCATCCGCCACCACGTGGTTAGCACACCTGGTTGAGCGGGATATCACGGCCCACGAGACAGCGCAGACAGTAGATAAGGGCAGACAGCGTGATGGCTCGTGGGGCGTTGAGATTGCCAAAAACCTCAGAGCCCGTGCCGCTGAAGTCAAAGACGGCGCTACCCTGCGGGGAGAGGGATGTCAGGAGCCCGTGGCCACTGCAGCAGCCCCGTGAGGAGGTCGCCACGGGCCTGACCTGACCCAGGTTGATCTGCACCCGGAGCCGGATGGGAGAGCCATCATCCATGTGGTCCTCAGCAGACACCTCCAGAGGCAAGCCCCTCGCTTGCCTGGCCGTCCCGAAGGCCCGGAGCATGTCCCGCACAGCCAGCTCCGCGTTGGCCTGCCAGAGTGCCAAGTCCAGGGTCACCTCGGGAGCCAAGGAGTTCCCCCACAGTGCCCCTCGGCCCCCAGGATGTGGCCCATGGAGACCAGCATCCTTCCTCCCCCAGTGCTCCCCCCCCCACGCAGCTGGGGGTGCCCCCCCACCTGGATATGCGTGCCCTCCCAGGCCCACCTGGATGTGCGCCATGTAGGCCTGCACCACGTCCAGCCCATACTGCCCGATGAGCTCCCCCACCAGTTGGATGCCTTTCTGGTTGGCTGCCACCTGCGCACGGAGGTCCGAGAGGTTGTCATGGAGGTTCCGGGTACCACTGCAGCCGGAGATCTTGCCTGGTGCCCGCAGGGCTTCAGTCACCTCTGGGGGGACAGGAAGTCACCACTAAGCCACTCTCAGACCCTCGGGCCACTTGGAACCCTGGCCTATGGCCCTGAGCCCTTTCAGGACTGTGGCCACATGTGACCCTTGAATGGTTCATTGCTGCCCCCTTGGTGCCCCTTACACACACACACCCCACAGCTTCATCCACACCCCACCACCTGGGTGCCCAGCCATGGCCAGGAGCCCCACCTGGACCTGCAAGCAGCGGAGGACCCTGGAAGGGGTGGACTAGTCATTCAGCAAGCCCCCACCCCACCTCCTCATTTTCCTGTTACCTGCCACCTGGACCCTCCTCTTGCCTCAGCCCTCAGACTGGAGCCTCCTTTTAGCAAAGGATACTGGTGTGGTCATCTCTATTGTCTTGCTTGCCCTACCCTCACATCTCAAGAGCTTCCAGCCCCTCCCCACAAAGGCTGTGAACACAGCCCCAGCCCGTACTTAGGAAAGTCCTGTCCACGCTTCCCTGGGTCCTGGGCAGACATGTGTCTCGAGCACTGGCATGATTCCAGCCCATGTCCACAAGAGGACAGAGCCCAGCCATGTCCTCACCCCTGACAGCCCACTCAGAGGGCCCCCCGGGCTGTTGGCCTATGGCTTCATCCAGCTCTGTATGTCCAGAGGCAGCCCCCTACCCCCGAAGTTTTCAGCTCCCTGAAGGCAGCCCTGTGTCCCACCAGAGCCAAGCATCCCTCTTCCAGCCACCCAACCCCTCCCCCAAAACCAAACTCACTGCCAGTGAGTCCATGCCAATTCTAAGGGACCCTACAGGACCGAGCGGGACTGGCCCCTCTGGGCTTCTGAGGCTTCACAGTAGCAGAAGACCTGCTCTTTCTCTTGGGGAGGGCTGGTGGTTTTGAACTGCTGACCTTGCTGTTAGCAGGCCAACATGTAACCCACTGCGCCCCCAGGACCCCTCTTTACCCCACCTCAAGTCCCACCAAATATAAGCTTTGTCTGCCATGCCAGCTGTCCCCCATTGCTGCCCTGTTCAAGTTTCTTAGCACTTTCCTAGGTAGGTACCACCTCCCTCAGACCCCCTACTCCCTTCCACATTGGAGGGCAGGGGGCGCTCCGGGACAGAGGGCAGGGGGCGCTCCGACTTTAGCCCTTCATAGCTGTCCACTGTCCAAAGACCAGGCCAGGAAAATTCTCTAGGAGCCTAAGGCCCCTCCCACTCACCCTCCTCCTGGAAGACGCCCCCCTGCACGAGTTTGAAGGACAGGAAGGCAGCCCCCTCCTGTTGCAGGGTAGTGGAGTGAGGGGGCATGGAGCCTGGTGTGATGCCCCCGATGTCCGCATGATGCCCACGACTGGCTACGTAGAACACAGGCCTCGTCTGGCCCGGCCAGAACACCTGGGGGCAGAGTGTGGGGTCAGCTATGGCGGTGCCCCCCCCACCCCAGGGTGGCCAGGTGGGCCCTCACCGGCGTGATGACTGTCAGGTCCGGCAGGTGGCTGCCCCCCGCCATGGGGTGGTTGCTCAGGAGCACGTCACCAGGGTGGAGGTCTGACCCCAACTGCTGGATCTGAAACCAGACGACCGGCTGGGACCAGAAAGGTGAGGTGGAAGGTGGGAGTGGCTGTGGGGGAGAGGGGCAGGGAGGCTGTGGACCTGGAACTGCACGGTCTCCTGCATGGCACCCAGGTGCACCGGGATGTGGGGGGCATTAGAGACCAGCCCCCCATCTGGCCCGAAGAGGGCACAGGAAAAGTCCAGGCGCTCCTTGATGTTGGTGGAGATGGCCGTGCGCTGCAGGATTCGGCCCATCTGCTCTGGGGACACAGAGAGACCAGGTCCTGGCCTGAGAACAGACCCCAGCGGCTCTCCTGTTCCCCATGCAGGGCCGTGGAAGCTCCCCCCTATACAACACAACACAGGCCCCCTGGGGACCCCAGGAAGCACTGGAACCAGGACCTAGCTCACCCCGACCTGACCAGTCCTTAAACCCTATAATAGACCTGAGCCCCTTCTTCCTGCCCACAGTCAGCTGGACAGCCCCACAGGGACTCACCAAAGTGAAGGTCTTATCCCTTGCCTGGAGCTTCCCAAGAGAACTTGGGCCCAAGGCATTGAAGTTGGCTGGGCTATCCCCCAACCCCACCGCACTGGAAAGCTCCCCCGAGCCTACGTTTCTCACCTAGGGAGGGGTTGAAACACCCACCACTGTCAGGAGACCTAACAGAGCTGGTCAGAGAAGGCTGCCCCTCAGGTTCCCGAGATTAATCTTTCTCCTGAGAAGGGTCTCGGGGGTGCAAGCCACTGACCTGGGTTTAGCAGCCCAAGTCTGAACCCAGCAAGGCTGCTGTCCAAGCAGACCAAGGCCCTCCGGGGGTACACTGCCCACGCTATTGCCAGGAACATGCTTGGTCACTCGGGCACCCACTGCCAGGCACCACATGGGACCGGAGGCACATCCCCCATCATCTGGCCTGTGCCCACACTCAGCCAACCCTCAGATTGCCCCAGCCTGCAGGAAGGCGGCGAGCCCAGGGCCCATGGCTGCGGGCGAGGGGGCACTCACCCGCGATGCTCATGAACCGGTGTGAGAAAATGGACAGCTGGATGGGGTCAAGGCGGGCACCCACTGTGCTGGGGGCCTCGGCCCCTACAGAAATCCGGATGTCCCCCGTCTCTGTTACCTCCGCCTGGCAGCCTGGCTCCACCAAGATGGTGCTGGAGACAGGGACAGGGAGGGCAGAGGGACTAAACGGGCCAGACCAGCCCAGCCCCCAACCATGAGCCGCCCAGCCCCAGACCAAGGGACATGTGCCAAAGCCCGAAGCCCTCCAGCCACAACCCCGCAGCACCCCCAGCCAGCAGCTTTGGCCCAGCCCACCCTCCTCAGTGTGACCCGGCCAGGGCTCAGCCCACCTGTTGCTGTCGATGATAAGGCAGGGCCCCTGGAGCTTATGCCCAAAGCCCAGCTCTCCCAACAGGTACACGGGGGTCTCTTGGTAGCCCCCCTCAAAGTAGCACTGGGTCATCTGTGGAGGGTGTGGGGTCAGCATGGCCCCTAAGTCCAGCAGCCTCCCTGGGGGCCTCTCCCCATCCACACCAGTTCATCGCGGGGAGGACACCAACCTTGTCTACGCGGGGAGGTCCACTCTGGGCTTTGGGAGTGTCCTCGAGGTGAAGGCCGCTGCGGCCGGTGCCCCTCACCCGCACATCGTCCACCATCACTGGCCGCTCAGGGATGACAAAGCCAAACTCCCTCATGTACCTGTAGCCCACAGGCAGCTAAGTTGGCCAGGGAAGGTGGACCAGGGAGGTCAAGGCAGGTAGCCTCGGCCCGCAGGCCTCCTGAGAGCTCCCCAAGACACAGAGCCTGAGTACCTCTCCACGAAGCCAGCCCCGAAGTCGCCAGCACGGGGGGAGCGGGCAGTGGCTGGGTGTTGATGAGCGGAGACCATCAGGGCGCAGTCGGTGCCCTGATAGCGCAGGTGCAGAAAGCTCTCCGTGCTGATCTGAGACCTGCAGGCAGGGGCTGGGTGCTGTGCTCACCCAGCCCAGGGTCCACCTCCACCCACCCTGAGAAACAGCCACCGCAAGCCTCCCTGGGCAGGCAGGTGGGGAACCTGATGGGCCCGCTATACTCACCTGGGGAAGCCCTGGGCCCGCAGGGCTTCCACACACTGCTCCTCCAAGCGGCTCAGCCTCTGGTCCAGCTGCACAAAGGTCTCAGGACTGTAGAGCAGGGCACAGGGCTCCTGGGCCTCGTGCACCACATCCGCCAGGGCCAGGCCAAGCGCTGACAGTAGCCCGCTATGCCTATAGGGACCGGGTCACTTTGGTGACGGGCAAGGTTGTAAGGCTGTCCCACCCCTGGACAGCACACCCCGCCGCACCTGTGGATGTGCACGGTGTCCATGCCCAGGGACCGGGCGATGGCACAGGCATGCTGCCCACCTGCACCCCCAAAGCAGGCCAGCACGTGGGCTGAGGGGTCGTGGCCTCGTGCCTGTAAGCCAGAGGGAGTTATTGGCCTTCGGTGGCTCACACCCTGTGTGGCCTCCCAGCCCCGCACCCCCAGGGTAGTGTACCTGCGTGAGTGCACGGATGGGCCGGCACATGGTCTCATTGGCCACACGCACAAAGCCCATGGCCACCTCCTCCAGGCTCAATGGGGAGGCCGGGCAGGGTCCGTTTGCCAGGAAGTTGTTGACTTCGGAGGCCACAGCTTCCAGGGCCTTTCGAGAGGCCTCAGGGGACAGTGGCTGGTCCTCTCCAGGCCCAAAGATGCAGGGGAATGAGGCGGGCAGCAGGCGACCCAGGACCAGGTTAGCGTCCGTCAGTGTCAAAGGGCCCCCTGGAGATGGGCACGGGCTAGGCTTGGGCTGGAAGTGGGCAGGCAGTGGAGCAGGGACTGGGGGTCTGCGTGTGGGGAGGCTGGGGGTTTCCAGCATGGGGAATCTGGGGTTTCGCAGTGTGGGAAACCTGGATGTCTGCAGTGTTGGGGGGTCTTCGGTGTAGGGAGGCAGTGGGGGCTGTAGCATGGGGACTCTAGGGAGGTCTGTAGTGTGGGAGGCTGGGGGTCTGTAACAGAGGTTCTCAACCTTCCTAATGCCTCGACCCTTTAATACAGTTCCTCATGTTGTGGTGGTCCCCCAACCATAAAATTATTTTCGTTGCTACTTCATCACTGTAATTTCACTACTGTTATGAATCAGGTGAATCCTGTGAAAGGGTCATTCAACCCCCCCAAAGGGGTTGCGACCCACAGGTTGAGAACTAATGGTCTATAGTGTGGGGAGGCTGGGGTCTGCAGTATGAGAAGGCTGGAGCTCATGAAACAGGTACCAGTTCTTACCTTTCCGGTAGCAAGCAGGGCCAGGGTGGGCTCCGGCAGACTCGGGCCCGACCACAAAGAGGCCGGACCTTGGGGGAAGGGAAAAGTGGGATTGGATGGGGCTAGGGCATGGGGGGCTTGGGGCCCCAGCCAGCTGGTGGGACGCTGACCTGAAGAAGAGGCGAGAGCCCCCACCAGCTGCCACTGTGTTGATGTCCAGCTGCGGAGCCTGGAGGGTGACACCGGCTGTACTGGCCTCAAAGACATGTTCAAATTCCCCTGCGTAGCGGCTCACATCGGTGGATGTGCCTAGGGGCAAGGGGAGGGGTCACCATGGCAGGTGCCCAACCTGGCCCCTGAGCCTCCCTGGGTCACAGCCTATAGCCCTCATACCTCCCATGTCAAAGCCAATGACTGGCTGGCTGCCTTCGGCCCGGTACGTGGTGGTGGAGTAACCAACCACACCCCCAGCAGGGCCCGAGAGCACGGCTCGAGAGCCACTGAAGGCATCCATGGGTGCCAGCCCGCCATCCGAACGCATGAACAGCACCTGCACGTCCTAGAGGAGATGGGCAGGTGAGCAGTAAGGGGCTGAGCCAGGTGCAGGGGGAGTGAGGGACCAGACCGGGCATAGGGAGGTTAGGGAGGTAGGCAGTGAGGGGCCAGAGCGGGCAAAGAGAGGGTGGGCAGTTAGGACCCGACTGGGCACAGGAAGGTGGGCAGTGAGGTCCCGACTGGGCACAGGAAGGGTGGGCAGTGTGGGTCAGACTGGGCACAGGGAAGGTGGGCAGTGAGGACCAGACTGGGCACAGGAAGGGTGGGCAGTGTGGGTCAGACTAGGCACAGGGAAGGTGGGCAGGCCTGACCTTGAGCTGGCCCTGGAAGCCCCGGCGGAAGCCTTGCACGTAGCGCCGGATGGCGGGCGTGAGATAGGCATCAGCGCAGGCTGTGTGGCCCCGCGGCACAATGCGTACCATTGGCATGGCTTCCGAGGACAGCGACACTTGTGTGAAACCCAGCTCTCGGGCCAGAGCGCCCACCTGCTGCTCATGCTGGGCCCACCTAGGAAGAGGAGCCCATGGCATCATGCCTGCACCCACCTGGTGGTCATCCCCCCCAGCCCCTATCCGCCCAGCCCACTGTCCACGCTCACGTGTACGAGTGCATGAGGACAACAGCCAGGCTGCGGATGCCGCGGGCCAGAAGACCCTCCAGCTTTCCACGCAGGCCCCCCAGGTCCACGGGCTGCTGGATCTCCAACAGGTCCCCAGTGCGGCCTGCAGGAAGCCCTCTAGTCAGAGGCAGGTCTGGTCTGCACGTGCCCCCCTCCCCGCAGCCGCCACTTTTTTGGGTGCCCCACCTTTGACTGGTGTGCTGGCACCGGGATTGCAGTGGTACAGTACAACACGCTCATCCACCTCCACCACCTCCTCGTACAGAACTTCAGGCATGGGCACAGCCTGCGGGGAAGGCAGAGCTGGCCAGGAGAGGACCCTGGCAGGGTCCAGGTGGGCGGGGCAGTACAGGCAAGGGCGTGTCCCAACAGGTTCAGGACATGCGCAGCTGGGCTCCAGGGAGGTCCCGCCCATCAGCTGACTGAATGCCCTGCAGCCCCAGAAGCAGCTCCCTCCTAAACTGGGGAATGGGGTTATCCCACATCCAAGGTCCGTGACAGGAAGTAAAGTAGTAGGGGCAAGAACAGGAGGGCTCAGGGTGTGGAGAGTCCCTCTGAAGTGCTCTGTCCCTCAACTGCTGACGTTGGGCTGCACTGACCCTGTTCCCCAAGACTGCCCGCCCCAGGCAGCAGCCTGCGGGGGCGGGGGTGGCACCAGCACACTCCAGCTACCCTGGTGTGGGGGACTCACCAGATCAAAGAGGTCCCCTCGGGCCTGGGTGCCGATGTGCAGCAGGTCTCGGAAGCCTCGTGTCACCAGGAGTCCCACGCGCTCACCACGACGCTCCAGCAGTGCATTGGTGGCCACAGTGGTGCCCATGCGGATGCTGGCGATGCGGCTGGTGTCCAGCGGCCGGTCCCGGGGCAGCTGCACACCCCCCTCCTGGGGACACCCAGGTAAGTGCCGGCCTTCCCAGCCCCACCTGCAGCCCGCATCTGCAGGCCCCACTGGCTCACCTGCTCCAGGATGCGGCGGATGCCCTCCGTGGGCGCATCCGCATAGTTGGCCGGGTCCTCAGAGAGCAACTTTAAGACTCGCACGTGCCCACCTGGGCACTGGGCAAACACGTCGGTGAAGGTCCCCCCACGGTCAATGGCGAAATGGAAGCGACCCTCCGGGCTGCCCATGATGATTGGGCTGGCGTCTAGGAGCAGATCTTCCATGGGGAGCAATAGTCAGGGAGGAGGGCGGGCGGCGCACGTTCACCCACAGGTAGGAGGGGCCGACCTCCGAGCAGAGGCTCCGCCCCCAGGGCGGTCAGTCTGGGGAAGGGAGGAGTGTGGGGGGCGGGGGGTGGTGGGGGTCGGCCCGCTCTCTGAGGCCTGGAGGGGAGACCCCCGGGTTCAGACGGAGCTGGACAGGCCTGGGTGCAGCCTGATGTCCCCACCACGGACTTCTCAGCGCCCCTGGGGGAAACTGCGCCGGCGCAGGCCTTCCCGAGGGGCGCGCCGCTGGGCTCCCCCCGAATACCTCTGGCTCAGACCCTGGGCCCTGGTAGCTTGAGCAGGCTAGAGAGAGGGCGGGGAGAGGGCAGCAGCCGGGGGCAGCAGCCGGGGGCAGCAGCCGGGGGCAGCAGCCGGGGGCAGCAGCCGGGGGCAGCAGCCGGGGGCAGCAGCCGGGGGCAGCAGCCGGGGGCAGCAGCCGGGGGCAGCAGCCGGGGGCAGCAGCCGGGGACACTCCTTCCCATTGGGTAGAACTTCATCCCCCCCCCGGGGGCGGGGCACGCAGACGGCGAGGGCGGGGTCTCGGGAGCGGAGGCTTCGCGGGCCGCGGAGGGCGCCCTAGGGGGTCGTCCCGGAGAGCCGTGAGTCCCCACACGACCCCACAGAGCCCACCTGGCCTCCTCTCCGCGTGGCTGACGGTCGCTCGCTGCGCGCTTTGAGCCCGGGAAGAAAGCTGGCCCGCCCCCCGCAGGACCGGTCCGGGCGCCCGCCCCCGCCTTGCGTCAGCCGGGCCTGCGCCCGCCGGGACCCACGGACCTGGGACCCACCCCCGCCCGCAGCCGCGGTCCAAGGGCACCTTGACCATTGCGTTAGGGCTTAAATTCTGAGAAGGCTGAGCTTGGGAGTGACAGCCCAAAATCCATTTGCAGAGCCCCACACAGGTTAAGCCCCCATCGAATTCTTGCGATCCTTAACCAAGAGAGCAGAGACTTGCCCTGAGGAGTGGGCCTTGCGAAGCAGAGAACCTGCACCCCGTGTCCTAGGGGCTAGCTAGGTGAGCCCTGATGGACAGTCCCATAGACATGAGCCATGCCCTGTCGTGTTAACCTGACCGCCTCGGTCGCTAGGCCCTGGACCAGCCCTTCTATGTGTGCCCCAACATGATCCCACCTGTCACTGTGATGTATCCATCTGCCACCAACCGTGAATTGGTGACAGTTCCTTCCTCCCGTGCCTATTTCACTAGTGTCCCCACTGACTCCTGGGAGGCCATTTGACCTCATGCTAATGGACTCCTTCAACCAGATGATGTGCCTTTGCGTTGAATTTGTCTGTTTTAAGGCTTAATAAATGTTTTTTTAGAGTATATTTCAGATTGGGGTCTCTTTTGTACCCAAATCCAGGGATTATGCCACTCCCTCCAATGGCTCGAGTCTGGCCTGCACCCGCTGCCAAAAGCCAAGGGGGTGGTGCATCAGGGAACCCCAACTCCTGCACACGAGCACATGAGCTGCAGCCACGGCCAGTGCCAGAGCACCTACACACACCTTGCTGACCCAACTGAGAAGGGGCAGCACCACCCCACCCCCCACCCTCCCAGGCTGCTTGTTCCCCAGGTGACCGCTCTACTGTGGGGTTGGAGGTGGCGCAAAAAGAGGAGACTCAGGATCAGGTCCAGCAGAACCCTCATTCCCACACCCCATCGCAGCAGTTGGTGTCAACTACCTGCTACCCGAAGCCCCTCTACTCTGCCTGCACCACCTCTGAGCTAGCTCACCACCCCACCCCAGCTCCCATCCCATCATCCCCTCCCAAGATTCCTATGAGCCACCACCCCACTCTGTCACCACCTAAACTGTAGGGGTCCAGAACCCACCCTCCCCCTGCTTTATGCCCAGTCGTGGCCACGGCCCTGCACACATGGGGGCTGTACTTGGGCTTTGCTTATTAGTCTGTGGGAAGCAACTGCCCACATTTTCCCCACTCCAAAGATTCTGCTTCTCACCCAGCCCCATGCCCCCCTCCTGCAGAATTCATTCATTCTACTGCCCCGAAGGGATCAGGGCCCAGCCAGCAAGGGACGCCAGGCGGGCAGTGACTGGTCTGCAGAAGGGAAACCTTCCTTGGATGCCACCTTCATGCACATCTGCCATTCAGAACAAGCAAGCCCAGGCTTGCCTGACTTCCTGGGTTCCCCCACCCCCAGGCTGATCCCTCCTCCTGGCCACCCCGAAGAAGCCCACCTGTGAGATCCCTAGACTTGCAGAATAAGAGCTCCTGGACGCTTCCACAGGGTCTGCCTGGCTGGAGCAGAAAGAGCAGGGTGTGGTGAGGGCTGAGTCTGGGCTAAGGGGGACAAGAGGTGTCCCTGCAGGGGGTGCAGCCAGTGTGGGGGGCTGGGCTCTGGACCCAAGGGTCTTAGGCAGGTGGGACTGGCCTAAGACAAACCCCAGAGCTGCAGTAGTGGTGGGGCCTGGGAGGTCCTCATAGGGTGTGTCAAGTCCTGGGCCAGGTGCAGGGATCCTGCTGAGCTTGGCTGGGCCTTCACCCGGTCGGCTAGAACTGGGGCTTGGATTGGTGGCCTTGAGCCTCAGTGTCCCCTCTGTGAGACGGTGACTGGACTATGGTAAGGAACTCGTGAGTAACCCACCCCAGGGCCTGGCCCAGGTCGCCACCGGAAATACGGAGATCCTGTGGAACGCCAGCAGTGCCAGCCCCTCCCCACTCATCTCCACTGAGTCAAGCCCACTCCTCTGGCCACCCTCTGCACTCTGTCCCAGGAAAGCTCCTCCTACGGACGCTCAGACCAGAGTCCCGCAGGTCACCTTCACCTTGCAGTCCTTCACATCCCACACCCAACTGGCCAGAACTGTTCAGCCTCCAGAAAAGACCCAGAGTCGGAGATCTGAGCGCGGGAGAGGCACCCCATGTTCACACACGGGGCCGCTCCGCATCGTGCTCAGCAAGTCTTCCCAGCGTAGTCCAGAAGCACCCGCAACCTCAGCCAAAGTTCCAGCCAGTTACTGAATAGCCATCAACAAATGGAGTGGAAAGTTAAATGGACCAGGCAAAGGCCCCAATAGTCATGCGACACGAAGACCAGGCTGGATGGACCCTGGCCAGCGTCACAGGTCTGTGGAGGAACAGTCATCAGGAGGACAGTGTTGGGTGAAGGCAGTGCGGCAGGACAGGGACCCAGAAACAGGCCTGTGTGGACACAGCCACAGATCTCGGCAAAGGAGAAGAGACGGTGAGGGATAAAGGGGCTCTTTCCAACCAGCGGCACTGCAAGAGTGGGGCAGTTCCGCCCAGTCAGACAGCGTTGACACCCTTCACGAAGGTCAATTCAGAGTCACAGACTGGATGTTAGCACACAAACTACAACTTGTGAAAGTGATGCGCAGGTGACCCTGGGTTTGGTGTGGCTTTTCAGGTGTGCACCCAAAGCATAGTCTACCCATGGGAACCGTGGCCAGCCACCGGGCTCCGCTGACACTGACAACTGCTGCCTGTAAGAGGCTGCTGAGGGGAGCGGAGCAAGGGGAGGGAGAGAAAGAGAGAAAGACAAGCCCCAGGCAAAACACTCGGGGAAGGCGAGAGGTGAAGACAGGTGCTAGGACGCAGGCTCCAGCAGCAACAGTGGCCTCAAGGAGAGACAGCCAAGGCAAACTGAGCAAGAGAGCTGACCAGGACCCTCCCCAGGGAAGCTCAACTGGTGGTGAATCTGCAGGCGAGAACGCACTCAACAACACGTCATCAACCTCACTGCCATGGGTGGGGTGGGTTCGGACTCATAGCAACCCCGCCACAGGATGCAGGACCGGCTGGAACTGCTCTGGAGGGCTTCTGAAACGAAATCAGCAAGTAAGGTATCAGCTCCATTTCACACACACCCTTCCACCACCACCCAGGTGGCATTGTGGTTGTTGGGTGCTGTGCCATCCAGTTCCCGCCCACAGCTACCTACACACACAGAAGGAAGGAACAGCTGCCTGGAACCACGCCGTCCTCGTGATTGGTCCTATGCCTGAGCCCACCGCTGCAGCCACTGTGTCAATCCACCTAATTTAAGGGCTTCCTCTTCTTTCAATGCCCCTTCGCTCTACTGTGGGAGTTACATCACCTGGTGTCAATATGGAGCTTGGGAGGATTCAGAGTGAAGGGGTGGAATCTAGTCTGTCAGTCGTGTTTATAGCCAATGAGGCCTCTGTGTGAGCTTGGCCTTCCCCTGAGAATTCTGGAAGTCTTGTATTTCCTCCTTGGAAGTGAGAGGCATTCTTTCTCCGCTCACTCCCTTAGAGACTCTCTGCTGACAAGACTCAAGCTCACTCCCTGAGAGAGGCTCTACTGACCAGACACGTGGCACTACACTGATAGACCCCGTGCCCGGGGAACTGGAGGGGCCACGTGGAGGCTCCTGCCAGCCCTGAGATGCTTCTACCGCCACTGGATCCACAAGACTTCACACCCACTGGCCTGTCATCTTCCTATATTTGGCGTCATTGCATGCATTTCCTGGGTCTGAAGAGGACTCTATAGATTGGTATTGAACATATGGGCCAACATTGGACTTATGGACTTGATCTGGACTGGGCTGGAATGTTTTCTCAATATTCTTAATAGTCGATTGCTCTTGTATATACAGCTCTTTCCAATACACATATGAGTGTCCATGAATTTGTCTCTCTAGTCCACCCAGACCAACACATTTACCCAGCTTGATGCCTTTCTCCAGGGACTGGTCTTTCCTGACAATATGTCCATAGTAGGTAAAAATAAGCTGTGCCATCCTTGCCTCCAGAACAGATCTGTCTGTCCTTTTGGCAGTCCGTGGGACTGTCAGTGGTCTTACTCAGCACCACCATTCCTATGCATGGGTTCTTCGTGCCTTCCTTATTCAGTGTCCAACCGGCACACGCATCTGTGGCAATGGAAAAGACCTCGGTCTGGATCAGGTGCACCTTAGTCTTCAAAGTCACATCCTTGCTTTCCAAGCCTCCACAGCAGTCCTGTGCAGCAGATTACCTAATGCAGTGAGTCTTTTGAGCTCTTGATCGCTGCTTCCATGAGCATGGCTGATTCCATGTGTCACTGGGGAGTGAAAAATCAAACAGCAGTGGGGCACCATCTGCTAGGTGTGAGCCCAGTCACACAAGACTGCAGTCACTGTGCCGATCCCCGGGTGTTTTGCTGCCTCTCTGCTTTACCAAGCAGGATGCCCTTCTCCAGCCTGGCCTCCTGAGACACATCCAAGGCCCTTGGCACAAAGCCTCAGCACCATGAACTCTAAGGTGGCCTCTGACTGCCCGTCTCTCAGATGCATGTGTTCGTTCTTCGGGCCGTCCACTGTGAGTTAAATACTCTTCTCAAAACATGTTATTGTGTTTCGATGAGAGTTTATGTAGCAAATTTGGTTCCCATCAAAAAATTCCTGGACCTAGTTTCCCATGAGACCGGCTACATTTTCACATTATGTCAACATTTGTAAGTGGTTTTCTTGATGGAGCATTCGCATAGCATACACTAGCGTGGTTAAATCACTTTTTAAATTAGTTGTATATGCAGAATCACAGTCAGTTCTAGTGCTTCCTCCCCCTCCTGAATTCATTGTTTGCTCCCCAAGCCCCTTCACCCTCCCTATCTCACCCTCCCCACACATCCCTGATAAACCCTTGCATCAGCAATTATCTCTATGCATCTGCTCCTGTGCTTCACAAACTGGGAAACCCAGCAGTCACAATAAAAACAAGAATATCAAATGGCAAGAATAAACAATAATAATTAAAAGTTTAGATACAAATAAAGAGTAAGAAAGAAAAGATGACCATCAAAATTTTAAAAATCAAAGAAGAAACTTTGTCGTGGAACAAGCAAGAAACACTTGAGCCTAGATTGAATTCCTGCTGGGTCAAGAGGAAGGCCAACTGACCAAGTGTCAAATTATACCTTGTTCAGACCACCATCATCAAGTTTACAAGTCTCTGTCTGAGAGTCAAGCTGTCCGAGTCCCTTGCATTCAATATTCTTTGCATAACTCAAGGACATCAATTCTTCTTCAGTCTTCCTTACGAGTGTGAGGTGACTGAATGGACCATGACTCTCACCAGGCCCACGTACCTATGTCCTCAAAGGGCCACCTTTGCTTCCTAACACTCAGCCTGCGGTCTCCATGGGCACGGATTCTGGATCCCGGCCACAGGGAGGCCTTAACTGCTTCCACTTGTCCTGCACCCTGATGCTGTGGTTCTTCCTGTGAAGGTGTAGTCTGTACCATGTCTTGGTTGGGGGTTATGTCAACACCTGTGTGCAAATGTAGGGGTGGAGTTCAACCTATCAAGTCAGGTCACAGCCTAAGGATCCCTCCCTGGGGGTGAGGCATTTTGACAAGAGAGACTGGGGACCTCTCCTCTCTCTGCCCCTCCACCCTCCACCTCTGGTGAACTATGTCTGCCACCAGGGGTGGCCCATGTGGGCCGCTGACCCTGGGAGCCAACCCCGGGGGCCATCAGTGCCCCTCCATGTTCCCGCGGATCCCGGCGGCTCTGCACCCACCGGCCTGGGACCTCCCTGCACCTTTCTGGCTCACCGGCCTGCAGCTGTGTGAGGCGGGAGAGACCTCCGGCCAGCCTCAGGCCCACAGGCTTGCACTGGGCTGGGCTGGGGCGCCTTCTTGATAGGAAATTCTGTCTTGTGCATCCATCAGCATGACTGGTGGCATCTCTCTGGACAACCCAGCCTGACGGTGTCTTCAGCAGCAAGTGCTGCAGGCCGGCTTTGTCGGGATGCATCCATGTGGTGTCTGCCGCAGGTCGCAGGCTGTGAATGCATCCTGTTCCAGTCCCAACGCGCATGTATCTACGTCAGCACCTTACCTTGTTTGCTTAGCGCATAGATAGAAGGTGTGTGGTGAGAAGGTGCAACCCTGACACACACTTGTGTCCATTTTAACACAGTCTCCCCTTGTCTACTCGGTCCTCGGCCTCTTGGTCTGGGCACAGGTTCAGCATGCTCTGGAACCCCCGTTCGTCTCACTGCTATCCCTTGCCATGCTCCAGTCACATGTGTGTGCACCATCAACAAAGCCCAGGCGCACATGCCTGGCAGTCTCTGCTTTCAGCCAAGACCCACTTGCAGCCTTTGTGACAGCAGCCAGGATCACCCTGGTTTCAGAGCCTCTCCGGAATCCAGCTTGGATTTCTGGCAGACCCCTCCCTGCTGAAATCCACAGAGTGACTGAAACCCAGATCCCTGGTGACACAAATCACCGGCAAGGATGAGGCGCAGTAGGCTCACCCACTGCTGCCGGGAAGGAAAATGGCCCGGCCACATGGAAGGCCGTGGGGTGGTTTCTTACAAAACAGGTGGACTTCACAAGCCAGCGAGCCTGCTCAAACCTCTCACACCCAGGGAGTCCATGCTGACTCCCAGCACCCTGGGGGCGTCCATGCCTGGGGTGCTTGTGGGAGAAGAAGACCCAGTCTTTTGCCCACGGAGCTGCTGGTGGTGTGGGCAGCCCAGTGTGCAGCCACCATCCACCAGGGCGCCTTCGGCATTGACTAGAGCAGGGGCTCCACAGGGGTGTCCACAGCCTTCTTCTTCAGATGGCCCACCTGGGAGATGCCCATCAGCTGGTGAGTGGGCACCCACCCTGGCACATTCTCACTGGGCAGCATCCCTCAGCTCCAGAGAGAAACGGGCTTACACACCACGAAGATGTGGTCGAAGCTTCCACGCACACGGCCCAGGGGCAGGAGCCCGTCTGCCAAAGCTGCGTCCTGCGAGATCCCAGGACCTTCCTGGAGAGCCAGCCCGAGACCAGAGACGGGACGGCGGCCTCAGTGGCCCGGGAGCCCAGAGGTGAGGGGGTAGCCAGGGCATCCTCAGACCGGGAACCAAACGGCTTTGTGTGACACGTGATAGGACATCACAGGTCGGCACAGCACAAGAGGAAGCTTTGTGTGAATGAACAATGGCGTGAAGGAACCTGACTAAATCGGAATGATCTCCAAGAGTCCAACTACAGCTCACACCTGACCCTGGACATGTCCGATCACCCTCGAAAGGAGGGAGCTGCCCCTCCCCGATCAGTTCATGACTCTGTGTCCTGTACGGGTCTCTGGTCCCCACCCCCTCAACACCTCCTCTCCAGAGACCCTGCCCCCATATCTCCCCACCCCCATCAGAGGCCCCTGTCAGCCTGCCCCCACCAGCTGGACCCAGCCCAGCTTCACCTGGTATATTCCTGCTCCTGCCCCTCCTGCCCTCCCTCTGTTGGCACGTGGCCTGGCAGAGACCTTCCTGACTTGTCCTTGAGCAGCATCCTGGATGGTGGTGAGCACTCACCACTCAGGGAGGCCAGCTGCCTCCTGCCCCACTAGCTCGCCGCAAGCCCTCACCGGTGGCCCACCTCTCTCAGCATCCTTGAACTTGATGGTCCTGCGCCGGGGCAGCCGGGGGCTGTCTGGCACATCAGCCAGGAAGCAGCCAAGGCCCAGGCTGCCACCACGGTTCCTAAGCACCAGCTTGAGCTCTTGGTTCTCCTGGATGAGCTGCACCAGCCGCCGAAGCTCCTCGTTCTCCTGTGCCAGCCGCTGGATCTCCTGCCGCAGGCCCTCATAGCTGCTCAGGAGGGACATGCCCGAAGTGGGCGGCAGCTGGCCAGCAGCTCGGGAGGCGGGGGCAGCTGGGGAGCCTGCTGGGGCAGGGGCCACCATTGTGAGGTCAGCGGCTGCCCTGCCCCTGTGCCTAGCTGCATTCCCCTTGCAGGGGACCTGGCTACATACTCCAACCTTGGCAGGGTCACTTGACCTTTGACTTCTGTTTCTCCAGGACCTGACTGTGAGCGGAGATCTCCAGAAGCCCTCTGCTGGAAGCTGGGGACAGAACTCAAGGGTCCTCA
Source organism: Tenrec ecaudatus (assembly GCF_050624435.1). Lineage (NCBI taxonomy): Eukaryota > Metazoa > Chordata > Mammalia > Afrosoricida > Tenrecidae > Tenrec > Tenrec ecaudatus. Next base: position 672,035 of record NC_134534.1, on the reverse strand, counting down.
GCCTTCCACGGGCCACCAGCCCAAAGGACTCAATGCTGCCGACACAGCCTCCACACGGTGACGATCACACCTGTCATCTACAGTCACCTGCTTTGTGGGGTTGTCTTGTGGAGGGGTGCCTCAGAAGAAAGGCCTGGTGATTTACTCTGGCCTTGCTCGGTCAGTGCTGGTGCCTGCCAGGCTGGACAGCAATGGAAATGTGGCCACTCCAGCACCCTGCAGAGCGTCTGTGCCCTTTGAAGGCATGGATCGAAACCCAGGCTATAAGGGAGTTTTTAAATTGCAGCTATTCCAAAAAAAAAAAAGAAAGAAAAACAACGACAACAAAAGCCCAACCCACTGCCATCTGGCAGATTCCAACTTACGGTGACCCTGAAGGATAAGGTAGAACTGCTCCTGTGGGTTTCCGAGACTGGAAGTCTTTAGGGGAACTGAAAGCCTCATCCGTCTCCCCCAGAGCGGCTAATGGCTTTAAACCTCAGACCTTGCAGTCAGCAGCTCAGTGTGTAAGCACTCCCCACCAGGGCTCCTGGCACCATGTTCTTAGAGGCATGTCTCTTCCTGAAACCAAGAGCAACAAATGGAAGAGCAGAGCAGGCAGAACTTTAGCAGAGAAAGTCAGGGAGATGGCTAAAAGAGGCCGCTAAGACCACATTCAGGAGCCCTGTGGCATAATGTCCACGCATTGAGCTGCTTAACAGCCAGGACAGCAGTTTGAAACCCCCAGGCCCTCTGCAGGAGACAGACAAGGCTTTCTGCTCCACAAGCAGTTACAGTCTCGGAAGTCCACAGGGCCAGTTCTACCCTGTCCCATAGGGTTGCTAGGCGTCAGAATGGATTCGCTGGCAGTAAGTGAAAACCATATTGGTCCCTGGAGATGAACTAGGCTGCCTGAGGCTGTGCCCCTTGGAGCCACTGGGGCAGGCACATGGGAGCAGCTAATCCCAGGTGCCTTCATTCCAGCTGCTTCTGTGACAAATGTCCACCACTTAGTGGCTTAACCCACCAAAGTGTATCACCTTACAGTGGTGTCAGCCAGGAGTCGGACGGTCTCTGGCTCACAGTCGGGGTCTCAGTAGAGCAGGTTCTGTCTGAGGCTCCAGCAGAGAACCACTGTGGCTTCTCCCACCATCCGGTGGCTGCTGCGTTCTTTGGCTGGTGGCCAGTGACTCCAATCTGTGTGTCTGCAGTCCCTCTCTGTGGTCCATGGCTGCATCTCTTCTGTAACCAGAGCTCTCAGTGGATTGCTCTCATATGGCCTTTCTCACCGTGGCCCCCCACTTCATGCTGGATGACACTATGCAAATGAGGTGCTTACAGTCCACTGAGGGGATGAAATGCTTGCTGATAATGTAAATAAGGTGCATGGCACTCTTGTTGGGCTGTGAACATGCAAATGAGACCAGTGTTACTATCCTGCTAAGCTCAAGATCAGGAGTTCAGAGCTACCAGCTGCTCCGTGAGAGAAAGGAGCTTTCTACTCCCATAAACAGTTACAGTCTCAGAAACTCACAGGGCAGCCCTACCCTGCCTTACAGGGTCGCTGTGTTTCCGCAGCGACTTGAGGGCAGTAAATTTGATTTTGATTCAGTTTTGTCTTTTAAGCTTAAAATAAACCATTCCAGAGCCAGACAGGATCTCACTAGCACCCAGAAGAGATGGGAGAGGAGCACATCTTTGGGACCTGGGGCCCCATGCTGAGAACCTCCTAGACCCAGATGATGAGACAAGACAGCAAGAAGTCGTGGCAGGACAACAGAGGCACCAGAGCAGAGAGAGCAGCACAGGACATCTTGGTGGGCTCTCTAGCCCCATAGCAGGGTGGTTACAGTTGGTGTACTGACCCATGGACTGCCTTCAGATTTCTCCAGAGAGTGGGCTACTCTAGGCAACTGGTGAAGCAAGCAAGAGAGCAGAGTGCTTTCTGGTGGAGTGGGATATCTCTGGACTGAAGAGCTCTGTAACTCTCATCTGCGCAGGACAGAGTTGGCCAGCCCAAGAGACCAAGAGATGTAGGCCTATGGTTGAGAGGCTG